>NC_092629.1:72416243-72773269 GCF_039555335.1 Amphiura filiformis
CCCTTGCCAAAGAAGGAGACCTCTCCTACTGTAGTAACAACCGAGGCATCACCCTTATTGACATCGCTGGAAAAGTGTTTTCAACCATTCTACTCCAGAGAGTAAAAGATGAAGTGGACCTGAAAATGAGAGACAACCAAGCAGGCTTCAGAAAGGGCCGTTCTTGTCAAGACCAAATTTTCAGCCTAAACCAGATCATTGAGAAGTGTTTGGACCAACAGCTACCCTGCCTCATTAATTTCATTGACTTCAAGGCTGCTTTTGACTCAGTGCACAGGCCCTCCCTGTGGGAAATTCTCCGCATCTATGGAATACCTCCCAAGATAATTAACATCATAAGGAGTTCATATCGGGACACAATATGTGCAGTGAAAGCAGAAGGGACCCTTTCTAGCTGGTTCAAGATCATCACCGGAGTCAGACAGGGTGACATCTGGTCTCCATTACTCTTTGGCTTAGCCATTGACTTCATCATGAAGAGGGCTGTTGATGAAAACAACAGAGGATTAATCCTATTGCCAAGGAGGAGTTCAAGATATCCAGAAGAAAAGTTAGCTGATCTGGATTATGCTGATGATATAGCTCTCCTTGAAGAGACTGATGTCAAGATGGCAGAGACAACAGAAGCCATCCGTGTTACTGCCGGTAAACTAGGACTCCAGATGAGCTATAAGAAGACAGAGATCATGACCATTAGCCGATCCAATGTTACAAAACCAGCTGTTCACCTAGGCAATGAAGGTCTCATCAAAGTAGTTGACCATTTCAAGTACCTTGGTGCCTACTGCAGTGCTGACGGGTCCAATGTCAAAGAATTGAATAACAGAATCGGTAAAGCCACAGGAGCCTTCAGAGAGCTGGACAAGGTGTGGAAGGATCGTAACATCAACATGGAGACCAAGCTGAAGTTCTACAATGCTTGTGTAATCTCCACACTCCTTTATGCCGCTGAGTGCTGGACTCTCACAGAGAGGGACGAGGCTAGACTTGATGCCTTTGACATGCGCTGCCAACGCAAAATTCTTCGAGTGATATGGTCACAACATATATCAAATAGTTGTATTCGATCCAAGACCAAACAGCCCCAACTCACATCAGTTATCAGAAAGCGCCGCCTACAGTGGTTTGGCCATCTGCAACGAATGGATGGAGACCGCACCCCAAGAAGCTCTATCATTGGAAGCCAACCCATGGGAAACGCAAACCTGGTCGTCCTAAGACATCATGGAGAGACGTCATCCACAGAGACATCTCAAGGCTGGACCTAGGGTGGACTGTAAAGGAGGCTGAGGTTGCAGCTTTGGACCGTAGGATTTGGAAGCATCTCTTGAGCCAGGCAGCATGTGCAGAAATGCATGAAGCTGACTGGTAGGTAGGTAGGTATACTAGCGTCATAAGAATGAGCAATGGCCAATTTTCTTGAAATTGCAAATTTTATGCAAAAAGTTACTATTTTCGCCTGTTTTGCCATCCGGTTGTAAATTCAATGAACTATGACTTTGCTAAAGAGCGCTTACAAATTGATATGTTATGTGCATGTAAATCACTCGTCTGTCGTATGTTGTGTATCCTCCGCTGACCGGACAGTAATACTTCGAAGCTTCACAAAGAGAAGAAAATAAGATAAAGTGTGATCAATAGCACATTGTTACTTTAAATCAAATACATTTCTGATGATTCGAGAAGCATGTTTTAACTTATAACCTTTCACTTTACCCCATCTGTAATTGTATGTCAGTCACTTTACTCCATTTCACTTTACTCCATCCATTGGATTCATTTATGACAATAATATTGATATAATGCACATGTCAAATGCAACCCTGGCCCCTCGAGGATGGCCGGTTCGTGGGCCGGGGATTTTTGGTTTAAAAGTTCAAGTCCCGGGTAAACACCTGGCCAGTCCCGGACCCTCCCGGGCAAAATCTGTACATTAAGGTCATATACACGTATACAATTGAATATAATGATACAAAATCCACCCAAGTACGTACTTTGGCCAAATTGAGTTAAGCATAGGCCTATGTATAAACGTTGAACCCAAATGTACCCTCTGCATGCGTCTACGAAGCATGTGAAATTCAACATGGCCTATACCCAGCATGTATGATACATATTTGTTTTTTTAGTTTTCTCAAAATCACTTTCGATGGCCTTGGTGGGTTTTGTATTCATGTATTCAATTATCACAGACATGAAACGACTCAACTAGAACGACTCAACACGACTCGGACGCGAATCAAGTCTAAATCTGAAATACCTCGAACTCAAACTTTAGGACTTGAGTCCCAAATCCCAAATAACTCAACTCAACCCAAGACTTTACACATTTAATAATGGCTCGGCTCGACTCGACTCTAGAGACCAGTGATTCGCACTCGACCCGTTAGTCTCATGACTTTCCCGTTTGTAAGAAATTAGATGATAAATGTTAGAAAGCAGAATCAACTTCCATTCAATAGTCGTCTCGGTTTATAGTTCCCTGAGACATTGTTGGCAATGTTAAACATATACAGGGTGTCCCATAAAAATACCGAGTGAATAAAATGGAACGTAAGTCAAGAAATAGACATCAGAATCAAAAAGTTTAAAATGTAACGCATAGCATATTTTGTCGTGCATCACATACGAACATTTTATTTGATTCGATTGACTGGTTTCGGAGAAATGAACGATTGCATAATGCGTGCATCAATGCAGTTCATTCCAAGTTTGATAAACAGGCGCTTTTTTCATACTCGCTCACCGCTTCTTAAAGTTTGTGTATCTCATTAAGTTTAGTCTACATTATCTATTAAAATCCGACGGTGTTATGTCATTCATGCTTTCACTGAAGATGAATAACAGTTTGTCCGAGAAAACGTTGATTTCTGCAATTGGCAGCTCTCCAACTTTAATTCTTTAGGTTGTGCAAATTAGAGTCACGCGGTAGCCGTGACCAGCAAGTTAAAAAAAAGACTGATAAAGAAGACTAATAAACAGATGCTCCCGCGAGACTATATTTACACGTAACATTAAAACACTTGACTTCTATTGTTCTATGATATTTTTCGCTGGGTACAAATTGTATCTAAAACCATGTTTAATGTTATTTAGAGTCCCAAATGTAATATCTTGACAACTCATTAATTCAAAAAGGGACACCAATCCTACAGTCAATCATTATTTGATAATAAACAAATATTTTTGCTTCATTTCACCCGGTATTTCATAGCGAAAATTAGTGGAAAATAATGCTGACCCAGAATTTTTGGACAAGGCTACAGCACTAGCGGGCAATCACCTATACACTACTTTTTCAGATTTACTTCCAATTATACCCTAGCATTTTCTGAGATACCCTACATACAAATTCTGAGCCCCATTCGTCAAAAAAATCATGTTTTTCACAATTCTTTTGTTCTTTCCGGACGATGCATCCATTCATATAATAAATGCTGTACTTCGACACAGCAATTTACATCAGAGTCCTGTGGCTCAATGGTTACGGCGATCGACTCCGGATACGCGGATCCGAGTTCGAAATCTGATGTCCAACTGATTTTTTCAATATTTTATAAAACACAAATTTTATTGTCATTAATCAAGGATAACACAATTTTAATCATCCAGTGCTGTTGTGATATTATTTTTTTTTATCAAAGCAAGATGTTTGATTCTCAGGGATATTATTAATTATATTAAGGGCCTACTAATTAGTGCAGCTAGCCGCTAGCAGAACAAATAATAAAAGAAATCTCTTTATTTATTTCTTTCTTTATTTAAATCTGAATAATACAAGAAACTAGATCAGGTTACCAATATTTTTCTCATTTAAATAAAGTTCTGTCCTACCACGGGGCGATTCGCATGATAATCTCTCTCTCTCTCTAGGTGCCATATCCTAAGACGTTGGCGATCATGTCATGCCACAATTCTCTGTTATAAGCCATCTCCAGAAGCTCTGTCGCTTTATGTTCAGCTCCCCTTTCTTTTAGCCAGTCTTATTTTTGATGTTAAAATGCACCAACGATTATGTTATTTATATTTTACAATATTATAAAAATAGTATGCGTATTTTTAACGCAATATAGCATAATTTTATTGCATTGTTTCGTACATGTGTACCTAAGAATGAGACATGTAGACCGCCCCTTGCCTACTGATGGATCTGAAAACAGCCGTTCACTGAAGACTGCCCCTTGTCTACAGAAACAAGCAGATCTCGCCTATCTGCTAATTTTAAAGGTTTGGTGGCTCTGAAAAGAGCCGTTCACTGAAGACCACCCTTGTCTACAGAAACAAGCAGATCTCACCTACCTGCTAATTTTAAAGGTCTCTGAAAAGAGCCGTTCACTAAAGACCGCCCCTTGTTAACAGAAAACAAGCAGACCTCGCCTATCTGCTAAATTTAAAGGTTTGTTGGTGCTGAAAAAGAGCTGTTCACTGAAGACTGACATTGTCAACAGAGAACTTAGTGGCTCACCAGGAACGGTTTGGACACTCATTCTGTAATTATATAGTATAAGATTTTGGCTTACATTTATATTGTTGACCTGCACATTTCGTCTACTCCATTCTCTCTTCAATGCATCACGAACCTGAAAAGTAATAACAAAAGTCAATTAATACATAACTATATGCTTATCTTATATCTTAGTATAGCAGCTGACAACTCACTAAGTTTTACTTTATTTCTTCGTTTGCCTGGATTACTCATTCAGTGGATATTTTAAAGTATCCTCTATTCTTCCACGGAGTCCAAGAGAACAAAATGATTAACAAACATCTAAATTAACCATAGTTTATTAGAGTCAGGCGGTAGCTGTGTGACCAGCAAGTTTTAAGAAAACCGAATGCTAAAGAACACTTAAAAATGTACAGGGATAATATTTACACAAAATATTTAAAGACTTTAGTTATTTTGTTTCTTGCTATTTTTGCTACGTATTTTAAACATAATATATCGAAAAACATCCTGTATGGTATTATTAGAGTATCAAATTTAAATTTGTAAATACTCATTCATCAATTAAGAGACACCAATGCTACAGTTAATCATTCTTTGACAATAAACCAGTATACTTGTTTCATCCTCCCGGTAATTAAAAGCCAACAATATTTGACGTAGAAGTGACGTAATTAATCGGATTAACTACCACAGCAATAGATGAATACAATTTTGAACATATCGCCCTGCACTACAACGTTCACGCGGTACCTACCGTCGTTTTATCTTTTCAGTTTCTGTTTCCGTATCCGTAATAGTTTTTGTAAGTCATTGTTATTCTGAAGTGGTAGTCTCCCAGGTATGACCAATCTTTTATTCTAGCCTTTTGTTAGTTACTGAAAATTTGAAGCTCGTGAATTTCAGTTTTCGTTTTGGTAAGTTATATTGATTTTGTACATAAAACCTTGAGATGTGCGGTTGGGTGCCAATCTAGACAAAAGAAGAGTCTAAATTGTACGGTCCTAAATTCGCGGTATATTGTACGGCTTCAATTGAGTTGTGTTTGGTGTATATGCACTTACGCCTAGACGTAAGTGGCTCGTAAAAAAGTCTTGCATTGAAATATATACTAACCATGTTGCCAAGTTATAAGCAAAAGTCTTTCATATTGGCGATGAAACGAGCGTCTAAAATCTCCCAATGAGGCGCGTACAAGTGGTGATTTGGTAATCATGTTTTATATTGAAATGCAATACAAAAGAATTTGCATTGGAGCAAAGATAATGTATTCTATTCATGGCAAGCTAATCTGATAATTGGTTGGGCCTATATGCAAGACTCGGGTTTATTTTAAATGTTTATTTTTGCAGAGCTTATTTTCAGTCATGGATCATACTGATAAATTTCGCGAGGGGGGGAGGAGGAGATACTTAAGTTGAGACTGAACAAGCGAGAGTGGGAGGGGGTGAGGAAGAAGAAAGAGAGGAGAGGGAGAGACGGAAAGACTAGAAAGAGAAGAACTCGAGAGGAGAGAGTAGGGACCGGGGGACGGGGAGGGAGTGGGGTGACTGATCATGGGGGGGGCAGGAGGAAGAAAAATAGGGAGATAGACATTGATACGAGGGAAGGGCGACACTGTGGCCCTGCACAAGTGCATTGGGGTGCGATATGCTCATAAGCAGGCCTTTTGTGATTTTAGAGCTTATTTTCAACGTTTTTACAGAAAAAAGTGGACTTTGTCATTCGGATTGGCATGCATCAAAGACGAGAGGGCGCTAGGCCATTAAAAACAGCGGTGTTGTCTCTCCCGCTTTTATTGACATAAGCAACTGCCTCTTTTGAAATAAGCTGATTGGTACTTCAAAGTTAATAATGAAGTCATGTTACAGTAAACTTACTAAATCCCTTGCGTTTTCGTATCTGAACAATAGACTTACGGAAACTGAAAAGATAAAACGAGCCCTATTAGCACAATCTGCTTGTAGTGCAGGGCGATCTATTCAAAAATTGTATTGATCAATTGGTAGTTAATCCGATTATTATGTTACTTCTACGGCGAATAGTGGGACAAAACGCATGAATTCTTCGCAAACTTTTAAGTTTTGTTTTTTAATTCATGCCCTAGTGGCTTCGCTCGGACTAGGATATGGTGGATTTAGGTAAAAGTCTGCGTATACTGTCCACAAACGTTGTCCAATATTATTCCAAGAAACTAAACATGACACTTTGATCAGTAAATATTTGAGTAGGAATAAAAAGTACTTTATTATCAAATACTATGCTGCAAAGAGTTTAGAAATCATTTATCGAATAAGCTATTTAATAACTTTAAAAATGTAATATGTAAATCAAAATAAAAAATAACAATGTCGTAAGGGAGATTTAATTAAGCAGTTCATTTTTCTGTTGGCTGTACTTAAAATTCAAAATGCAAGACTTCCGTAAGTGGTACTCACAAGTATGCTTGCATTCTAAACTAATTCTCTTATCAGTGGAAGACTATGGTAAGTGATTCACTTACGATATTGTTTCACTCCAACGAGTGTAGAATGCAGACTACAAGTGTCGCGCCATAAGTCTTGCAAGCAAGGGCAAAACTTTTCTAAAAACAGTGCTAAATAAAAAGAAGGTTCACTAGTCCGAATAATAAAAATGGTTCGCCAGTCCGAAACAAAATGAGTTTTGGTAGTCCGCGACTATTAAATATCAGGTTTACTAGTCTCAATAAATACAATAAGCGTCGCTCGTTTAAATGGGACAGGCAAGGGTGGCGATTGGTGTCGGACAAGCGAGCCTTTTTCAGTTTCTGAATAAGACCTTATGTTAGTTTCGAGCTAGTGAACCCTATATTATTTTCGGACAATTAACTCTTAGGACTGGCAACCCCTTTTTTCGGATTAGCGACTCTACGACCAGCAAACATTAAGACTAGTGGATATAATATATTGGGTATTTGAAAGTGAATTTGGGATACAAATATAATTATTATACCCTTTCACGTGTCATACAATAAATTTGTATCTGTTTTTTTTCGCGGAAACTGCGTGAATTTTGAATGCTTTACAGATTATAGCTACGTACCTCTGAGTTAACATAGCAGGTGACGAAAACCAAGTAGAGCCCCTGCATTGAACGGAAAAGCATATGGTAAAATGTTTAAGCATAGCTATGAAGCTGGAAAAGGCTGAAACACGTCCACTTCATAAACATAATGTAGTTGAACAGAATATGTTAATAATAAGCATAGGATCGTTATCCCCGGCCCTTTGGAATGCATGTTGGCCTGTACAGGGTGTCTCAATAAAAATAGGCCCTGTGGATTAGGGGACGTAACTTAAAATTTCGGCAGTAAAATCAAAACTTTTTTGTAGATTCAAAAACCATGACGTTTCGTCGTTAAGATGGTGCGCAAATCAGCAAAATCTGTTCACGCGTCACTGAGATAATTGGGATTGTACAAATAGACCCATTTTTGGACCGTTCCAATGGGGCAATTACACATAATGTGCTGCATTGTAGTTTTAGAATGGAAGAAAAAAATGAAGTAAACTCTCAGTCTTGCTAGGTACGAGTTGAAAGCATCGACCAACCAATCAATCAATCTCCCAAATAATGTTTTTCACACCTTTCTCTTTGGGTTAAAAATATGTGAAAATACACCTTCTAAAAATATAGTTAATACATTTCTCAAGCAACAAAAGGGCCATGGGGTCAGTTAACTTTCATATTGTACACATGCTTGACCAGGAAAAACATTAAACTCAAGTATTATATTGGAAAATGATAAAGAAATCATATAAAGGGTGTATTCTTTTGTATTCCTGTATTGGTGCTACCTTTCAGATAAAAAAATCCTGCTTATTTGATGTTAAAATGCGCCAAATTCCTGTATAGGGATGTTTTTGTTCTATGTTTTGAAAATCACTAGTCGCGCATCAACTACGTTTTAAATTCATTCTTAGGAAAGAACCCTTTTTCGTGTTTTTCTGGCCATGTATGTGTATACTATGAAACTTTGACCGCTTGGCCCTATATTGTTTCTTAAGAAATGTTTGAACAATATTGTTAACCCAAACAGAAAGGTGCGAAAAACATTCTTTGAGAGATTAATTGATTGGATAATTTTTCTTAATTCGTACCCAGCAACTTCATCTCTTTTTGTCCATTATAAACTTAATTTACCATTAGTATTTAATGTGTATTGCCCCATTGGAACGGTCCAAAAATGGGTCTATTTGTTAATTCCCAATTATCTCTGTGACACGTGAACGGATTTTGATGTTTTGTGGACCAGTTTAAAGAAGAAACGTCATGGGTTTTGAATCTTTGAAAAAGTTTTGATTTTACTTACTGCCGACATTTTAAGTTACGTCCCCCAATCCACAGGGCCTATTTTTATTGAGACACCCTGTAGAACACATGGGGCCAGTAAATCATGTAAAATGTCTGATTATCATATCATATCATGATTATCATATTATAAGGTCGTAATATGCAGTCAGACGAAGGTTTTCTCAATTTAACAGCAATAGCAATAACACTGTTTCTTTTGAAATATGTATGAGTTTATGAAGTCTCTACCTTGATCCCATTGCGTTCATATACTCGTCCACACTCACCTGCAAGGAACTCAGTAAGTCAAACATGTAGACGATATTTATGTTGACGTTCGCCAGAAGCCCAATTAACCAAGTTACTCCAACCATGGGAAGTAACAAGGCTGTACTTCGCAGTCCAATTCTTGAGCGGAGATAGAAAAGCCACAGTGGTTATAGGAGTTAACAGTTATTTAGTCAATAGTAATGAATGGAAAATACATTTTATTAGTACGCCTTTAAGACCGTTTAGCCATAAGGTACGATCTTATAATATGATATTGGTTTTTTTTTTTTTCAAACCTAATTTTTAGCTATATTTGCAATGTTTACATATTTCCCAACTTACACCTAATTGGTATCATCAAATTGAGTTGTGTTTGTAGGTCAGCAGCTTGAAAGCAATTTTCACATAAAGTCGTTAAACGGCCAACATAGCCAGTGAAGTTTATTTTACCTTACCTCGTTATTTCGGGTTAAAAAAGACTAGAAACACTTCCTGATAGTTCAGCATTTTAGGTATAGAATAATTATGAACACTTTGTAGGTAAATAACTTACCTGACTGATCCAATCTTATCCTGCTCTTTACGCAGTTTTACTGCTGCCAACGTTTTGTATACGATGACCACTAGAATGGCCAGATTTGTCTAATAAATGATAATAATAATAATAATGATAATAATAATAATAATAATAATGATAATAATAATAATAATAATAATAATAATAATAATAATAATAATAATAATAATAATAATAATAATAATAATAATAATAACTTCAGTTATAACACTATGGAGCCATCGCGTAGTTGACGCACCCTTATTTGTATGAGAATGACACCCGGATGAGAATAATGGTTTGTTCCATCGCTTATTTTAAAGCGGCCTCATAGGGAAAATATTATTGATACACAACTTTATACTTACCGTCAGAATGGCAACTACAGGGGCGATGAAAGCCCAAACAAACTGTCCTGTTAACCAACACCTAATGGGAATAATTACAAATATAAAGTAGCTTTATACGCATATACGTACGGTATAAATTACTATAAAATATCCAAATCATCGTTTACTTTCAAAGGTCCAATGCACCAAATCGTCAAAGACCACATTTCTTATATCATATTATGCTCGACCTCAGTGCAGCATTTGCCTCCTGTTGACTCTTAAATAGTATTGCAAAGAGTTCACGAAGAAACGATCTTTCCGTTTGTTTTCCAACAACCCTCTCAATATGGCCTATCCCAGATTATAGGCCAAAATTGTTTTAAGGTATCCCTTGGTGTAATTTCACAAGGGCGCAATTAGATTAGATGCCACTGTGGAAACCTATGGTACAGTGGCGTAGCGTTTTCGGGTAGCGTCATATGGGAACTGGGAGTGGGCAAGTGCCACCATCGATTTTAAAATGGATAAAATCACATTGAAAATTGCCAAAAAATCGGCTTGATACACCCCCTCCCCATCAGGCCAGGTCACCAACAACCCCCCATCGTGGTCGGTGGCCCCTGCCCCAATAGGACGACTCATGCTACTCCACTGCTATGGTGGGAGTCACCCCCTACCCAACCTGATGTTTGACTGTCATCATTACCGCCGGGTAATGTGACGAGTTAACTTCCCAGTGGGCACAGGCTATGATTTTGACGTTGAATCAACGTTGTTAATACACCGTCGAAATTTCAACCTAACCTGATTTCAACCTGATTTCAAACTAGAGGTTAGTTGAAATCAGGTTGAAACTTCAAGGCTGATACAACGTTGAAATTCAACCTGATTTCAACCAACTTTCAATGCAAAATTAAGGAGATTGTAATTATGTTGAAGTCCATTTGCAAATACAACGTGATTTCAACCTAATTTCGACGTCCGGACGTCGAAATTTCAACGTGATTTCAACGTCAGGTGTGCCCACTGGGTTATTAACGGATCTACAATTAGCTTAAGTAAGTTGCGTGCAAATACGAGCGGTTTGGAATGCCGGGTGAAAACCCTTAGCGGGGTTGGTACACCCACTTCGAAGGACGAAGGATAAATTAATGTAATCAAACTGAAAAACATTTTATCAACTTTACCTTCCTGGATCGTGCAATTGCTCTCTTCCAATTGCAGCTGTAATTGTAGTCATTAACATAGGCATCCCTGTTGAGGTAAACAATATGATGTAAAATTATATACATGTTCAGTTTTAAGTTATTCGGGATAATTTACCTTAAGAATTAATTCACTCGATGCATACTAGTAGGAGCGAAATCTCTTAAGCGAGATGATACCGTGTAAAGTAGTAGAATATTGTTTTTATCTAATTATACACACCGCAAAATATTTAAGGTACCAGTTATTTTCAACCCTGTATCCAAAACAATGACAAATATGTCAAAATTGGTACTTGCAGTCAATACCTGCTCCATTTAGCTTTAATTTAAGACCCCATTTGTTGAAATCGGTTGAGATTAAAGAAACAGTGATCTAACCCTAAGGAAGGACGAAAGGACGAAATCAAAAGGTGCATTTTAATGTTCAATGAAGCAATCTGCAACTTCTGGATTTGCATCTTGCTTTGGATTTTGGATCACGTGTCTTTATTTCATGGCCGATGTTAAAAAATTACGTCTTAAATCCGAGCTGAAAGATACAGATATTGACTGCTTGTTCTAATTAACACATTATATGCCTTTGCTTATAATGTACAATGGTCCGAAAACCCGACTCTTACATCTACCCCTGCTTACCCCAGCCAATGGTGATGTAAGCAACTTTAAAATTTCTCTCAATACCGAAAACGAGCACAACCATACGGTAAAGATGTAACGCTTCGACAAACATGCAGCAAAACACAGTTATGAGCATGTTATACCGCAATATGGTTACTGCAAGACAGGCGATCTGATGAAGAAGAGCAACAACGTATTAATATTATAAGAAACAACTTAATAATTTAATTGAAATAATTGGATTCACGCGGCTAATTCATTCATCCTTTTTTTTCTTTCTTTCTTTCTTTCTTTCTTTCTTTCTTTCTTTCTTTCTTTCTTTCTTTCTTTCTTTCTTTCTTTCTTTCTTTCTTTCTTTCTTTCTTTCTTTCATTCTTTCTTTCTTTTTCTTTCTTTCTTTCTTTCTTTCTTTCTTTCTTCTTTCTTTCTTTCTTCTTTCTTTCTTTCTTTCTTTCTTTCTTTCTTTCTTTCTTTCTTTCTTCTTTCTTTCTTTCTCTTTTCTTCCTTTCTTTCTTTCTTTCTTTCTTCTTTCTTTCTTTCTCTCTTTCGTTCGTTCGTTCTTTCTTTCTTTCTTTCTTTCTTTCTTTCTTTCTTTCTTTCTTTCTTTCTTTCTTTCTTTCTTTCTTTCTTTCTTTCTTTCTTTCTTTCTTTCGTTCTTTCTTTCTTTCTTTCCTTCCTTACACTCCAACAAATATTATAACATCCTAAAATACCTGATTCGATGTTGCCCATTTACTTGCAACTGTTAAAATATACGCGGCTGTCATAGCAACCATCAGGTTGGCATGCACCAATATCTTTTCTTTACCCAAGGTAGTTCGTTTCCTAGGTGAATTTAATGAAGAAAAGCAAATTTCATAATAATAGGATCACTAATAATTATTACTGTTACAAGTAATAATCATCCATGAATTGTTTCCAAGGGCATTTGATACGAGCGTACATTAGATGACACAGTGTAGAGTACAAGTTCAGCTGCAAGTTTCTCAAAATTTCTCATAATAATAATGATGATGATAATAATGATAATAATGAAAAGCCAAAAACGTAATTCTTAAACCGAAGTTCCGTGCCCGACATGAAACATTTTTTTAACATTAGCTTAACTTAATTTTCTATTTTTCCCCAAAATTTACTAAATTCGTCCGAATACATGTATCTGTACCGGTACATATAATTATGATTTTTTAAGAATCAAAGATTGTTTCTTTTGCGTGTTTATTTTTCACAAAACAAATCCACTAACCACATTATTATGCAGACGATCAATCCAATTAGTAATGCTACAATTGAGATGATGATACCAATAGTAACTAATTCCTCAATCACGTGTGAATAGACTTGGGTAGCATCCTATAGTTTGGGGAAAATGTAGCAATAAATAAATGTTAAAATCTGTATCGTTTTAATGTTAAAATCCATATAGTATTGACCAATGTGATTGTGATAGTTCGTATTCTTGCGGTATTGCTACATTACCTTAGAAAACTCAAATAGTACGGCGAAAGTTGTAAGGTGGTTAAACCCACATGATTGGTGTTTGTCGTTGGTCTCTTCCTCATAAGTAAATGAACCTTCCCGTGACCACTGACTACATAATATCGAACACGTAATAAAAAAGATTAATTACTACTGTAGATAGAATGGGTTGGTCTTTCAACTTTATGATCAAGTTTACACCAAAGGACGCGTCATTGTGGCTGACAATTAGGTGAAAAGGTGTTTCATGATAGGGAATCAGAAGGAATCTTTATTTCGAAAAATCAATAAAAAGTCATATTGCAATTTAACAGTCAGGCTGATGAAAATATCTGGAGACAAAAAGGGTAAAAATTTACATAGTCGAGTTTTTCACCCTAATTCTATAGAGTACTAAAGTGTGACGTCATAAAATTTTCATTTTTGCATTTCAGCATTTTCATGACCATATTTCAGTAGAACATGATGAAAAACATCCACAGTCCAAATTTGGTGGGAATCGGATCATGAGGGTCCGAGATATGGCCGCATGAATACCTAATTAGCCCCATTGAAATCAATGTAAATTGACCTGGTTCCAAACAGTTATGAACCAGGCCAATTTACACTCATGATCCGATTCCCACCAAATTTGGACTGTGGATGTTTTTCATCATGCTCCACCGATACATGGTATTCAAAACGCTGAAATGCAAAAAAAGTTTTCTTTGACGTCATCACTTCGGTACTCTATATTACTCCACATCCACCACTACCCATACGCGCTTAGACTTACTTATTTTTGACATCCCAAAAGCCACAAAATGGCTTGATATGTTCTGCTTGGCTTGAAGTTTTTCTAATAAGAGGTGGCTGTCAAACAAAATAATAATTGAGAAATATAATATCAATATTTAACCCCTACTCACTCTCTGTTTTTTGTGCCTAAGTTGAAGGAAAGAAGGAAGGAAGGAAGGAAGGAAGGAAGGAAGAGAGAAAGAAAGAAAGAAAGAAAGAAAGAAAGAGAGAAAGAAAGAAAGAGAGAAAGAAAGAAAGAAAGAAAGAAAGTAAGAAAGAATGAAAGAAAGAAAGAAAGAAGGAAACATTAGGCCGTATAAAATTAATATTTTGGTTCTCGTCCACAGGATTTTCATGAATTGATGAGGGAGGGAGGTGTTTTTTTTTCAGTGTAAAATCAGCATTGTCTGTAGTTTTCGGTCTTCTCCAACAGTGCTAGAGGAAACGATGAGGCACTTTTTTTTTTTCAAATGTGAGATTCTGAGGGATAAACCCCCTAGAGTACCACAAAAAGACTTGGAAGTGGTCCTTGTTCTCTAATAAACTTATTTATATGTATGAAAAATTCATGAATCATTCCAAAGTCTAAATTAATTGAAAAATCTAAAAATAAAAAAAATCTGACAAATCCCAGAAATTGAGGAGGGATGGGACGAGAACCAAAACATTAATTTTATACGGCCTTATTATAATTATGCTCATTTGGTTAGGCTCGCTACTGATTTTAAATTATTTACCTGTATCGGGAAAGTAATATTCAATGGATTTTGTTTATTTTCGTGTTTCCGTAGAGTACCATTTACATCAAATGAGTTGACAGATATCAAGGGACTTCCAAGTAAATACACGTTGTCCGAGTCATCAGCTTGGTACTCAGTGTTATCATTGGGAGTTTTTAGAATGGTAACTGTGAGGTATCCTGTCACAAAATGTATTCTTATTAATAAATAGTCATCATCATCATCATCATCATCATCATCATCATCATCATCATCATCATCATCATCCACATCATCATCACCACCATCATCATCATCATCATCATCATCATCATCATCATCATCATCATCATCATCATAATCATCATTATCATATAATCATCATCATCATCATTACCACCATCATCTTTTGGCTGCGGAGCAAGCCACCACATACTGGCTTTTAATACATCATTACATTTCTACGTTTTCTATGTATAGCTGCAGATTTTAAATAACAACAAATGCGTCGTTTCACATGCTATTAATAGGTTGTTTTTTGTCTTTATCAGGTCGCCTGTCTTGCAGTCACCATCTTGCAACGTTTGATCCTGGTGAATTGGTCGGTGTGTTGGTAGTTATAGCACCAACAATACGCGACTAGTCTCAGTGATGTCATGTGTATAAATGAAAATTAACCTAGTTTGAATCCTGCAAAATCAAACCTTTGTTAGAAAACAAACCCCCTCACAGGTAAAACACGCATCGCACAATTTACCTTTACTTGTTTAACTATATATGAAACTTACTGGATCCAATACGAAGTCCAGATTCAAGAAAATTCATTGGAATCGTAACTGAGATGTCACCTTCACCATCCAACTGAAAACTTCGTTTTAGGGTTTCTTGTTCAAAAAGGTAGACTACTGCAGGTTGTGAAATAGAAATTACTCGATACTGTGAGCAACATGTTTAATATTTTTAATATTCTTTTTAACACACATGATGCTCTAGCAAAGGCAGTACGTAATGAACGTGTTATAAACGCGTTTTGTTTTTGGTCAAAAGGTTCGAAAAACATTAAATGTTGCGTTACATAAAGGTCATAAAATGTTTAAAGCATTTTATATGACGAAAGACTATGGCAAAATTTTAAAATATTGTCAATTGGTTCTTGGCAGGCCTTGAAATAAGAAAAAATATCTAAGAGTCCTCCGGACCCTTGGCTTTAAAATTTCAAGGGTCCGCACCCATTTTCAAGCGTCCGACCCCGGACCCTTGCCTTTGAAATTTCATTGGTCCTCACTAATTGTCAAGGAAATTGAAAACCTGGGTTGAAAACTTGATGGGAAACTAAAATGAAAGTGTACCCAGGGAGCTGGACGTATTATGTGAACCAGATTTTACAATGGAACAACAAAACTTGTACTTTCTACTCTTTGCTTAGTTCAATTTTTACGGGTCACGCGGACCTGTACTGTAGGAAATTGGCGGGTCCGTGCCTACTTTCACGAGTATTTGACGCAAGGACGCGCCTTATTTCAAACGCTGGTTATTGGAAAAATATTAGATGTTTTGTATCAAGTTTAAGTTTATTTGCATGTCATTAAAAATTTTATACCCGTTTCATATCCCGATATTAAATGTTTTCTGTAAACCATTTTGTGTTTGCTGAGGTGGAGCAAATGTGTATATAGTTATTTAGTATAACTGGATAAATGAGACCTATGGTTATCAATTGGCACTGGAACAGGGTATAGGGTTTGATATAGAAATCGCCCACCATCACCATCCTTACGTCAGTAAGAAAAACGTTAAGGAAGAATTACTATTTTATGTATTATACTCGCTTTGATAAAGGTTTGAATTTAAGAAATAAAAACATGCTTACAAAAGAGCACAATTAAATGATTTTTAAACACCTTCTTGGCAAGTGCAATTTGAATCCAGATCGATTCTTTTGCAAATGATGTCGTAAACGTTTTGCGTTTGCTGGGTAAACATTCGCTAGAAGATACAAATCAGTTGAAACATATTGATTATTAACGAATACAATAATTATCGTTGGACGAATATTCAACGTCGAGTATTAAGCCCGGGGGTACTCACACTTTGGAGGTGACGCGTATGTAGGGCTCTTAAGACCCCCTTTTCAGCGTCGCTGTCACCCAAAGACCCCATATTTGTTTACGAAAACATGCTCTGTCACCGAAGACCCCCCTATTATTCCATTTTGATCTGTCACCCTTATTTTTCAATTTTTCATGTATCATTGATTTTATATTTATTTTGAAAAAAAAAAAAAAAAGAATTTTGAAGCCATTTAGAACCAGAAATTCAATGTGTGAGGTTTCTGTGGCACTGGTTCGGCTCTTACCTAAAGGTCCTATTAAAAAGGGTCATGTTTGCACCCAATGACCCAATAGTTTTTACATTTTGCTCTCATTGAATGCCAAAAATCATGCTCTCACCCAATGACCCCATATTTTTTACATTTTGCACTCACCGAATGTCCGTTGCTGTGATAGTGTCAGCCCTACACCCATATCCATTTCATATTGAAGTGATATTATAATTACGAAGACAGAAAATAGCCATTTTACTTTACCTAAAACACTGCTATTGATAATTACTCTCGGTGTGGAATTGGCAGGAAACCTGGATGCAAAATGTTCGAAGCTTGATAACAAATTCTTGCCATTGTTAAAAAATGTCGTTGTGTCGGCAGTGTCCATCGCATTCGCGGGAGGTATCATCGCTGCTGTGTCTGGTCAGACGTATGCGTATTATGTTGGAATAAATAATAATTCGTTTAATTAGTCAAGCCGTATGATGAAATGATAATGCGTTTGATTTGCTGAATAACTATGGATATGAGGTTGAAAATCTATTTATTTGTGATATTTAGCCATTTTAAAATTTATATTTGGGGAATGAATAATTCCAAATATCAATTAGGTACAACCACTAATAGGCCTGGGCGATACATGGAAATACGACGAGTAACTATTTGTTTGCATGGCATCTGAAAAGACTGCTTTAAAATTCATACGCACGGCTTCGGTTTCCATTCGCCTTACCATATTGTAACTTTTAGCTTCGAGGGCGCACTGTCATTTTAAGATGCGTTTAGTGCGTTAAAACAAGAAAAGTCTCAGGTCAACCTATGTTTTTGATCATTTGGCATCTAAATCATATAGTTTCACCTGATATTAGTGGCATTTAACTGTGAGATTTCTGAATATGAGAAGATTCCACCCGAAATTAGCCATTTTCCGATTGAAAGCAGTGTAATACATATTTAGTGGTGTTGAACCATATCGTCGATCGCTAGAGCAGAAACAACATCCGATGTAAATTTGATCTCTGAAGTCAAAACCTTCAAAGTAAAATTACCAAACCTCATCTCTAACGATTTTTGCATTTTGCCTTATACATACAAAAAAAAACCGGTTCATAATTAAAGGTGGTTATTTTTTTTGGCTACTTACAGATACATATAACTGGAAGTATTATAAGGTTTGTCGGAGCATTTTCTTTACGTTGACATACCAAAAGTAGTTTGACTAAAATTGCACGCGAGCCCCACTTTTAACTTCCGATCGCGATCTTAATATAACAATAACATGTTAACAATTTAATTTGATTTGCATTATATTAGTCCATTATGGTACTGTCACTGTATTTTGGCCCTAAAATCACAACTAGCCCCTTATATTGGGAGTGGTGTGAACAAAATGGAGGCCAAATATAGTAATTTTTGAGGAACGTACGGTTTGTACCCATGGGGTCAATGTCATGTCGGAATATGTTACGTGATTTCCAGTTCCAAAATAATGTATCTTTACATCGTGGGTTATGCCATGTAACACAGCTGCACAGCTGTACGCCCTCACACCCTTCTCAAATATCCACGAGTATGGGTGGTTCAGGGAGCAGCGTAGCACACTGGTTAAGGTATTTGCCTTTGGTGTCATAGATTCCGGGTTTATATCCCCGCAGGACCCTTAAAAATCAGCTGCTCCCGTGGGTCAATTGGTAAAGGCGGGGCAGATGAACCATGATAAAAGACCTCGTTACAGTCGGTTCCGATCAGGGTAATAAGCCCGATTGTTTGCTAGACTTGCCTGTAGCGTAAAAATGTCCCCATCAGCTTTCTACGCTGCCCCCTTCACCAGGTCACTTGGGCCTGGCCAAAGTTTTGTTCGCGTTATCTCCTACATTTCAGCTGTTAATGCCTAGATATGCTTGACATAAAAAGTAGTAACCTCTTAATGGTAAGGAACATTGTGTAATTCGTTTCTTTTACCTTTTTACCAATACAATACAATACAATACAATACAATAAACGGAATTTATATAGCGCCTTAGCATAAGTATGAACAAAGCGCTTTACAATGATCTTAAAAGTACAACTTACACTACATCTTAGGCTACAGTAAAATGTACAACTTAATAAAAAATAAAAAACTTAGTTTGGAAACAAATAGGTTTTCAGATTAGATTTAAAAGTGGCCAGACTATGTGAAGTACGAAGTTTTACAGGTAATATGTTCCAGAGAGCTGGCAAAGAATTGCAGAAGGCATTATTCCCATATGTTGTGTGAGTTCTTTTACATTCAAGCAGACTGCCATCAGCATGTGATCGTAGGAACATACCATCAGAAAATGTGTGAGATTTTAGTAGATTTTGTATGTACAGTGGTGTTGTTTCATGTTTACTTTTATAAGCGAATGTGAGTAGTTTGTAGGTAATACGCTCCTTTACTGGAAGCCAGTGAAGCTCTTTCAGCAGAGGGGTGGTGTGTTCCATACGGTTTGCCTTGAAAACAAGTCTGGCAGCTCTGTTTTGTATCTTTTGCAGTTTTTGTGTGTTTTTTACAGTTGTTCCATATGATAAAGAGTTACAATAATCAATTCGAGAAATAACAAGTGAGCGGACAGCATGGTTGCAAGTATCGTTATCAATATAACAGCGAATTTTAAGAGCGAGAGACAGCAGATATTTGAGATGACATAGACATGGTTGAATCAAAAAGAACTTCAAGGTTGCGTACAGAATCAGATGGTTTGATAATTGTTCCACATACGTTAAGAGTTGGTTCATATATATATTTCAAGTTATATGCAGAGCTAGCAACAAAGAATTCTGTTTTATCTTCATTCAGTTTAAGCTTATTTACATTCATCCAACTCTTGATTTCAGCAATACATGATTCCAATTTGAAAAGAGCAGTTACACTATCTCCAGGTATGCGGGGATTAAATTCTGTATATATTTGAGTATCATCTGCGTATATGTGATAGTTCAATCTGTGTTTCTGGATAATTTTTCCAAGTGGGTATGTGTAGTAGCTAAACATCCCAGGACCTACCACTGATCCCTGGGGTAGGCCAAATTCCATTCCACCACCTATACCGACTTGGCTATTGCGTCCTTTGAGGTAGGAGAGTATCCAGGATCACACGGCTCCATTAATGCCAAGAGATTTTTCAAGTCTATCATTCAAAATATTATAGTTATCTACCTGTTCTTCAACTATGTAGTAAAAATATGTAGTCGTACATAAAATAAATTGTATTTTTATTTTATCATCGTAGTCACTTTTAGCCACTACATTCCTTATATGAGGATACTAAACTGGCCTCAAAAAGAAACTTATAATTTTTCACAAGGTCGTATCTGATATCTTACAAAAATTGTACACATGATTATTTGAATGCTCTACTTTAAACACTGATCAGTAACCAACCAGTTGTCCAACTGACACAACACAAGAAATGGAACAGTGTGGAACAAGACATGTTTCTTAAAGAAAGTGTATGAAAAGCAGAAGCAGCCCCGTTTCACACTATTCCACTTACTATTTTGAAATAATCACCTGTGTAAAGAACTTGCACGCATTCATAGAGAATTCTTTTGCTGGGTTCCAATTATTCGCCTGTGAATGTGGTCCCGGAAGCTGTTCCGTGTCAGTGCATTTTACTGTTGTGTCAGTTGGACGACTGCTTGGTAATCGTATGTGTAATTTTTGTTCATTTTTATGGACATGATTCTAAGATATGACCTTGTGAAAAATTATAAGTTTCTTTTTGAGGCCAGTTTATTTATTGTGTTTATTAAAGTATAACACGTTAACGTCAGCAGCTCTGTAACGTGTTCTGTCTTCTTAGTGTCAAAAGCTGCACTTAGATCTAGATCTAATAATACAAGATAAACAGCTTTTTGTTGTCCAGTGCACATAGAATATCATTTTTCACTTTCAGAAGAGCAGTAGTTTCTGTTCCATGATTAGGCTTGTAAGCAGATTGGTAAGGTTCCAGCAAACAATTTGCAGACATATGGGAAAACATCTGTGACATAACACATATTTCCATAATTTTTGAAAAACATTTAATATTAGAGACAGGCCTATAATTTTTAAGTTCATTAGGATCCAGGGTTGCTTTCTTTATGATAGGGATGACAATAGCTTGTTTCAAGGAGTTGGGAAAAGTGCCAGACTTAAGTGATATGTTAATAACTGTAGTTAAGGTGGGAATAATTGATGACATGCATTGCTTGAGTAGCCAGGTTGGAATAACGTCAAGAGAACAATTCTTATTTGGTAACTTGCATATAATTTTTTTGACGATTTCTTCCTCTACCAAATTAAATTCTTGCATTGACTGTATTTGATTGAGTTCTTGAACTTCTGTATGTATTTGGATGTTATTACCATTTTTGTCCAGATTATTTCGGATTTTGACAATCTTGTTTTTGAAGAATTCGGCAAACGAATCGCTAAGTTCTTTGTATGAGTCACATGATGGTAGAACTTTGGCACCCTTATTGAGAAGTTTATTTATAATTTGAAAAACCATGGCACTATTCCAGGACTTTCAAAGTCCCCACTAATTATGAATATAGGGGTGATGTTGGGGTAAAGGGCGAAGATGACAGTCTTGGTATGATTGTATTGTATACTATATAGACATATTATTTCGGGAATTGGAAGCCATTGAAGTTAAACATTCCTTAAACAATATTATATCAGGTTGTGACATTGACCTTTACCCCAGGGGGCCCAAACCGCAAGTCGCATAAAATCTCGATTTCTGGCCTTCATTTTGTTCCCATTTCTCCCAGAATATGGTGACATTTGTGTTGCTCTTTAAGGGCAAAATACCATGAGAGTGTGATAATCGAAATTATGTTTTATGCCAATAATTTTAGAATATCTTACAAAAATGGTCAAATTCAAATTATTTTTGCTAAAGGCAGCGCAAAGGATGGTCAGGCAATTACGTGGAGGCTTTTGGTAATGTTTGGTGGTTTGTTTTAGCGTTTTGCAGCTACAGGAGACACAAACCTTTGTTAGACTATGGTTAAATAACTGTCCACAAAGAATAACCAGTCACTAAGCATCATGACGTCAAATATGACTGCACCTACATTAGGATGTTTCATTTAAAATTTGCCATACCCTATTGAAGATTTGAGAAAAGACCTCCACAGAGTATGTTTTTCAAGTGTAATTTGGTTATGACAATTGGCCTACGATCATAATTACGAAGACAGAAAATAGCAATTTTACTTACTTAAAACACTGCTATTGATAATTACTCCCGGTGTGGAATTGGCAGTAAACCTGGATGCAAAATGTTCGAAGCTTGATAACAAATTCTTGTCAGTGTTAGAAAATGTCGTTGTGTCGGTAGAAGTGTCCATCTCATTCGCGGGAGGTATCATCGCTGCTGTGTCTGGTCAGACGTATGCGTATTATGTTGGAATAAATAATAATGCGTTTAATTAGTCAAGCCGTATGATGAAATAATAATGCGTTTAACTTGCTGAATAATTATGGATATGAGGTTGAAAATCTATTTATTTGTTATATTTAGCCATTTTCAATCCCCAAATAAAATTTTAAAATGGCTTTAATTCCCAATGTCAATTAAGTACAACCATCATAATTATGGTTATACACCCCTAATAGGCCTGGGCGATACATGGGAATACGACGAGTAACTATTTGTTTGCATGGCATCTGAAAAGACTGCTTTAAAGTTCATTAGCACGGCTTCGGTTTTCAGTAAATATTCGCCCTACCATATTGTAACTTTTAGCTTCGAGGGCGCACTGCCATTTTAAGATGCTTACGGTTTAGTGCGTTAAAACAAGAAAAGTCTCAGTCAACCTATGTTTTTGATCATTTGGCATCTAAATCATATAGTTTCACATGATATTAGTGGCATTTAACTGTGAGAGTTCTGAATATGAGAAGATTCCACCCGAAATTAGCCATTTTCCCATTGAAAGCAGTGTAATACATATTTAGTGGTGTTGAACCATATCGTGGCTCGCTAGAGCAGAAACAACATCCGATGTAAATTAGATCTCTGAAGTCAAAACCTTCAAAGTAAAATTACCTAACCTCATCTCTAACGATTTTTGCATTTTGCCTTATACATACAAAAAAAAATCGGTTCATAATTAAAGGTGTTTATTTTTTTGACTACTTACAGATACATATAACGGGAAGTATTATAAGGTTTGTCAGAGTATTTTCTCTTTGTCAGAGTAATTTGACTAAAATTGCACGCGAGGCCCACTTTTAACATCCGATCGCGATCTTAATATGACAATAAAATGTTAACAATTTAATTTGATTTGCATCATATTAAGCCAAATATAGTATTTTTTGAGGAACTTACGGTTTGTGCCCATGGGGTCAATGTCATGTCGGAATATGTTACGGGATTTCCAGTTCCAAAATAATGATTCTTTACAGTAGCCAGGGGTCAACGGTCAACGTGAGTTATGCCATGTAACACAGCTGCACAGCTGTACGCCCTCACACCCTTCTCAAATATCCACGAGTATGGGTGGTTCAGGGAGCAGCGTAGCACACTGGTTAAGGTATTTGCCTTTGGTGTCATAGATTCCTGGTTTATATCCCCGCAGGATCCTTAAAAATCAGCTGCTCCCGTGGGTCATCTGGTAAAGGCGGGCAGATGAACCATGATAAAAGACCTTGTTACAGTCGGTTCCGATCAGGGTAATAACCCCGATTGTTTGCTAGACTTGCTTGTACCGTAAAAAATGTCCCCACCAGATTTCTACGCCGACCCCCTTCAAAAGACTTCCACAGAGTATGTTTTTCAAGTGAATTTGGTTATGGCTAATTATTTTGAAACAAATACCTAATTTACTTCAGTGGCGTAGATTTCTTTTTGACATTGGGGGGATGGGGTTGGAAAAAAATTCTTGAAACAAAGTGAAACCGGCACATTTTTGCGACAGAATAGATAATGGTACAAATGTGCGCGAAGCGCGAGAAAAAATTGTCATTTTGAAGCTAAACTGATGAAATATTGAACAAAAATGGAATAAATTCGGAAAAAATGGGCTTTGGGGGCTAAAATGGCCAAATATGAGGTTAATTTGGTCTTATACCTACATACAGGCGTCAACATTGGGGGGGGGGGATGATTGTATGGACCATCCCCCCTGGCAAAATATTGGGGGGATCTACCCGTATGATTTACTTATATGACCCAACCCGTATCTGCTACAACTAGAGTGAGCATTTGAGTATTTCATAATGGAAGTTGAGCCACACTATATTTAATTTGAAACTCCCTAAGTGGAAGACTTTAACTAAATCTTCCACAGGGGAAGAGTTGATTTCTGTTGGAAGAGCCTATTGTATAAATTATGTACAATAAGATATACACAATAACATACCGTTGATCGCATGAATGCTAGCAAACTTAGTACAGTTCTCCAAACCAGTATAGCTAAGGGGCAGTGGTGAACTCCCATTCTTGCGAATAGCCGTAATGCCAATGAACCTTTCCAAAAAGAAAAGCAAATCACCAAGGATCGTGATATCTTGAATGTATGCAACCGCAGGGAATATGACAACCTCGTCCTTGGTGTCCAAATTGTAACTAATAATGTGGCCACTTGGCCCATAGTACCCTGCGTAAAGAATCCCCTCTGGAAGAAACAATAATAATAATAATAATAATAATAATAATAATAATAATAATAATAATAATAATAATAATAATAATAATAATAATAATAATAATAATAATAATAATAATAATAATAATAATAATAATAATAATAATAATAATAATAATAATAATAATAATAATAATAATAATAATAATAATCGTCAAGCCCTGCCCTCTATCGGGGACTATTTTATAGTTTAAGCTTGTTGGATATCCATATTTTGCGGCTAGTGCTTCTTTGTAGCCCTAAGGGACAAACTAGTTGGATATCCACATTTCGCGGTTAGTAGTTGTTTTTCAACGTCCCGTAGCCACCCTCAGCCAGCCCCATATCTCACTTCAATCACGTCAAGATAATCGTACGCTCCGTGGAGGTTTGCATTTATGTGGAGTCTCTTCCGCAAACTAGCCATAATATGGCCCATGACGTTGACATAAGACCAGTCTAATCTAGTTTATAATCTTCAACTAGTTATAATAATAAACCAATGTGAGATTATTGCTGCAGTAATTATTTTTAGTTTGAGCATTTAGAAGAAACTCTCTGCTTTTCAAGCTTTATAACATGGCCGCTATTACCAATTTAATTTGTTGAACAACAAGGAGGGTATTTAGAAATTGCTGGTGATCCTCTTTCAAATGAGAAAAATACTTCTTATTCTTTGCATGGTGTCTAATACATCACACACGATTTTCCCTGAATCTAGCAAAAAATGCAACCCTTCAAATGGCAACTACGTGGCCCAGCTATGTCACGATTTAGGGGGAATTTAGTATGAGGTTTTCATTTATAATATTTTTCCTCATAATACAATGAAAAACAAAAGCAATAGCATTACAAACCCTAATAAAACAAAGTCAAACATAAGAATAATTAAAAAAGAATAAAAATATATTTCTTTTGTTTTTAATTGTATTATGAGGAAAATTATTAGAATTGAAAATAAGCATCTAAAAAAGTCATTCTTATGTTTGACTTTGTTTTATTAGGATATATAAATATATTTCTTTTGTTTTTCATTGTATTATGAGGAAAATTATGAGAATTGAAAATGAGCATCTAGAAAGTTATTCTTATGTTTGATTTTGTTTTATTAGGGTTTGAAAATCTATTTCTTTTGTTTTACATTGTATTATGAGGAAAATTATTAGAATTGAAAATAAGCATCTAAAAAAGTTATTCTTATGTTTGACTTTGTTTTATTAGGATCTGTAAATATATTTCTTTTGTTTTTCATTATATTATGAGAATTGAAAATAAGCATCTAGAAAAAAGTCATTCTTATGTTTGACTTTGTTTTATTAGGATCTGTAAATCCATTTCTTTTGTTTTTTATTGTATTATGAGGAAAATTGTGAGAATTGAAAATAAGCATCTAGAAAAAAGTCATTCTTATGTTTGACTTTGTTTTATTAGGATCTGTAAATATATTTCTTTTGTTTTTCATTATATTATGAGGAAAATTATGAGAATTGAAAATAAGCATCTAGAAAAAAGTCATTCTTATGTTTGACTTTGTTTTATTAGGATATGTAAATATATTTCTTTTGTTTTTCATTGTATTATGAGGAAAATTATGAGAATTGAAAATAAGCATCTAGAAAAAAGTCATTCTTATGTTTGACTTTGTTTTATTAGAAAATGTAAATATATTTCTTTTGTTTTTCATTGTATTATGAGGAAAATTATGAGAATTTAGATTTACAACCCGTTATAAAACAAAGTCAAACATACGAAGAACTTCTTTCTAGATGCTTATTTTCACTTCTCATTTTCCTCATAATACAATGAAAAACAAAAGCAATAGCTTAACAAACCCTAATAAAACAAAGTCAAACATAAGAATAATTGAAAAAGAATAAAAAATATTTCTTTTGTTTTTCATTGTATTATGAGAAAAATTATGAGAATTGAAAATAAGCATCTAGAAAAAAGTTATTGTTATGTTTGACTTTATTTTATTAGGATTTGTAAATTATTTCTTTTGTTTTTAATTGTATTATGAGGAAAATTATTAGAATTGAAAATAAGCATCTAAAAAAGTCATCCTTATGTTTGACTTTGTTTTATTAGGATCTGTAAATATATTTCTTTTGTTTTTCATTATATTATGAGGAAAATTATGAGAATTGAAAATGAGCATCTAGAAAAAGTTATTCTTATGTTTGACTTTATTTTATTAGGGTATGTAATATATTTCTTTTACATTGTATTATGAGGAAAATTATTAGAATTGAAAATAAGCATCTAAAAAAGTCATTCTTATGTTTGACTTTGTTTTATTAGGATCTGTAAATATATTTCTTTTGTTTTTCATTATATTATGAGGAAAATTATGAGAATTGAAAATGAGCATCAAGAAAAAAGTCATTATTATGTTTGACTTTGTTTTATTAGGATCTGTAAATCCATTTCTTTTGTTTTTTATTGTATTATGAGGACAATTATGAGAATTGAAAATAAGTATCTAGAAAAAAAGTCATTCTTATGTTTGACTTTGTTTTATTAGGATATGTAAATATATGTCTTTTGTTTTTCATTGTATTATGAGGAAAATTATGAGAATTGAAAATGAGCATCTAGAAAAAAAGTCATTCTTATGTTTGACTTTGTTTTATTAGAAAATGTAAATATGTTTCTTTTGTTTTTCATTTTATTATGAGGAAACTTATGAGAATTTAGATTTACAACCCCTTATAAAACAAAGTCAAACATACAAATAACTTCTTTCTAGATGCCTTTTTTCAATTCTCACAATCTTCCTCATAATACAATGAAAAACAAAAGCAATAGCTTTACAAACCCTAATAAAACAAAGTCAAACATAAGAATAATTGAAAAAGAATAAAAAATATTTCTTTTGTTTTTCATTGTATTATGAGAAAAATTATGACAATTGAAAATAAGCATCTAGAAAAAAGTTATTGTTATGTTTGACTTTATTTTATTAGGATTTGTAAATATATTTCTTTTGTTTTTAATTGTATTATGAGGAAAGTTATTAGAATTGAAAATAAGCATCTAAAAAAGTCATCCTTATGTTTGACTTTGTTTTATTAGGATCTGTAAATATATTGCGTTTGTTTTTCATTATATAATGAGGAAAATTATGAGAATTGAAAATGAGCATCTAGAAAAAGTTATTCTTATGTTTGACTTTATTTTATTAGGGTATGTAAATCTATTTCTTTTGTTTTACATTGTATTATGAGGAAAATTATGAGAATTGAAAATAAGCATCTAAAAAAGTCATTCTTATGTTTGACTTTGTTTTATTAGGATCTGTAAATATATTTCTTTTGTTTTTCATTATAATATGAGGAAAATTATGAGAATTGAAAATGAGCATCTAGAAAAAAGTCATTCTTATGTTTGACTTTGTTTTATTAGGATCTGTAAATATATTTCTTTTGTTTTTCATTATATTATGAGGACAATTATGAGAATTGAAAATGAGCATCTAGAAAGAGTTATTCTTATGTTTGACTTTATTTTATTAGGGTATGTAAATCTATTTCTTTTGTTTTACATTGTATTATGAGGAAAATTATTAAAATTGAAAATAAGCATCTAAAAAAGTCATTATGTTTGACTTTGTTTTATTAGGATCTGTAAATCCATTTCTTTTGTTTGTTATTGTATTATGAGGACAATTATGAGAATTGAAAATAAGTATCTAGAAAAAAGTCATTCTTATGTTTGACTTTGTTTTATTAGGATATGTAAATATATTTCTTTTGTTTTTCATTGTATTATGAGGAAAATTATGAGAATTGAAAATAAGCATCTAGAAAAAAAAGTCATTCTTATGTTTGACTTTGTTTTATTAGAGAATGTAAATATATTTCTTTTGTTTTTCATTGTATTATGAGGAAACTTATGAGAATTTAGATTTACAACCCCTTATAAAACAAAGTCAAACATACAAATAACTTCTTTCGAGATGCTTATTTTCAATTCTCTAATTTTCTCATAATAATGAAAAACAAAAGCAATAGCTTTACAAACCCTAATAAAACAAAGTCAAACATAAGAATAATTAAAAAAGAATAAAAATATTTCTTTTGTTTTTCATTGTATTATGAGAAAAATTATGAGAATTGAAAATAAGCATCTAAAAAAGTCATTCTTATGTTTGACTTTGTTTTATTAGGATCTGTAAATATATTTCTTTTGTTTTTCATTGTATTATGAGGAAAATTATGAGAATTGAAAATAAGCATCTAGAAAAAGTCATTCTTATGTTTGACTTTGTTTATTAGGATCTGTAAATCCATTTCTTTTGTTTTTATTGTATTATGAGGAAAATTATGAGAATGGAAAATAAGCATTGAAAAGAAGCATCTAGAAATTCTTATGTTTGACTTTGTTTTATTAGGGTTTGTAAATCTAAAAATTTAATAACAAATTTATTGAAAAGTTAGAATCTTTATATTAAGTTTTGTATTTTGTCTTTTACTTTATCCCGCATTATACGGTATATTGTTTAGTGTCTCAAATGAGTATGAGGTATTAGGGTTTCTTTTCAAAACATGTCCGGTTTTTTTCCGACCCTAAATCGTGCCGTATCTAACGTGGCCTAGACTAAACATGCTAAAAGCGATCCTATATTAACTATTAATAAAAGCAAGTAGAACTTACCAGTGGTGTCAATGCTCACAGCGAATGGCTCAAATCCAGATATGACAGGTGTCACACCACTGCCATCCATCCCCGCCTTGAGAATTGTTTTGTTGAATTTGTCGGCCCAATAGATGGAACTAAATGGAACCCATACAAATTATTATCAACATTAAAAAACACAAATGTGTTAACTTGAGTGCTAAATATCGGGCAGAGGTGCGCTGATTTTCACCGTGAACCATGGACACACTCGTGAATAGCGGACATACAAAAACCGAGGTCGTCGGTTTTAAGTCCCTGTCAAATAGAGGACGAAAAACGTAAATATGCACATATGTGACAATAAAAAGAGAATCGGTTACGGGTCTCTGGTGAAATGTCAAACATGTGTAAAAAAGTTCACACTGTCCCGATTACTTTTTCAAGTTGATAACAGCTAATAGAGTATCTAAGTGATGACGTCATTGAAAACCTTTTTTTTTTTTCAGCGTTTTGAATACCATGTAAACAGTTATGAACCAGGCCAATTTACACTGATTTCAATGGGGCTAATTAGGTATTCATGTGGCCATATCTCGGGCCCCCATGATCCGATTCCCACCAAATTTACTGTGGATGTTTTTCATCATGTTCTACTGAAATATGGTCATGAAAATGCTGAAATGCAAAAAAGACAATTTTATGACGTCACACTTCGGTACTCTATATACATATATATTTGTTGGACCCATGTATTTCAAAAATTTCTTATTCTTTCTTGCTACATTTCAAGGTCATTTGATATAACTTGCTCTAGCGCCGTCATTATTTGACCGATTATGACCATTATTATGAGGGGCCATTTTGTAAATATCGTTAAAATACTTCTCATACCCTAAATGAAATGATTGACCAACAAACCTGGTCAGAAGAATCGGTGGCCGAAGCTTAATATAACTTGTCAAGGTCACACAAAGTTCAGTGGCAAGAATGTGTCCAACCGGGCTTAACTTTAGTACAAATAATTCTTGATTTGAATGAAACATGAAACAACCAATCCGAGGTAATCCGAGGTCAAAAGTCATATGGGTTCAAATGTCAAAATTTGGCCTATTGGAGTTTAATGTGGTGCACACTATCCTCGATATGAGGGGAACATGAAAAATCAATCCGAGGTCATCCGAAGTCGACGATCATATGGGTCAAGTTCCATATAAGGTCAAAGGTTATACCGAGGTCAAGTACTAATACTTGGTCAATTGGGCTTAAACTTGACAATAATCCTCGATATGAGTGGAACATAAAAATGGAACATGTCATCTGAGGTCGAGGCCATTTTTGAGTCAAATGTTAAAGTTTGCCCAATTGGACTTACACTTAACCATAATTGTTTTTAATGTCATTAAAAGGTCATTATGGCCACAAATGTGATTTGCACTAAAAAGTCTACTCCTTCCACATAATTACATAACACAAACATGTCTCTTGTACATATGCATCAGCTATAATCAGTGTCCTTAGGGTGTACACAAAATTGAGGATAAAGGTCAGTCAGAGGTTACTGGTATGTAGTAAAATATCTCAAAATGCTGATGCTTCTGCAATTTACATAGTATAAAAACGCCGCTTGGTCACTAGAACCGTTGGCTTGTGACACAATGTCATATGATCATCTCGATGTCAATGGTCATGCAAATGTGACTACCCAGCAAACACAAAACGTTATCTACATCATTCACAAAAGGTTAGAAAAGGTTTCCAGAAAACGTTTAAATGTCGGGTTGTTTAAAGGGTATATAAAGGGTATAAAACGTTTTCATAACATTCAGTAACATTTTTTGATAACTGCAAATATTGTAATTTAATGTTATTTAAGGGTTAACAAAGTATTTGGTAAACAATGTTTGTAAAAAATATTTTACATTTAAAAAATATTGTTTGTAGCATGTGTTCATATAAAACGTTATAAAACGTTTTCATAACCTTTATATAACCCGATATTAGTTATTAAAACGTTTTTGACAAAACTAAAACCCAAAATATAACCAGTTTATAATCTTTTAAAAATGTTTTCGTGTTTGCTGGGTATGGCCAAAAATGTGATTTCACTCAAAAATGCTACTCGTCCCACAAATTACATAGAATGATGACGTCATTTGCATACATCCATCGCCAATAATCAGTACCTAAAGGTTGTACAAAGAATTGGAGTAAAAGGTCATTTAGGGGTCGTTTACGGTGCAGTATATAACCAAATACCTTTCAAATCCTACTGCTTCCGCAAATTACAAAGTACATTGATGTCACTTGGTTAAATCACTGGCATCACGTCAGAAACTTGGGGTCAAAGGTCATACAAAGGTTAGTATGGCCAAAATGTTATATGCCTTCATTTTCACTAAAAATCCTACTCATTCCACACATTGTATAGCACAATGACGTCACTTGCACATATTAGTCATCTATATCCATTGTAAGACATGCTACATTACCTGCCGTATATGGCATGCCATTTGGTGTCATAACTCTCGGCTAACGACGGCTAAAATAGGCGCATGGAATGTATAGCAGGGCTAATTGGCCATGGCTTATGGTCGTGAACTGTGCGTGAAATTAGCTTTATTTCAACCACTACGTATGAATATAAATTATTATTACATTATATTAATATAGTTTAATTAAATGAATGAATAAATAAAATAAATACATATAAATAAATGGGTAAACAAATACGGCAATACGTTACTTGCTCAACAATTGCTACGTTATGTGTATATTGTTATTGTTACGTTATTGTTTATATTATATCCATTATTCAAAGCTCAATACATCAATACATCCGTACCTGCCATGCCCTGTAATTCCCCTGCCATCAACACTTGTAATGATAACCATGCTGCTCGATCCGTTAACATTGGCACGATTAATGGTGCGTGCACTGGCTCCGACCCAGAATATCTGCTCGTTAGTTAGGTATATTCCGTGTATAGCTAATTTGAAACAAAACATAAGTATATGCATGGATCGAATGTGAAGAATGTACTGCTAGTGACACGCTAGTTTGGGTCCCAGCGGCTTGTGCTCCTTTGTCACATAACAAATCATCTGGCAACAACCTTGAAATATCAATTTGTCCAACTTTTTTCCAATGTGACATGAACCAAGAATCCCACACAATCACTTCCAGGGAAGTACGATGTGCCCATCACAATTTCCTCTACAACTTTTTAATCTCAATCCACACTAGGATATTAGTCCCGTTAACTCCCCTATTTCTTAAAATACCTGCCGAGAAATTAGAGAAATATGGTTCTGAAGTTTGGAATATCCCATTTAATCATGCGGATTATTGTTTTATTATTTGGTTTTAAATTAATTTTAGCTTATATATTGTTATGGTGCTATATCCTTTCTATATTTCATCATTTAAATATATCGCTCCGCGGTCTTTCTCTCATCAATCACGTTCGCCTACGTGTGTAGTCGATGGCCAGTCACCGATGGAGACAGGTCACAAGCGTACTCAATCGTAATTTATATATATACTTTGTTGATTTGATGATGCGGAATTAAAGATTATTGTGAAGTTTTATTTTTTTTTATCCGTCTATTTCTGTTCGAGTATTCAGCGAGTCTTTCCCCGTCTAACTGTGAGATCCATTATCTGGTATGAGTTCTAAAACCAAATAACTGGCTAGTGGATTTCATATCAGTTTAGCTTCATAACAATATAGATATGCCTAATTGAAGAACATCATAGGAGAAGACAATTAAAATTGCAATAAGTATACGTGGATAATAACAATCTGTTGTCAGCTTTTCTTTTTAGTAATAATATTAATATACGGGTCCCCATCAGAAGAAAACGTAACACTACCACGAAGAAAAAGTAGCACGCTCGCCGACACGTTAAACCAGATAAAACCACTGGAAAGCAAGATTTTTAAAACATAACACTGGACAAAATTTCAGCATCATTATCTACTAAGAGTTCCTCTAGGCGCGAATGAAGAACAGCTCCTTCTGTCCAAACTGTTTCTATGAACTCTCCTGGTTGCCTTATCCAGCCATGCTCTACTTGCTTATTCAGCAATACATAGAGCATAATTATTTCGTTTATACATTTCGAGACTTTGTCTTATTATATGGGATTTTTTAATTTTGTGAAGACGCTGAGCTCATGTCATGACGTCATAGCTACATCATATGGATGAGGTTGGCAACTATTTTGCGCCATTTTCATAGCTAACCCACTGGTACCTTAGGTGTGCATTTTAACCATAAAAATAAACCTTGATCAATTATTTAACTTTTTGTGTCAGTTCCTGCAGAACTGACACCTTCTCCGACAGGTTTGACGATCACGTGACAATTCGAATCATCATATCGAAAGTTCACGTGATCTGTAAAAATATCGATATCAATATTATTTGCACACGTAACGGACCACAGCAGTCACCAACTTTCTGTCAATCAAGAAGTTAATATAAATATTCATGAAGGTCTAAACCATATTTGGTATGCAGTAAACAACTGAGTAACTGCCCATGCTCATCAATATTCAGTAATAAATATTGGCGCCTATTTTCATTGGCCCGGTTTTCTATACAAGTGTGATGTATGCAAATGACCCACTGACGTCACGTATCCATGCATTTCCAAAATGGCAACGCGATGTTGACGTGAGCCAAAGACGGGGTAGAAAAAGTGACAGTTTGGACCCAAAGAAGACGTAAGTAGATATAAATGTTGACATATTTCAAGAGTTTAGTAAATATATCCTTCGTATTTTCAATAATTCTTACTTATCTAATCTAAAAAGCTTACAAACAGGACGCAGAACCTGACGTAAATTCTTGCCTGTATCATGCATGCATGCATGTGTATAACTTCATGTCCGTACATGTCATTATGTTTATGATAAAGACTGAAGTCTTGCTGGCAAGACGCTATGCAGTGTATGGTATATGCACATTAGTCCAGGCCCTGTCCTACAGACCCGTATACATTTTTCAAAGAGGAAAGTTTGAAAGTGGATTCGAGTAGGGTATGCATAGGTCTTCCAAATTCTACTATACTTTGATCAGCTCGTAATAGGCGGGAAATGTTAGGCTTTTATCACTACGCCGAAAAGTAGACCCAAGTTAAGAGTGCTATTAGTTGGCCTGTCTAGTCTATATTTTGTGTGTTAAAGAAAGGGTCATTGAGGTGTCTATTCGCACTAAATCAAGGCTGGCTGAGTGAATGAAGGGGGTTTCATGGAGATCTGAAGTCCAGGACACCTGAAATCCAAGATGGCCGCCCATAGTAACCATAAATCATCAAATTAGCCAGATGAAATGACAATAATTCGGAATCTGCCTGACCTACAATGGTCATTGAGGTGTATATCCCCACTAAATCAAGGGTGGCTGAGTCAATGAAGGGGGTTTCATGGATGTCTGAGGTATAGGACACCTGAAATCCAAGATGGCCGCCCGTAGCAACCATAATCATCATATTAGCCAGATGAAATGACAATAATTCGGAATCTGCTTGTCCTACAGGTCCAAGAACCGTAAGCTTTTTGTGAACATCATCATCTTTGAGTTCAGCTACCTCTCGTCACTGTTCGTACACGTTTCATACCAGTTTCACCACTCTGAAGTGACTGTCATTTCTTGCTCTTCTTTTGACAAATGGTACATTTTTCAGGGTCTGGAGGAGCATGAGCAGGCTTGAGAATAAGGAGATTTAAAAGTCCATCGATATCAGATGTACTTTCTTCCTTTTCCTCTGTCATGTCTGTCAATCTCTACTCACCTTACCAACATTAACAAACAAATTTAACAATCAATAACGTAACATTGGTTAAGTGGACAACATTTCATGTACCTATACCCCGAGTCAAATCATTTGCAAGAGTTATAACTGTGGAAATATGCATGTGGTTGCTATGGGTAGCCATCTTGTATTTTAGGTGTCCAAGACCTCAGATAACCATGGAAACTAGCCTTGATTTTCATAGGTTCATAGGTACATAGGTTCTAATTGATGACATTTTATTTGGTTTATAGTGGTTGCTATGACTGCCATCTGGATTTGGTATGACTTGATTTAGCGAAGTTACACACCTTAATTGCTCTTCTAGATTAAATAGTTACCGAGATATTGTCATTTCACCTGGTTAATGTGAATATTATATGGTTACTATGGGCGGCCATCTTAGATTGTGGGTGTCCTAGACATACAACCACGACACCCTCTTCATTCAATTAGACAGTCTTGATTTAGTAGGGATAGAGACCTCAATGACTAGTGTAGGTCAAGCAGATTCCGAATTATGGTTGCTACGGGCGGCCATCTTGGATTTCAGGTGTCCTAGACCTCAGACATCCATAAAACCCCATTCATTTACTCAGCCAGCCTTGATTTAGTGGGGATATACACCTCAATGACCCTTGTAGGTCAGGCAGATTCCGAATTATTGTCATTTCACCTGGCTAATTTGATGATTTATGGTTGCTATGGGCGGCCACCTTGGATTTCAGGTGTCCTGGACCTCAGATATCCATGAAATCCCCTTCATTCACTCAGCCAGCCTTGATTTAGTGGGGATAGACACCTCAATGACCCTTGTAGGTCAAGCAGATTCCGAATTATTGTCATTTCACCTGGCTAATATGATGATTTATGGTTGATATGGGCGGCCATCTTGGATTTCAGGTATCCTGGACCTCAGACATCCATGAAACCTCCTTCATTCACTCAACCAGCCTTGATTTAGTGGGGATAGACACCTCAATGACCCTTGTAGGTCAGGCAGATTCCGAATTATTGTCTTATCATCTGGCTAGTATGATGATTATGGTTGCTACGGGCGGCCATCTTGGATTCCAGGTGTCCTGGACCTCAGACATCCATGAAACCCCCTTCATTCAATCAGACAGCCTTGATGTAGTGGGGATAGACACCTCAATCACCATTTTAGGTCAAGTAGTTTCAGTGTTATTGTCATTTTACCTTGTTCATAAGTACATTTTGGCGGCCATTTTGAAAAATGGCCATATACAGAGTTTGCCCGGGTTTGGAATTTTCCACCTAGTAGAATTTGGAAGACCTATGCGTACCCTACTCGAATCAACTTTCAAACTTTCCTCTTTGAAAACATGTATACGGGTCTGTAGGACAGGGCCAGGACTACATGATACTCATCACCTTCTTATAATTCTTTGCGACAGTTTTTGACTTTTTGAGAGTAATATATTAGACAATTTCTGATATTTTCTGAGCATTAAACGTATATGGTTTGAAAAAAAAAGTGAATTTGTCCCGTAAAGTGCATGGGAAATGTGTGCGTACACTTAGAAAATAATTATTGAAAATATTTACCAAACTTCTGAAATAATGTCGAAATTTACATCTACTTGCGTCTAAATAAATGAAAAAAAACAAAGAAAAAAAAAACAGTAGAAAACCCATAATATTGCGCAAAGATTGTTTCAATTACTTCGTGATCCTAGCATCCTCTTTTTATGACATTTTCCAGTAGATATTCACGAAAAAAGTTTATTCCCAAAATTTCAGTTGATAGCGATTTTGCGTTATGCATGATTTCGTGTATTACACTGCTCCATAGACAATGTATTGTAATTTCGTTCTGGTATACCAAAGCGAAATTTTTGCTAAACGAATTAATCTTGATGCACTTATTCAGAGGATGTAGAAATCGTATAGAAGGCTGACCTTGCGCCAAAACATGTGGGCCTATGTAAGTGTATAATTAGGCCTATTTAATGATATATGAACTACCACTAAATGTTCTTGTCAGTGCTACAGTACAAAACTTCTCTTTAACATTACATTCAAATAATAACTACATTGTAAATTGGAACTAACACCAATTTTTGTCAGGAATTCTTGTTTAACATAGGCCTATGCAAATAAATATTCGAAAGCGGGAACCGTATCAATGCGCACTCCGTGGATGCGAGTCAATATGATCTCCTCTTTATATGTGTGGGTACACACACGTCATCGCACTATGGGCGCTCTACACGCACTCACACGTAAAGCACTTACAAGAAACTCATTCACTATAAGATTATTTACCGGATGCTGATCCGAGAATATAAGTCAACATTTCAGTCCTAAATCATGACATGTATCGATCCGAGCTCCGTGTAGACACTTCTATTATGGACTCGAATCCCGGGAGATCGGATAGATGCGGATCCCGCTGTCGTATGGAGTCATTTATCCATAACACTAATGATACTGGTGACGACGACGATGATGATGATGATGATGATGATGATGATGATGATGATGATGATGATGATGATGATGATGATGATCAGTGCTGCCCTGCACAGTGTCATCGCCCCGATATCTTCATGGCAGAAATCGCCATGGTAGATTGAATCCACAGCCACGCATGGCCATTATGTATCGACCTGTTTAATAGTTTTGAGTCGCATAATAGGCCGAAGGACATCTGACTAAGGCTACTGACAATAGCCCCGATTAGCTCGGTGACTGACCTCGCTGTGTGTCAGTCGAGCATGGTAACCATAGGTCATATTCTTTTAGACTACCTTCACGATTGGCCTATACACTGCGCTATATAATTCGGCACATATAAATCAGAATTATTGCGGAATTATTGTCAGTTTTTGACTCAAGACGCAAGCTACTGCATGTCTCAAGACGCAAGCTAACGACTATCATATCTGTTCAATATATATATTCATGTGCAAGGAACCACATCTGGTTTCTTTATACGAAATCATTTACGGGAGATATTCATCATTTTCTACACCGGTATCCAAAGATTTTCTTCTCATATCAAACTCGTGCATAGCAAATTCACGTGTATCGATCCCAGGTATTTATTTTAGTATCTCTGCTGACAAAGTAATTATTAGACAGGCGATGTCGGTGTGCCCTGATTTGGTAAAATGATCTAACTTGAAAATCGCTGTTCGAGAAAAAGAGCTTATTGTTTGAATACTTGACGTTTTTCTTTTTGAAAAAGTGAAAATGTTCTTAATTTTGCCTAATACTGGGGTCATTTGTGGGGAAAGAATAGTGTTATGATTGGGGAAATTATCCCCCATGCCCCCTGGCTCCGCCACTGATGATGATAAAGATTATAACGATGATGATGATGAGGAGGAGGATGATGGTGATGATGATGATGATGGTGATGATGATGATGATGATGACTGTGTTCACAGATAAACAGATATCCCGTCAAAGAAAATGAAATAAAACTATGGGATATTGATTATACTCACTTTCTTCCGTTGGTATGGCGATGATAGTTTCGATTTCTGAACCGTTCTGGTTTGCTCTCAAGATTCCCCTCCTGTTCTCCGTTACGTAAATTTTACCTGTCTTGGGGTCATGTGTAATTCCCTCAGGTTGCTTGCTTAATGCGATGAAAATGAAGGTGATCCACGTTAGGATCAGTCTCGGCTACGTAGACCGCCATAGGTCCTTCACATCCTACAAGAACTGAAATAATGAATAACTAATTTGCATAACTAGTTTTAAACACCTTTTATACTCTCAGTCATCCGGAAATGCTCAAATTGTGATTAATTAAATCATGTCAATCAGAAAAACCCACTTTTTGGTTATTTATTTTTTCACCGACATTACGGCCAAAACCTTTGGCCTTCAGCTGGGTGGATGACTAAGGGTCGTCCGAGGTCAATCACAGCGGAAATTGCTTGATGACCCAATCCCAACCATCTCTAACGCCCACGCTTATGTCAATGGTTGGGATCGGGTCATCAAGAAACTTCCTCGGCGATTGACCTCAGACAACCCAAGGTCATCCACCTCGCTGAAGGCCAATGGGGTTAGCCGCAGCATCGCGTTTTAGATGTTATCACAGACGTGTGTTTGCACTTAAATATTAAGAAAAGGGATGAATGGTATGCCTCGTTGAGAGAATCTGTAGGCTTGATACAGGGTGTCCCAGAATGATTTATACCGGGAAAGATGGTTTTTTAAGGTATGAACGGCATTTGTATTGGTCATGTTGTTTTGCATTTTAAGTTCTACATATATTTGAATTCTTCAGATTTTTTAGATTTTAAAAATTGGACGTTTCTAGTAGAAGTTAGAGAGGATTGCGTAAAAATGGTGAATTCCAAGTTTTGACAAAGCAACCTATTTTGAAAATCTGTAAAATTACTAACCGTTCAGCACAAAGTTATTTGGAAAATGTTATGCAGTATATTTGTTGTGTAGTGTTCTTACTTCTACTAAATAGTCGATATCTCTCATTTATTTATGATGTTACGAAACAATCCTTGTATGGAATAAAATATTTACTACGCTTGAGAGACCTTAAACTATTCTTTCTTTGGCGGCAGTTTTGAAGCCAATTATTGCGATGTGTGAGTTTCATCATTTGAAATGCCGGCAGAGATGGATATTTCATAAAAGTATAGAGATGGTTCGTCCTTAGTGTCACAGCATACATTTACGTACACAGTATATTGGCAAACCCACAGCTACGTGACGAAGAAGATTAAAATTTACTGCGGAGGATCCTTGAGAAAGTCATATCCTCTGTAATAATGACATTTTTGGGTAAAAATTGGGGTAAAAATCACATAAAAAGTATGTTTTTCAACCTTAATATCTGATGTCATATTCAAATGTTTCACTTATTCCCATATCAAGAATTATTTAGCATTGTAAGCTCTACATTTTTTTTTTATTTCCTATAAAAGAATGTATGAGGTTTCTCCAATATATTGCATAGTGCGGCTGGACGATGGTGATAAATGATCCATGAGTTATGATGCCTTTGCACTGTAAATTACACACATGCAGTTTTCGTCCATTTTCAGTAATAGCAATGCCACGCAAAAACGAATCAAGCTATTTCCATGAAAGTCACAGAATAAGTAGGAGACATGTGTGGCATTGTATTGCACTTATTAAAGTTAGATACACTGTTGACTATATATTTTTGATATATTGTTCAAACACGGTATAAATCATTCTGGGACACCTTGTACAAGGGGTGCCATTTACGCCCCATTTGCATGATTTTTCACTTTAGCAAAGTCATAGTTCATTGAATTTACAACCGTATGACAAAACAGGCGAAAATAGTAACTTTTTGCACACGAATTGCAATTTAACGAGAATTGGCCATTGTTCATTGATATGAAGCTATATAAAATTGTGCTTGAATAGGTCGTTTTCGACAGATTTTTCACATTCGCGTTGCTATATACATTGGATTGCGTCATCTGTGGACGGAATGAAAAAAGGTGTTTTTAGCGGGAAGTGTTAGCTTTCGTTTGATATAAAAACTTTTTTCTGATTAGACGAATGTAACATTCGGGGTTTTGACAAAAAAAAACAATCACAAATGCCGTATTTTCCACTAGTCGCCAGCTAAATATAACACAGCTCTTATGATGCTATGCACTCAACCGTGTAGTATAAACACAGACTGTGTAGAGGTTAGACCCGCTGTGCTTGGAAAATCTGTGTACTCGGGTGTATCGAGGTCGAAACTGTGCTTAGATGCATTTATAAGAGAATCGTTTTGTAGCCAAACCTTTTAATATGATGCCCAATATTGATATATTACTGACTTTATCTCAAGAACCACAAGACCTATGGAAATATAAATGCAATTATAAAAGGTATGGCTCCTGCAATCCAACCCTAGAGCATATGACCAGAAAATGTGGTGGCTCTTACACGTATCAAAATGATTGGTACCCATCACCTTTGTTAAATGAAACGCTTGCTTAGCCAAAATTCAACATAAAATCCTTTTGTAATGACTACGATTTATAGCTATATGACCTTCTATAACATAAATCTACCAAAAAGGTGGATGCTATACTGCATTTTGATGTGACATTCTTATCATTATTCTTGTGACATTACTGTTGGGAACCAAGCATTTTGATACACCCTGTAACAAGAACCGTTTCGTCCTTGTAAACATTTGTAGAGATAATCTTTTTTGTTTAATGAACATTGGGCAGACTAAATAGACCCTGCTATATATTGTTACGAGTCGTACTTGACTCAAGGCCAAAATCACCTTCCACCCGAACTCACACGAATGCACAACACAAATACACTGTTTGATTAAGATAACAAAATCTAAGTCTTTAATTGAAAGCACGTTATTATTGGTACAATATATGACAACAAATGCTCATACACTATAATCAAATATAAACACTCTTTATCTATTTAGTACTTAGCCAGCATTCTTCTTCTTGGTGATCATAAAGTTCTTGCAATGTTCTGGACGACTGATGTAATATATCCTTATTCACTTGTCCTGCGAAAATCAGCGAAGTCCAGTGTACACTTGAGTTTATAAATATCCGTGACTATGAAATCCTCACACAAATCTCCTTGTGCTGCCTTCTCCAAAATTAACTCCTTGCTCTGCTTTCTCCACAATTAACTCCTTGCGCTGATTTCTCCACAATTGGTGCTATTTCCACCTTTCCCACAATATCTTCAGGAAGCAGGACTGCGATGCAGTTGTCCCCACTTGTATTGACAGTTGTGTTGCTCCTTTAACCAGACTTCAGCAAATCGGCAGAAGAATATATTTTCCTTTCTTGGAAGAAGTACGTTCTTTGATGTATTCTAGATCTTCTCCGACAACACTGGCAGGCAGTAGTGCATTGACTACTCAAATTAATTCTGGTTCGCAATTTCCTTTCTTTGAAGGAATTGGACTGTAAGCATTTTAGCTAGCTAGCCCAGATCAACACTATAAACTGTGAATAATTGTGTTTACATTTTCTTATATATCAAGCCCTGGAAAATCCCAAGTATTAATACACATGATGTGATCTTGGAAATTCCCAAGCCTTAATTATAATATTAACCTTTCTCATTACATCACTTCCTGAGGGGAAATCCCATTACATCACTTCCTCGAGTAAATTATGTTTTTAGACATCTTAAAAGATGTTGCTGGAGGGTGCATACTTTAAATTCTTAACATCGGAATGATCTTACTCTTCCAAGCATATACTGTATTTACCAAGTTATAATGGTTTGTAAAGAAGAGTGATGCAACCTTAAGTTCGAAAAAAAACCCATAATGAAACAACGTGATGAACTTGGACAAGAAAAACTCTTAATATGATCTAGAACTTTGAAACATGGTATAATCCGTGTACCAAATAGATTTGATATGCAAACTAGAATACTTTGACATCTGGAGTACAGCATGCTTAATCACAACTAATTATTTCTTTAAAGAACTAAATTTTTACATTATTCTAAGAATAGAATGCTTCATATGCATTCACAAGTTCTACTTCATAGATAAAGAAAAGGTAATGATACAGTACTGACCTTTATCACCATAAGCAATTGCAATATATGATAGCACCATGATCAACAGTCCTACAACGATCCATGCCCAACTGCATATAGCCTTTGCTTTCTCCATTTTTGTTAGCAAACTGTCTTTATAAATTAGCAGAAGATGAATTAGCAACTCCCTGTTAGTTACTTCTTTAATTACCACGTGGAATGTTCAATTGACCTAGTAAAATACAAATGATATGTTCTTAAATCAGCAGAAGATGAAAACGTGTATGTCAATTCTAACAGCTTTGGCAGAAGTGATACCCAAATCGAAACGACCTTTTCTAAAGAAGACAACCTCATCCCTACGTCAACAGCTATTTTTGATTGCAAATTTGCCTCAGTATCAAATGCAACGAAGATGGCACTGACCCCAGGCCTCATAGCATCATTAGGCATCACAACAGTACAATTATTTAACAGGACAATTATCAATATTACCAATTATGCTAAGTGGTTGGATGCTACTTTTTTCTTATATTATATTTGAGCACCTAATCCTGCTAAGTGGTTTTATGCGGCAAACAAGTTTTAATTTGACAACGGTTTCTTTTTGAAACGGGGATGTTGGGGGGGGTACTGGAATTTATTTATTTTTAAGTAACAACCAGGGTGTGTAGGTGCAGAATCAGCCTGGAGCTAAATCAGTACCTTTGAGCAAATTGAATTATTGAGGTCAAAGGTCACACAAGGGGATACAATTTTAAAATGCTTAAATCAAAATATAAAATAGCAGTAAAAAAAGTCAATAGTCATATCAGGGTTCAAAAGAAATCCCCTCTAATATTACTAAACAATTCTTTCTTTAACCTGACATACATTATGTTGATTTCAAAAATGCAAATATCTGTGAATAGAGGAATCGTTTTCAACCCTTCCAAAGTTGCCCAATTTCCAAAAACAATTTCTTGTATCAAATATAATCAATTTTTTTCAAAAATGATGCTTTCAGAAAAAGTTGCACTTTTCAACATTCATTCCATACATGTAAGGTACAAAACGTTTTCGATATCAATGTTATGATTGATTTAATTGTGTGTTTTGCCTTTCTTTCTATGACCCCTTAGTCACCCATGCAACCAGCACTCAGTGCAAAACAATCATTCCTTGAAATTAATTTTGACATTATAAGCGAGGTTCTCTTTTTAAGTTTTGTTATCAGCAGTTGTTTTAAAATAATAAAATCACTATGGAGAAGAAATGAGTTCTCAACGCATATATTAGGCCAACAGGGAGTAATTAGTAAACCTGCAATGGGTAGCTTGAAGCAGCTTGTTTTTGCATTTGGATCCAATGTGATTTTTTTTATTTGTGATAAAGGCGTAACTGTCATGATGTGAAGAGATTGGCCGCAGTTAAGATTCTACATGATGCTGACATCCAATCTCTTAATGCAACCAATCTCTGATAGTCATTTCATCTTTGACTTGTTTGTACGATTTCTGTTGCTCTAGATCTTTGCAACTGTCTCACTTTACCCATGGATGCAAATGGTTTTATTATTCCTCAAAGTAGAGACACTGCTGATTGATTAACAGTTGAATACATAATATGAATGTTAATGAAACATCTTGGTCACTTTATTGAATTGGATAGTGGTTATTAGCCTTTTCGAGATATGGCGGACACAATATAGGATGGCGCTGCACGAATTGGGTAAAGTATTTTGAATTTGCCGGGTTTTACCCAACTTGAAGACTGCCCTCCTTTTGTGTACGCCAGTAGTACCCGGGATAAACAGGAGACGGAAGTGAGAGCGCCCCCAACGTCGGACCGGAAGTGAAGAGGGGAAGACTAATTAGGTAGAGTGACCGGATGTCCCCTAGAGTCCCTACCCTGGGGAAATTCATAATTGGAGTGACTGTCTGTACTAACTAACATGGTCCTGGTATACTAATTGCATAATTGGGTGTCCCCAACATCCTGGATCAAACTACTACAGCCTGTCAAAAGTGAAATCATGAACTAATTAGCAACTGTCAAAAATACAAAGTCATTAACCAATTAGCTGGAACATGTCTCAACTGGTAAAATGAAAAAATATAAATATGAAATAAATATTCACAAAATAAAATCATGGAAATAATTAAAATAAATAAATTAATTGAAGCAACCGGTGGGTGTGGCTTTAAAATTGTATAAAACGAGCGATCACAGTTTTGGAAAGTCACAATATTCTCTATACTAATAATACCAACAGTCATGGCTAATGTACAAGATGTTCCATCACATCAGATTGCATATTGGGATATAGAGCCTGAAAATATCTCAAGTCATTCACATGTATACGTTGAAGTTTTTCGATGTGACACTTGTGGTAATGCGTTACCATATTCTAACGCAGATCACCAGTGTATTATTATTATTATTTGCAACCGGTGGGTGTGGCTTTAAAATTGTATAACTGATGATGGACTAGACGAGGGGTTTGAAGAAAGCATCGGATATCATGACAGATTTGTACGTTTTTGCGAAAGATCAGAAAATAATCCCTACATTAGTTTGGTCAAGCAGTGTGAATGTGGAAACCTGCATGGTGTCTACCCGGAAGCTATTGATGTCCAGGGTAATAATGAGGCCCCATGACAGGGTGTAATTCCCATTATTCCAGTAATTCCTAAATATTCCCTGTAAGTCCATATTATTCCCAACTAATTCCGAATAAGTCCGGTAAGTCCCTATAAGTCCATATTATTCCCAAATATTCCTGTAATTCCGAGTAACTCCAAATAAGTCCTTATAAGTCCATATTATTCCGAACTAATTCCAAATAACTCCTAATAAGTCCAGTAAGTCCATATAAGTCCATTTAATTCCCAAGTATCCCTTTAATTCTGAGTAACTCCAAATAAGTCCGGTAAATCCCTGTAAGTCCGTATTATTCAAACTAATTCCAATTGAACTCCTAATATATCCCGTAAGTCCCTAAAAGTCCATGTTAATTCCCAAATATTCCATATAATTCAACATTTTGAATCCCAATGAGTTTAGGCAATTTAAACAAACCATCACAGGGACATGATCATGCACCCATAAACATACCCAGGGACATGGGCCCAAAACACCCACCTCCCCCACTTGTCACCCCAACACCGTTCGCACCTCCCCCCCCCCCCCCACACACACACACATATCCCACCCGTCACCCCAACAGACAAGTTGACAACCCAACACCCACTCCACACACACAAACATCATTTAAAGTATCTTTTATTTCTGAAAAATGGCACACTTTTTTATCAATTATCTCTGTATGTTTATTGTGATTAAAAATTCAAGCTGACATGTCATATAGGGGTGCACGCGCACAACCCTGTACACAAAACATCCGGGCACCTAAAATGACACACCCAGCCATGCATAAAGCATTTCATGTTCTGTATTATTCCCCCAAGGAGGTTACGGTTACACTGAAATAATGCATTGATAGGTCTAATTCAATGGGATATCGTACCCCTACCCTGCACAACCCATCAACTTACGACACTCCATCAACAAACTCACATACCCACCCCCACACACCACAAAATATAAACATCTCAAAAAAAGTAACTAACCCCCTTAAATAATGACCATTATTCAAAATCGGGTGATTGTATTACAAATCTGTAAAATGCGTTGGAGGCAGAATTTATTTCTGCACATTTTGACACCTCATATGCAGCAATTGACTAAATATTGACATCACAGCGTACATTTAAATCAATGTAACCCAAGATTTGAAAGTTGCAGTAAATTGTATTGATTTTGTATTCAGTGTAATGGAAGGAAATTTGTGTAATGATATCTGAGTGTTTTTGTATTGTTAAAATTTGTATGGAAGTGCAACTTTCAAATCTGGACATTACTACATTAAATTGACCGGTGTTTTATTGTTATCTGGGCTATCGTATCAAATGAGGTGTCAAAATGCGCAGAAATAAATTCTGCTTCCAACGCATTTTACAGATTTCTAATACAATAGCCCCTGTTTGGAATAATAGCCATTATTTAAGGGGGGTTAGTTACTTTTTTTGAGATGTTTACAAACAGTACACATGTGCGCTACACCCGCCCGCCCCCTCACACCCAACATTAACATACGCACACATTCATTGCACACATACGGGGACACCAACAAAAATTAAGGTACACCCAACCACTCAAACATAAAAAAACACTTTTTGAGTGTTTTGTCCGATATTGATATTTTCCAAAATCTGTCATGATTAATGCATTTATAATACCCATGAGCACGGACATTTTCAAAATTGATAGAAAAGCAGCCTGGTAAAAACAACTGCTGACATTTACTTCATTGTTTTATGTTTTATGTTGAAGAGTATCATTAGCCCTATTGAAAATTTGTATGATTTGTTACCATGGTTACTAAAAATAGAACGAAAGAAATGTTTGCGTCACGGACGGACGAGATAGAAATAGGTTCCCCTACTTTTCAGTACTCTTTTGTCATTTCTATCTAAACTATCAATACTTACCAATACTTTCCAGGACAAATAATAGCCAAGATACATGGTTTGATTACCTGATACACAGATATTGGAAACACGCTTCATCTTTTGCAGGAGAATGTGACAAATTTTGTCACGGACGGACACTTTTGGGTGTCACGGACGGACACAAATGCTAACCAGAGTAGCAACTTTTAAAATTGTTATTTTTTTACCCCTTAGTTGAAGCAGCTCCAGTAACTGCACATTGCCATAGAAAAATTATCTTGCAACTCCAAACTTGTTCTTAGTTATGACAACAAAATGTCCATTTTTGTCACGGACGGACAGAATTTTTGTCACGGACGGACATTTCATCACAAATTTTAGTACAATGGCCTATATTTCGACAGCTTACAAATAAAACATCAAAAGAACTCTAACTTGGTTTTACTATATTTGTGTTAACCATGTGTGTTTAAATTTGAGCATCAAATGATCTTTAAAATAGACCCCCTAAAATTGCCCCAAAATGACTGTGTACCAATATTGAAGGTAATTCACAGTCCTAAATAGAGTAACGTATCATTTTCAAGGGCGTAAATCGGGTGGGGGACAGGGGGACACGTCCCCCTCACTTTTCAAAGTGGGGGGACACAATATCAAATGTCCCCCCCACATTTTGGTCCCCACCCCCAAAAAAAAGGAAAGGAGAGAAGAGAAAGGGAGAAAAGGAGAAAAAGAAAGAGAAAGGGAGAAAAAGAGAAGAGAAAAAGAGAAGAAAAATTGCACGTAATTGAGTAGGCCCATCACTGCCCATACCTAAAAATCCGCACAGCCGGGTCGATCGTAAGTATAATACATTATAGGCCTGTGATTATTTTGGGCATTGCTTGAAGGCGGGTCCTCAGTCGGCCCAAAAGCCTGTACTGCGGGCCCGTCGATATGCAGGGCCTGTCACATTTTATCACCAAAGTCAGTTTTAAGATGGACTCAATGCTGACTTCAACATCAATCCATGCATGCTTTAGTAATAATTCCGAATCTCAAATCTCAAGTAAAATTTTGAAAATTGAGTTAAGTCCCTTGTTTTATGATAACAGTGTAAAAATTATGCACCAAATGACTTCAATTGAACCTTCATTTTGCAAAATGTGTTCGGAACATCCCCCCTCAGACACCCCCTGCGTATACATAAACAAGTGGTCGCTTTCGCTTCTGTTTTAGTGAAGACTTGTCTACAAGTTAGGCCGTCATTTCACAATTTTTCAGCTGTTTCAAGCTAAAATTTTACACAATAATAGTGCCAAAATGGTCCACCAACTGGCTTCAATTAGGTCTTCATTTTGCAAAGGTTTACTTCTGTGGGGAACATCCCCTCAGACACCCCTGCGTATACATAAACAAGTGGTCGCTTTCGCTTCTGTTTTAGTGAAGACTTGTCCACGAATGGCTTATTAAGCCATCATTTCACAATTTTTAGGCTGTTTCAAGCTAAAATTTTACACAATAATAGTGCCAAAATGGTGCACCAAATGGCTTCAATTAGGTCTTCATTTTGCAAAAGTTTCTTACTTCTGAGGGGGGCACATCCCCCCCCCCTCAGACACCCACCTGCGTCACAGGGCCGCGACGTATCGCGCCGAAGTATCAATGACTAATAATTTTCATTGTGTCCCCCCCACTTTCAAAAATGGATTTACGCCCCTGATCATTTTCAGTAGTGAATCAAGCAACAATGAAAGTGAACGAAATGCATCTGTTGCTTTATATAGGCCTATATGTTTAACTATAGTTAGTGTTAGTAGCTTGCAACGATTGAGCATCAAGAGATTGTACATCTTTAAAATAGACCCCCCTGAAAGTGTCTCAAAATGGCTGGGGACCAATATTCCTGACACCAAGCACCATTTTCAGTAGTGAATAAAGTATCAATGAAAGTGAACTGAATACATCTTTTGCTTTATTATGTTCAACCACTTAATGTTTGTTTCTTTGCAAAGATTGAGCATCAAGAGATTAGTCATCTTTAAAATAGACCCCCTGAAATTAAAATGTCCGTCTGTGACACTTATTTTGTCCGTCCGTGACCAATTTTAAATTGAAGATTTATCTTAATTAATGGTGCCTTTGTTAAATATCATTCCTGCATGGGAAAGGGTATGAATGAGATTGATACTTCAGCATGTTTTTATTTTTCTACCCTGTGTTAGCAAATAGTTAGACATGCAGTCTTAGACAGGGCACACCGTCGACGTCCTATACACCTATCCGACTTCGCCATTACTGCGGTGTCCCCGATGTAAAACTGCGGTGTCCCGAGGTCGGGGGTTCCATCCATTATTTAGTGTGCTATACAGAATTGTACCCGGGAATTGTACACAACAGTGATATTCAATACACAATCATGAGTATTGAATTACGAATTAAATCTCCCGCTCTGGTACATCTGTGTTGCCGTCAATAGAGGGCCAAATACAGTAAACGCTTCTCGGATTGGTCTATACGATAAATATAAATTTAATACTCCGTTGGTGAGCGACGGGCGAGTGGTAGTGAGCGACAGGCGAGTGGTATTTCACTGAACGCAAGAAAAGGAGTTCTATCTGATTGGCTATCAATCGATCGCTTAGGTCGCTCAGTAGTCAACTACAAACTCATGCATTCAATTCGATTGAAATCGATTATTCTATTATTGACGAAGATAAAGAGCGTGATAGTGTGTCAATAATGTACATTGTATTGCACCTGGTTTTACCAGCATTCCTTTATAAAATAATTTTCTCAAAGAGTTGAATATTATCAAAATTTTTACTCAGGATTTCAAATTTTTTACCCGCAAATTGCAGTTAAACATATCCACAGCAAAATACCGGTCCTCACTAATTAGTACATTTAATTTCCAGTTAGTACATTTAAACGAAACCTGTGATTTACGTGACAACAAATAAAATTTTCTTACAATAGAAATATCATATGGGATACTGATATGGTAGGCCGCAACCGCCACAACGTGGAGCTGCTACGCGTAGCTGACTTTTTGTTCCGTGGAGCCAAATTGACCAATCATGTTAGAGTTTTTCATTACTCGGAGGTAAAACTGACCAATCAAGTACGACTTACTCATTACGTGAAGCGAATTTAGTCATTAAGAATTTGCCAGACGAGCTTCACGTAGTTGCAAGATATCCTCGGTCACGATAGTTATGATTCAAAAAGTAATTTATGAAAAGTACGAACCGACTTATTATTAAGATGGACATGCACTCACAAAAAACTCATACAGTATTGTACACAACTATATAGCTAGGCAGAGTGGTGATAAACCATGCACACAATTCTGCGATCTGCAGTGTATCGCCGGGAGCTGATTTGTACATCTTGCGCGGCGTGGCCTGCGGAATTCGACCTTCAGCAAACCAGTTCGGATTTACTTTATATACTAGTAGTAGGCCATACATACTGTAGTTACGGTACTGCCCGTTTTCCTATACACAATACTCAGTGCGCTCACCATTGACGCGTGACCTAGTGTATGTTAGAAGTATTATGCCATTGCCTATATGACGTCACTGTGTAAAAAATAACCAGTCAATATTTAAAGTATTCTCTGAAATTCTAGAAAATATAGTTTTGTAACATTTCCTAAATTTTTAGCTAATTTAGGTGTTTGGAAATATTGGTACTTTTGTGTTTTAGGAAGGATATGTAAACGACAGATAACACCAAAAAATATGAACAAATTATTTCTAAACCGTGTTAAGTCTGCAAACCATTATGCTTCTCATTTTCAAGAACGCTGGTTAACAATAAGCAAACTATTCTCTCATTTCGTAAACAAAAGCCCAGACAGTATTGTTACCTTTCGTTCGCTTTATAATCATTCACCCAACTGAAACTATAATACCAGCTCATTGTTCATTGCACAGGTAAAACAGACACAAGTGCAGTGTGTATTTAACCAGAGAGGATCTGATGTAACATAGTTGAGCTGTTTTCATTGAGTGTTATCTTGGTTTAATAGCTTTTAATGGGGTTTAAGTCCTTCAAAGGTCGTGGTGAATTCTACTGTAGACATGACTGCATCATGATTATTTTAAAGTCAACAACATTCAACAATATGATCACCGTGATAGTATGACAGTATCAGTACCGTGGGTGTCAGTGATCCTGGCCTGACACAGTAGACAAACAAACAAACACGCCACACACATGGCACATGCATGCAAGGTAACATTGACTATACACTAATCAAACAATGGTATTGATCCTGTACAACTGTTTGTGGTTTATTTACATTCGATTCATTTAAAATCCACATAGTAAACATTAATTTTGGCAAGAGTTTTCTCTCTCTGGAACGATGATGCATCAACTGGCTCCGCGTAATGAAAAGATCTAACATGATTGGTCAATTTAGCTCCGCGAAGCGAAAAGTAAGCTACGCGTAGCAGCTCCACGTTGTGGCGGTTACGGCCAGCCATATACTGATCATGCGAAAATCGTAAAACATAGAATAGAAACAGTGTGGGCGGCTCTCAAAATCTCAAATTGTATGCATAGCCTGAGTCGCACGGCCTATCTCGAACAAAATAGCTCAAAATCACCATGCGTAGTTGTTGAAAAACGTGAGGATTTATCGTACTACCACGGCAATTTTTAACACGAAGATATAGGGATGATGACGGTGTGCAGGGTGAACTGAAGCTGTAAGCCATTGTCTGACATTCTGAAGGGGATTGGAGTTGGCCATGTTTGACTGAAGTGGCTGAATATTTTAAATAACCTAACAATACATGGGACAAGTGGCAGAGGAGTTTCAAACCCAAGTAGATGGGAGAGGAGTGTGTCAAGGGTGTCTGCTATAACCCAGGACTGTACCTGATCTCTTCTGCATTATATTATTAATTGATGATAGATGATAATGTAGAGTAAATAGGATGGGGAGAACACAAGAGTGTGTAGTTTTGGAGGAGAGTTATTGGATGATGAGCGATTTGTAGATGGCCAAGCAAGTATGGTACAGGTCTACAAAGATTGATGGAAGGCTTGAATGGAAGATTGAAAGAATATGACATGAAAATTCATGTAAAGAAGTTCAAAGTAGTGGAGACATGATGTGGGCCAAATTTTAAGCATCACCATAAATGGACAGCAGAAAAAGCAATTAACTCAGCATGGGAAGAGTCGTACTAGAGCTCGAAGACTAGAGCAAAGACTGGCATGACAAACAAAAGAAAACTCTGCTTTCCAAAGCTTACAGGAAGGACATAAACAGATACGAGTTGTAGTAAGTCAGTAGTTTGGAGTGTGGCCTGACATAGACACTGCAGAAAGAGGATACATGTGATGAAACTGGAAGCTTGCGAAATATGGGTGTGGAGAAAGCAGTACTTTGGAAAGACAGAAGACATATAAGATTTATATACAATCAGAAAGAAGAATTGGACTGGAATAGATGGAATAGCGGAAGAAGGGAAGGAATTAAGAAACAAAGAACACGCAAAAATGGAAATGCCTGATGAAGGACAGACAGTCGCTTGTGGAGTTAAAGCAGGGTCTATGGTTAAAGTGAACAGCTGAAGACAGAGGAGAATGGATTACATTGTTGATGGGAACAGCGAATTAACCTGCCAAATAAGGCATAACATTACGCAAGCAAGCTGGGCTACATATGGGCATGGTCATGATTCTATATAATTCGCAATGTGCACTGCTTTGCCCGTTTCACAAACATTTCAATGGGATTTTTACTTGATCAATTTAGGAGGAATGATGAATAATCTCTTCAGTTTCAATATCATAGAGTACAAACAAGAAGTGATGAAAACATGATTGTGTTGTTGAGAAAGGAATGAGGAAACATATAAACTCGTTTTGTTTCAACATCAGATTTTCTTTACAAAGATTAAATTGCAGCATTATAATAGACATGCATACTTCAAGTGGATAGTGTTTACTTAGAAAAAAAATAAGGCCAATATCAAAAAACTAAAAAAACAGTTTTTGGAATACTGTGCCCCAAGATTAAGAAAAAACAAAACAAAAATGTTTGGGAAGAGTGTTTTTTTGTTATGATGTACCTTTTTTTTACACCAAATCTGTATTTATTTTGAGATTCATTGATGTCCTGCCTTTATAAAAAAAATGTATACTTTTATATGTCTTGCGTGAATAATTACAAAGTTATAGCACTTTTACTCCATGCATGTCTGAGAGTACACAGCCACCTTAATACAGAAGCTCACTGCTTTAAATAAATTTTCAGAAGCTTTCCACATGCCCCAATATCTGAGTGCTCTTATCAGTTATTTTCAGTTTTTTAGATCCACTGCAATGCATGAAGGGATAGCACTTATTACTGAGAGGATCCTTGTGCCCATCTGATCACATTATATCCTACCTATCTCAATATGCAAGAGGTGTCAGGCTAATATAAAATTACTATAGCAAATAGATCTTTTCTGCCCCATAAAACTTCTTATCTATAGGTTGTGCACGCACAAACAGAACAGTGGAATCCATGGGGCCAGCAGACGCATTATTTGACATAATCTGACGGTGACATCCCGCTATCTCTAAGGTCCGCTATCTCTAAGGTTCGCTATCTCTAAGGTTCGCTATCACTAACGTGTAAAGTCTATGGAGATCAGAATCCCGCTATCTCTAATAGAGAAAAAGGTTCGCTATACCTAAAAAAAGGTCCGCTACTTCTAAGGTTCGATATCACTAATTTAGAATAAGGTTCGCTAGTTCTAAGGTTCGATATCACTAATTTTAAATAAGGTTCGCTATCACTAATTTAAAATAAGGTTCGCTATCACTAATTTTGAATAAGGTCCGCTATCACTAATTTATTGAAGGTTCGCTATCTCTAAGGTTCGCTATCACTTATTGCAATAAAGGTCCGCTATACCTAAGGTTCGCTATCACTAATTTTGTTTAAGGTTCGCTATCCCTAATTTATCAAGGTTCGCTATCTCTAAGGTTCGCTATCACTAATTTCGATTAAGGTTCGCTATACCTAAGGTTCGTTATCACTACCCTTAAATAAGGTCCACTATCTCTAATTTTAGATAAGGTCCGCTATCTCTAATTTCAAATAAGGTCCGCTATCTCTAATTTTAAATAAGGACCGCTATAGCGAACCTCATTTGAAATTAGAGATAGCGAACCTTGTTTAAAATTAGAGATAGCGAACCTTATTTAAAATTAGAGATAGCGAATCTTATTTTAAATTAGTGATAGCGAACCTTAGAGATAGCGAACCTTAGAGATAGCGAACCTTAGAGATAGCGGACCTTATTTAAAATTAGATATAATGAACCTTAGGGATACCGGGATTGTTAAAATTAGAGATAGCGGACCTTATTTTAAATTAGTGATAGCGAAACTTAGAGATAGCGAACCTTCAATGAATTAGTGATAGCGGGCCTTTTTTTAAATTAGAGATAGCGAACCTTATTTAAGATTAGTGATATCGAACCTTAGAAATACCGAACCTTTTTCAAAATTAGTGATATCGAACCTTAGGTATAGCGGACCTTTTTCGTAATTAGTGATAACGAACCTTAGAGATAGCGAACCTTAGAGATAGCGAACCTTAGAGATAGCGAACCGTAACCAATCTGACACGAGCAAGGGGAATGATTCACTTGTATATGTATTGAATATAGAATTAATTTGTCCTGATTGAGCACCATTGTCTCATGTTAAGTTATGGTTATTGAATATAAAACTCAGTTAATTTGTCCTCATTAAGCATCATCATTGTCTCAAATTGGTTGTTGTCTTGCATTTTTATTTAGGTTTCAAATTTCATTGTTTGGTAACTTATAATATCAACGGAAGAGCTGCCATACACCTTCCAGCATTTTCCTCTATACTGGGGTACAGGATACAGATCCCCAGTCTGAAGGTGACGGCGCATCCCCACACGGACAACACCCTACTCCTCTAGTGTTGTCAGGTAAATTCTAGTGTGGTGCAAACTGGTTTTTCCTCTCTATTTATATATATAATTTTGTATTAAGTAAGTTAGTATGGTTTGGTGAGAATCATTAGCCCTGTATAAAAAGCATCTCATCTAGGAGAAGGCAACTCCGAAATCACCGCCACATACCTGGAGTGGAGCCCCATAGGTAGTCTAGCGTTGTATTCAACACTTCTCTGGCAGCTCCTGCAGTCGACCTGGCACCAGACGTATTGGTTCTACCTTTCCTTTGGATTATACCAGTCAGACCGAGAGGGGGATTCTGATGTCTGGGCAACTCAGTTTCTCCATACCAAAGCCCAGGCTAGCGCTCTGAAGAGGACACTTCAGCTACGCTTTGGTGTAGACACAACACGGGGATCAACAGTTACCGGTTATAAGCCCAATGCTAGATTGGCGTAAAGCTAGGCGCCAGGGGTTGTTCCCGACGGTGGGAGAGGTTATTCAACTTCATTGGACAGCTACCGTCCGCCTTAAGCTGAGCAGCCCTCAGCCAGTAAGGTGCTGTCCCGCCACTGGCCATCTGTTCCACTGGGTGCGTGGGACTTAGGGTACCTCCCGACAAATGGACAGTAACTCTTGCACCAAACGACAAAGAAAACAATAAGAAAAACCAGCACTCAGGCTCGGGTGCTGGAATGTTCGCACAATGACGACTGGCTTATCAAGTGACCTCCAAAACATCAGCGACATAAGAAAGACTGTCATTATCAACAATGAGCTCCTTCGTCTCCAGGTTGATATTGCTGCCCTCCAAGAGACACGTTTGGCTGACTATGGCTGCTTGAAAGAAAGTGATTATACCTTCTATTGGCAAGGCAAGAAAGAAGAGGAAACTCGCGAGTATGGAGTAGGATTTGCTGTTAAGAACACACTCACTGATTCAGTTGAACTTGGTAGTTCCGGCACTGAGCGGCTCCTTTCACTACGTCTTAACACCTCAGACGGACCTGTGAACCTGCTAAGTGTCTATGCTCCCACCCTCATGGCTTGTTCAGACAGCAAGGATGAGTTCTACAGCCAACTGGACAGCCTTATCAAAGAGTCTCCAAAACAAGAACCTTTAATCATTCTGGGGGACTTCAATGCTCGAGTAGGTTCTGATCATGATGCATGGCCCACCTGCCTTGGGCACTTTGGAGTTGGAAAGATCAATGACAACGGCCAACGTCTTCTGGAAGTGTGCTCCTACTACAACCTCTGCATACGTACCAATACCTTCTTCAGCACCAAACCCCACCACAGAGTTTCCTGGAGACACCCGAGATCTAAACATTGGCATCAACTGGATCTCATCATCACCAGACGGCCATTTCTCAAGAACTTTCTTGTTACTAGAACATACCATAGTGCAGACTGCGACACTGACCACTCACTTATCTGCTCAACAATCAGGCTGCTCCCCAAGAAGTTTCACCGATCAAGACAGCAAGCAAAGCCTCGTGTGGATGTCACAATGACTGCCTGCAAAGACAGGGTAACCAGCGTCAACACCTTGCTGGCAACTTCTCTGCCCACAAATACTAGCTACACTAATTCCACTGAACAGTGGGATTATATAAAGACGGTCACTCACTCGGCTGCTCTGTCTTCATTCGGCAAAAAGAAAGGAGGCCAAAGCAACGATTGGTACCCAGTGTATGCTGAGAGACTCAAACCACTCATAAAGGCCAAGCGCATGGCACTGAAAAACCATAAAGATTCTCCATCGGACAAGTCACAGCAGACCTTGCAGACAACTAGAAAGGATGTCCAAAAGATGGTCAGACAATGCACAAACGAGTATTGGTTAGACCTCAGTGCCAAGATCCAGCAAGCTTCTGATTCCGGGAACATTAAAAGAATGTACGATGGCATCAAGAAAGCAGTTGGCCCGACCGTACGCAAAACAGCCCCTCTGAAGTCAACATCAGGTGACATAATCACAGACAAGACCAAACAGATGGAGAGATGGGTAGCACATTACTCAGAGCTGTACTCCAGGGAGAACATAGTTCACCAGTCCGCCCTTGACGCTATCGAATGTCTCCCAGTGATGCCCCACCTGGATGATCTTCCAACCATCGAAGAATTGGACAAAGCATATAGACAAGTTACCATCAGGCAAGGCCCCAGGCAAGGACTGCATACCTGCAGAAGTCATCAAATGCGGAAAGGCCACTTTGTTAGAACCACTCCACAAGCTTCTTTGTCAGTGCTGGGAAGAGGGGAGTGTGCCACAAGATATGAGAGATGCTAACATCATCACAATCTACAAGAACAAAGGAGATCGCTGTGACTGCAACAACTACCGGGGCATCTCATTGCTTAGCATAGTCGGGAAGCTGTTTGCTCGCATAGTTCTACTGCGTCTACAAAAGCTGGCTGACAGAATATATCCAGAGTCACAATGCGGGTTCCGCTCCAAGAGATCAACAATTGACATGATCTTCTCGCTACGGCAACTGCAAGAAAAATGCAGAGAGCAGCAAAAACCCCTTTACCTGACATTCATTGATTTGACTAAAGCGTTTGATCTTGTTAGCAGGGACGGTCTATTCAAGATGCTTCCTCTGATTGGCTGTCCACCTAAACTACTCAGCATAATTCGTTCTTTCCATGATGGGATGATGAGTACTGTTCAGTTCGATGGCTCAATGTCTGAAGAATTTGGTGTCAAAAGTGGAGTAAAACAAGGCTGTGTACTCGCACCAACACTGTTTGGCATTTTCTTTGCACTGCTACTCAAGCACGCCTTGAAGTCAACCACAGAGGGAGTGTACCTTCACTCACAATCTGACAGTAAACTCTTTAACATTGCACGCCTGAAGGCCAAGACCAAGATAAGGGAAGTACTGATTAGAGACATGCTATTTTCTGATGATGCTGCGATAGCTGCCCACTCTGAAGTTGAGCTACAGGAACTGATGGATCATTTCGCATCAGCTTGCGACCTCTTCAGCCTAACCATAAGTCTGAAGAAGACTCAAGTCATGGGACAGGGCACTATAGCTCCACCATCAATCCACATCAGTGATCAGCAACTTGAGGTAGTTCACCAATTCACCTATCTAGGCTCTACTGCCACAGACAATCTATCTCTGGATGCTGAGCTCAACAAAAGGATCGGCAAGGCGGCATCTACTCTCTCCAGGTTATCTAAGAAAGTATGGGAGAACAAGCAGCTCACCAATACAACAAAGATGGCGGTCTACAATACATGTGTAATCAGCACGCTCCTCTATGGTAGTGAATCATGGACAACCTACTCTCCACAAGAACGGAAGCTTCAAGTATTTCACCTGAGATGTCTACGCCGCATTCTTGGAATCTCCTGGAAAGACAAGGTCACAAACAATGAAGTCATGTCTAAGGCGGGTATCCCATCAATGTATACGCTACTACGTCAACGTCGCCTTCGATGGCTAGGACATGTCAGTCGAATGGAAGATGGTCGCATTCCCAAGGATCTCCTCTACGGAGAGCTATCTTCAGGACACAGAAGAAAGGGTCGACCGCTACTCCGCTTCAAGGATGTCTGTAAGCGTGACTTGAAAGCACTTGACATGGACTGGGTCACCTGGGAATCTGCTGCTAGTGACAGAAAAACTTGGAGGCAACATCTCTCTGACGGCCTGAAAGGGGAGAAGACGTTATCCAGAAAGCTGCTGATGAAAAACGAGCAAGGCGCAAAGCCAGTCAGTGTGAAACATTCAAACCAACCCTACCAGATGCATCAGTCTTCAGATGCCAGGTCTGCAACAAAATCTGCAAGTCTCCCATTGGCCTATTCAGCCACACAAGACGATGCTTTCCAACCACCTCAGACGGCGCTACTCCATAGTCTGTGAAGACTGACGGATGCCAATGAATTGAATATAAAACTCAGTTAATTTGTCCTCATTGAGCATCATCATTGTCTCAAATTGGTTGTTGTCTTGCATTTTTATTTTAGTTTCAAATTTCATTGTTTGGTAACTTATAATATCAACGGAAGAGCTGCCATACACCTTCCAGCATTTTCCTCCATAATGTGTCTGTTTATTGAATTGTGAATATTGTTTTTAATGTATTGTAATGTGAAATTTTAGTATATTGCTACACAGCTACATCTCCATTACCACTAGGCCTACATACACAGTATAGACAACTCTAAGGTCAAGTGGTTGTAATGATTTTAAAGGAAGGTCTAGTGAACTGCAAGTTTTGGTAGCAAAAATCAATTAATTTTTTTATGCCCTCACAATTCTTAGGGTTGGGGTAGCATACTGCAAGTTATTTTCTTTTCTGTAAATCTAGCTTACTTAAATGTTATATCACCATTTAGCTATTGAAAAATATACTGAGCAAAATGACACTTAAAACATCCCTATAGCTCATACCATTGTGGAGATATGGCCTTTTCAAATAGAAAATGAGGCGAATATCATACTTTTTTCCAAATCAATTGTCACCCGAACCTTTGAGTTTCTACTCCTGCTACGAAAATATAGAAATATATGGATCCCATTCAATGCTTTTAAAATTGTACCGTTGTTACCCAATTAGCATAAAAAATTAGGCACTATTTGATAGTGTTCATGTTCATACACTCACAGGAAATTAGCAAGTCAAAATTTTTGTCAACCCAAAACGGCAATTTTCGGCCAAAATCGGACAAAAAATTGATTTTTTTTTCCTCAAAAATATTTACAAAAATAGGGAGGTTTAAGTGCCAAAATCTGAAACTAGATGCTATTTTATCTTTGGAAACATACAAACAATCAAGAATTATTGTTTTCACCCATTTTTTTTCACACATTTGTCCGCCAAATGTAAGTCAAAGTTTGAACGCTGTCTTATTGGTATTTCCTTGGTGTCAAATATAGCTGTAGTGAATCCAAAATTGCATCAATTTTAATTGAAATGTCCTTTTTATATTTTATCTCGGTGTTTAGTATTTTTGTAATATTGCTTTTGTAAATATCATATTTATCAATTTGAAAAGTAGGAGCATGTTGTCTATATAGTCAATGTTTACAGTGATTTACATTTCTTAACTTCATAGCTATTTTCAAATCTACAATTACTTTCCAGTCAATGAGTCAGTCAATGAGTTCAGTTTAGTCAGTTGTGGAATATAAAAATCAAGCCAGTGTCTTGACCTAGAGTAAATGTCCCATTGGGAAATATTGATAGTATTTATATAGCCCAGTCGTGTGCTGGTCGTGTGTCACATTCACTGCCCTCAAAATACCATACAGGTTTTTATGCACTCATCAAATGTTCACAGATGAATTGGCGAGGAAAATGGGGGGGTGTTATTCAAACGCGTCATTTTGATGGAAATATTTAGGTCTTCCACAATAAAGTTTAGGGCTATTTTTGTCATGTTTGCTATGATGTGTTTACATCAAAGTATTGATTTGACCAATATCTCCTGATTGACCTGACAATTAAAGGAAGGTGACCTGATATATTTAAATATATAAAAAATTCTAATAAAAAACTTATGTATAACATAAAATGTCATCCTTCCAAGCACTCATGCAAAAGGAACATGTAAATGTTTTTTGTAAATGTGACTAATTCCTAATGGAATTACTGACATTTATACAGCGTGATATTGGTAGTCTACAGTGTTTTTATTTTAAATGATAATCATCATGATCATGTAATATATTGATTTCAAGTGAAAGGCCCTATTTTCCACATAAACATATTAAAGTTAGAAGTTCCAACTCAGTGTATTTCCGAAGATATCATCAAAAAACTGCCTAATTAGTCTCAAATGTGGTATACCATATTTGAGACTAATTCTGCAGTTTTTGACGATTCTTCGAAATATACCAATTTGGAACGCCAAATTCCAATAAGGTTATGAGAAAATATGAGCTTTCATCTAGATCTGATACCAAAATCAGCATTTTGATGAGGTAAAGTGGGGGATGAGATTGTCAATCAGGTTACCCACCTTTAATTTACAGGATGGTACGATTTGTTCACAGACGTGCGGTTTTCACCTTTTATGCCCAAAATAATGTGCACAGTGCACTTGCATTTAGGGGTGGTTCAATAATTATGTATACCCATAGAATGGTGAAAAGTGGCAGGCTAAAAGGGGAGGCGAGCGATTTTTGGCACAGATATTTGGCACCATTTCAATATTAAACCCTAAAAAGCTGTGTAAAACATATCATGAAATTCTCAAATATGCAAAATGTTCTTTTTGATGCACTCACATCACATGATAATTTCAGGTTTTAAATTGGGGTTCCCCAAAATCTAACATGTGTAAACAAAGGGCAACGATTTTTTGGCAGGGGTGTGGCAAAGATTTTTCAGCATGTTAAAAAGGGCAGGAAGGGTTTTTTTGGCATCATGAAAGGGAGGAGCAAGCAATTTTTAACAGAACATTAAGAATCACTCATCATGCACAGTCCCTAAAATAACTTGCAGAGGATTGGCTTGAAAATTCAAACAACACATCTTTAATTCATGTCTACACTTGAAGACCTGAGCGTCCATATTGGCATCTTGAGATATTGGGGCTGAAGACGTCCAAGAGAATACTGGAAGAAAGCTTCCTCTCGGTAAGCAATTTCAAGTTTGTTAGAAATAAGAAAAGTTAAACTTGAGATATGATCGTTTAAACTTTTTTAAATAAGCTAATTTGGAAACCGCAAAAAAGCCATAACATTGATACTTCTCAGGTACATGGGTATAGGCAAGAAGAATCATTTTGTATATCAACCAAGGAAATGTCTATAATATTGATCGATATATCATTTTTGTACTTACAGTCTACTTGCGCTCAGGTCTTCACTTTCACATAGCATTCATAGGGTCAATGATAATAATTTTTCTACTGATGCAAACAAAAATCTACATTTTGATGTGGGGAATAGGCTGTGGATTTGATCATCCTCACCAATATATGAACAGGCACTTTCACAGACATACAAACATAAATCACCCCCAGTACCCCACTACAGTAAAAATGATAATGTACCCATGCTGTGGAAGATGACTCCACCCAAGAATACTTTGGGGATAAGCCCATACATATGCATTGACATGGGTGCATAGGGTGGTGGTTGGAGGGCTGTATGAGGGGTAGGAGGAGAAGTTTAACAAGAATGTAATCATAGAGCTAGAAATAAGCCTTTTAAAATAACACATTAGGATACATGGTGAACAAATGGAAGGATTTGACAGGTTTAGGAGGGGGTGTGAGAGACACGGGAAACATTTTATCAAAATGAGCTAGGTCTTTCCGTCGGAGTGGGGACAATGAGGTCAAAATATAAAAGTTGACGAAATTTGGATTTTTTTTTCAAAAAGCCATGGAAAGTTTTAGGAGGAAATATTTGAAGAAAAATACTTTTTTGGATTATCAGAAATTGGGGGGCGGGGGGGGGGGCTGTGTTTGGTGAGGCCACATAATTTGACAATTTGTTTCATGTCCCAACATTTATTTATTTTTTTGCTAAATGAAAAAAAATACTGCAGTTTCCATGTGATATTGACAGTGCTAGCAGTTTTCAGTATCTAACAGGAAAATGATGAGGCCCTTATTTTTATATTTAAGATTATGAAGGCCAAGGGTTAGACTCTTTTAAAGTTCTGCAAAAATACTTGCAAGTGATTCATGGTGAAAATTTAACTTGTTTATCAACATTAGGCCTAACCTTAAAATTAAATATGATAATAGAGGGAAAAAAATATGGACTGATCCCAGAAATTGAGGAGTGGACGCGAAATTAATTGATTGAAGGGATCAATTCCCGGGGATCATTTGATGAGAGGCAGTTGAAAATGGTGGTCAACAACAAGTTGAAAACTTGGCCCAGAAGAGCAACAACATATATTATTTACTCTTGACCTACACATAACTAAGTAAGACCTATATGAAATTCATGAATACAAAACAGTACTAATTCAAGTCTAGTCTAATATTATTTTCTTCAGATTGTCTGTGCCATTTGATTTATCATCAATAGTAAAACTCCCAATATTAGAAAAACACAGTGCAATATACTTACAGATGTTCTTTTGCCCAATATTTTTTGTAGGGATTATAGGCATACATGTTATATTTTCAAACGTTATTTCTTTCATCACATGAAAAGGGAAATTTACGTTTCATTTATAATATACCCCAGTATTTACACATGTTACTGGTTATGGTTACACTAGCTCTGAAAATGCTATTAGCCTTTGACCTCTAGCCAGGTTCACCACAGGGCCGCGTAATTCAAACGCTATTTATATCTACTACATGTAGTATGTAGATCCAGATGCATGAAGTTATGACATTCCATATTGTATACAGTGCGTATTGGGCAATAATATTTCTTGTCTCACACTGTTGTCTGCTGACCGACATATTCAATTGAATAAGTATTTTAAAAAAGCCTTTCATCCTCAATACCGGTAGCTTCATATTTTTTAATGTTTTAATTACAGTATTTATAAGAATGCAGGAAGGGTCACTTATAACTACTTATATTGAGCAGTTTTGAATTAGTATTACCACCGGCACCATCTCGTCAAAAGTAACAAAAGAGCTTTTAGGAAATGTATACATGGTATATGGAAAACAAAGATTCAACATAACAAAAATTATTTACACACACTCTCAGAAAAAAAAAAAAAGGTGCTACTTAGAACCTTTTTTGTCCTGTATGTAGAACCCTAAGCAGTAATAAGATAATAAAAAGAACCTTAAAAGGTTCTATAAAGAACCTTAAAGATTTAAATAGGTTCTATAAAGAACCTTAAAGATTTAAATAGGCCTGGGGATATTCTAAATAATTCATTCATTCAGGGACTCATCACAAAGTTAAGAAAAGTAAAATGTAGTGTTAACCCTTTTTGGTACTAAAAAATAATTTTCTTGGATAAAAAAACTTTTTGTCTGTTCTACTAAGAACCCTTTGAGGGTTCTTTCTTTAAGATTCCTTAAGGGTTCTTCAAGCGTAAGGTTCTACAAAGAACCCTTTTCTTGGCTACAGAACCTTTTTTGGTTCTACAAAGAAGTTGAAAGAACCCAATTGACACCCAATGGATTTTAGAACCTTTTAAGGTTCTTTTTAGAACCTTATTACTGCTTAGGGTTCTACATACAGGACAAAAAAGGTTCTAAGTAGCACCTTTTTTTCTGAGAGTGCATGCTATAGGAATAGCTTGTAACAATGTGTCAATTTGGATAAAAAGTCTCAAAAATGGGCTAAAGATAATTAAAAGTACGGACATTTTGACTTAATAAAAGAAGGAATTCAGACATGAGAAGGAAAGGCAGCATCTCTGATACTGGGAAATACTTGTAAACATTGAAATTAGTAGTAAATACCTGGACAAATACTTGGTTTTGCAATAATTTATGTATACATTATAGGAATAGTTTTTTTATATATTAACACATTTTCATATTCTTATCAAATAATTTCAATACATTTTAGAAAATGCCATTCATCCAAAACAGGCAAAATTATATTTATCATGTGAGTGATATTTGTCTGTGACAAAGAAGTTACAGAGTAAAAGGCAAAACATTATTTCACTGTAAAATACCGGATAAAAACATTACCCTTCCCATTTATATAACTTTTCTCTATAGGAGTAATGGTGAGTGATAATTAGTGTAAGATTTTTAAATGTCCAAAGTGAATACGATACGATATATAATTTTTGTAACATGAATATGTTAAATATCTATTATATATAGGCCTATAAGATGCATATGGTGGGGTGGGGTGGGGGTAAAGTCCACTTTTTACATCAAAGCCAACTTTCACACAAAACCAGGTCTACATTTCCAAAAATCCAAACACCTGGATGCCATTAATTATTGCTGCCCACCCAGTAAATTATTTTCCCTAATTTGAGGGCAAAAATAGATTAAATTGCCAACCCAGTAAATTATCCTTATACCTCCCTGCAATCCCCATGCATATAAAAGGCCTACAATTTCAATTTCGCTTTTTAACCAAAAAATAAAAGAGATCAAGACAACAATGTTATATACAGTGGAATCAGTAACATCTTGGATAACAGAAAAATTTTCCTTGATTTCTTTACTAGTTCAGACTCAAACACTATTCTCAATTAACTTTAAATCCAGAAAACAAGTTAATTGGGCCACTTTTGGCAGTTTCTTTTTTTTTAATGTCTTTGGGTGTCTTTCTTCCATGGTACAATCCATCTGCGAACAAATTAACTTCTATATATGCGTAAATGTCACCATTGTCATAGCTGTATACTATATATAGCATGTCCAAAAACAATGACAGGAAAATCAGGAACAACAACAACACTATTTCATCACTATACTACTTTTGCGTGTCAAACAGTATAAACTTGTTTTTTGGGCTCTAAACATATATTTTTAAGCAAAGCCAGAAGCAGGGTATTTCAAAATCAAATAATTATAACCACCATACCATGTTCTTTATATAGATTTTGTACCAGGATTTTGTATTTACTTCATCAGATAATTTATTATAAATTTTAGTATGCACTGTAAAATAATTTTACAGTGCATGTGTAAATAATGTTTATACTGTGTAGTATGGCTAACATGTAAATACTAGCAAGTACACAGCCAGTTCAAATTTCCCACTTTTAACTACAAAAGATCAAATAGGGCGAGCTAGGGGCCAGAGGTTAACATGGTAACATGATAATGGAATGTGTGTGTACACTGCCATTAAAGGTGCACTATAGTTAATATATTAACAGTCTTTAATAGTGTTTTTAAAAGTCCATAAGCTATCTAATCATTGAATATTGTGTAAACAATGAGTTATAAAGGGGAAAGAAGAATAATTTTATTTAAAATGGATATTAATGGAGAAGCAATAAGCATGGAGCTGCATGGTAAGAAGCTGTTACACTGCAGCGTTTGTGATACAGTGGGGCCTAGTCAGTTGCAAATCTGAGTATGAGACCACATGAACCCTAGGCTTTTATTATTTGAGGCCTATCTACACTGAAGTCTGAAGTGAAGATCCTGTTTAATATGCCAAAGCTTAGCCTCAACCAGCACAAACTAAACCCCAAAGCTCAAAAAAGGGTCGGTGCTCTGTGTGGTTTAAAATGTAGATCATGAAGCTGAAGTCTCTACTACTGTTCTGAGGCACACGTCTACCCCCATTGGGAGTTTCATCATTAGGTCAGCCATATATGCCACAGCACAGACCCTGGAATCCTGGTCACTACATATAGCAACTAGCTTGTAATAGGCCTATAGATAACATAATAATGAGATCGAATTGCCTTTTTAAGGAAAGATTTTATGTTGGAAATTTTCATGCCAAAAAATGGGATAGAGAAAGGTTTCCTTCTAATTTTTATTGTTCTAAATCCAAAAATCTGGATTTGTTTTGGCTAATTCCAACTAGGCCTACATATTGTTTTGGGCACTTTTGGCTAATTTCTACAATTCAATCCAAATTGTTCCAAACTATTCCGATAACTCTATCTTGTTCCGACTAATTCTGATAACTCCGGATTGTTCCAACTAATTCCTCTAACTCCGCATTGTTCCGACTAACTCCATTAAGTCCGGATTGTTCCAATAACTCCAAATTAATCCGACTAATTCCGGATTATTCCGACTAATTCCGATAACTACGGATTGTTCCGACATATTCTGATAACTCCGGATTGTTCCGACTAATTCTGGTAACTCCGGATTGTTCCGACTAATTCCGGTAACTCCGGATTGTTCCGACTAATTCCGGTAACTCCGGATTGTTCCGACTAATTTCGATAACTCCGGATTGTTCCGACTAATTTCAACTAACTGCGGATTGTTCCAAATAATATCGATAACTCGGAATAAGTACAAATAAATATTGCAATTCTGATAACTCCAATATCGGACTCCGAAATCGGAATTAATACCCTGTCGTGGGGCCTTAATGCTGGACGATAATAAGAACAACCGGTGGGCGTGGCTTTAAAGTTGTATAAAACAAGAGAGCAGATTTTTTTGGAAAGTCACAATATCACCAATGATCCTATAGAACAGAAATCTCTTCAATCACAATTTAAGACTCTTGTGCTTATATAGGAATGGCAGCTAGCAGATCACACCATTTGGAAGATGCCGAGAGTGTGCAAAAAGCTACAATGGTGCCGAAGGTATGGAGACTATTAAAGTACTTGTACGCTGACCAAATATTGTTTGCGTACAGAACAACTCTGCAGTCAAGGTGTAATGGTTGCGTAAATGATCACCCCTCTCAGCCTCAACATATGTACATGGAGTATCTAGACGACCAGGTTGCCTCTGTGTTATATTGTGAAGCAGAAACCAAAGTGAATAAACACTTTTTAAACCTATTATACATCGAAGCATCCAACACATTGTGGCTCAACCATAGACTGTTAGAATTCGATAGTGCAGTGGAGGAATTGCTACAATGGTGGATAGACACAGATTTCCAAGACTTGGCAGATACACCGCATCCGTATCGGCAGCTATGAAAATATGTTCGCTGGATGAACGGTTTACAAAATGATGGACATTTGCTCTGCAATGAAAGAACTGAATATAGTCTGTGTCCATGAATAGTTTCAAAGGATAAGACAACATCCAGATTACACAGTAAGTTTGATTTGGACTGAAAGAAATGTTGCATAAGCAGAGTGCTATTATGGAAGAACTTTTTACCAAAAACCAGCATGGATCAAGAAGACTTACAGAGCTTTGACTTTGCTTGTATGCACTTTTGATGTTTGTGCGATATACATGTATCCATAGACCATGTAGACAATGGCGTATCAAGACATAATGTTGATTGGACAGTGTGTATGAATACTGACTGTACTCCCACAAGTTGGGATATTTTGAAAGCTTTAAGTTTAAAATGTTCATTGTACTTCAATGTTACATATATTATCTTGCAACTTTGTGAAATAATACTTTGAAATCATTTTGCAAAAAGATGGATTAAAATATATGAAATGAAAAACTAAATGCAATGTCTGTAGTTGTTTTCTTACGTATCTTTTATTATTTAAAAAAGCATGTATGTATAAACATAAGGGTAATCATTCTTTGACACAATGGCTAAAGATTACGGAGGTAAAAGATTACTTGCGCGAGATTAAATACAATGCTAGTCATCCAGCAGGTTATGGGAGTGTAAGATCTCTTAACTTAGCGATAAGAAAAGAGGTCTAAGAATTAAATTAGATCAAGTTACAAAAATAGCTATGGAGTCAAGACGCTTACACTTTTCCTGTGCCGGCTAGGAAGAAAACATTGTAATAACGTGAACAATATGGAGGTGGAACATGCCAATCCACTGCAGAGTCATCACAAGATTCACTACAAGAGACTAAGAGCAGATACTACTGAAGGGGTAAGTTTATTTTTTATTTTCATGCAGCCATCGTTTCAGGCCTGCATAAGTATAAATATTAAGTGTAATTATATTAATTTTACGCTTTTTATCGTTTATCATTTATACTTCAGCATGTTCAGTTCAACTAAAATGGTTTAATATGTCACGATCAAGATAGACAATGCACTCAAAAACGATATCATGTATATGACAACGAGAAAAAGTAGATGACATATTTTTTTTTAAATAAATGACTTATACAACTTATTAATGATCTAAATGTCTATTTAGTATAGTCTTTAATCGGCATTATCTTCTTCATCAGTTTCCTCGTCCTCATCTTGTTGGAACAATCCGTCAAATTTGGATTGGTGTTTGGGTATCACTCTGTTCAGTGCTTTGCTCACATCCATGCCTTTATCCATTTTCTCTTCGAGATCTCCCACAATCTCTTGGTGAGTGTCGTCGTCTTTAAGGTATAGGTAACTGGACAAAAAGTCCATATATTTGTTGAAGAAGTTTTTCTTGACTGCCCAAGTGGTCTTCATATTTGCTTTTTCCTTGGCTTCATCTTCCCTCATGCCTCCATTGACATACTTTTCATACTTCCCACTCCACATCTCTTCAGTTGATTCCATGGCATAAACTTACCTGGTATGTATGTTGAGGCTGAGAGGGGTGATCATTTACGCAACCATTACACCTTGACTGCAGAGTTGTTCTGTACGCAAACAATATTTGGTCAGCGTACAAGTACTTTAATAGTCTCCATACCTTCGGCACCATTGTAGCTTTTTGCACACTCTCGGCATCTTCCAAATGGTGTGATCTGCTAGCTGCCATTCCTATATAAGCACAAGAGTCTTAAATTGTGATTGAAGAGATTTCTGTTCTATAGGATCATTGGTGATATTGTGACTTTCCAAAAAAATCTGCTCTCTTCTTTTATACAACTTTAAAGCCACGCCCACCGGTTGTTCTTATTATCGTCCAGCATTATTACCCTGGGCATCAATAGCTTACGGGTAGACACCATGCAGGTTTCCACATTCACACTGCTTGACCAAACTAATGTAGGGATTATTTTCTGATCTTTCGCAAAAACGTACAAATCTGTCATGATACCCGATGCTTTCTTCAAACCCCTCGTCTAGTCCATCATCAGTTATACACTGGTGATCTGCTTTAGAATATGGTAACGCATTACCTCAAGTGTCACATCGAAAAACTTGAACGTATACATGTGAATGACTTGAGATATTTTCAGGCTCTATATCCCAAAATGCAATCTGATGTGATGGAACATCTTGTACATTAGCCATGACTGTTGGTATTATTAGTATAGAGAATATTGTGACTTTCCAAAACTGTGATCGCTCGTTTTATGCAATTTTAAAGCCACACCCACCGGTTGCTTCAATTAATTAATTAATTTTAATTATTTCCATGATTTTATTTTGTGAATATTTATTTCATATTTATATTTTTTCATTTTACCAGTTGAGACATGTTCCAGCTAATTGGTTAATGACTTTGTATTTTTGACAGTTGCTAATTAGTTCATGATTTCACTTTTGACAGGCTGTAGTAGTTTGATCCAGGATGTTGGGGACACCCAATTAAGCAATTAGTATACCAGGACCATGTTAGTCAGTACAGACAGTCACTCCAATTATGAATTTCCCCAGGGTAGGGACTCTAGGGGGACATCCGGTCACTCTACCTAATTAGTCTTCCCCTCTTCACTTCCGGTCCGACGTTGGGGGCGCTCTCACTTCCGTCTCCTGTTTATCCCGGGTACTACTTACGCCATACTTCGAAAATGCTAATTAAGGCCATTATAGTACAGGCCTGTGCTATAGACCCGTATACAATTTTTCAAGAGGAAAGTTTAAACGTTGATTCGAGTAAGGTATGCATAGGTCTTCCAAATTCTACTAGGTGGAAAATTCCAAACCCGGGCAAACTCTGTATATGGCCGTTTTTCAAAATGGCCGCCAAAATGTACTTATGAAGCAGGTAAAATGACAATAACTCTAAAACTATTTGACTTAGAGGGGTGATTGAGGTGTCTATACCCACTAAATCAAGACTGTCTGATTGAAGGGGGTTTCATGGTTGTCTGAGGTTAATACATCTGAAATCCAAGATGGCCGCCCGTAGCAACCATAATCATCATAATTATTAATCAGATGAAATGACAATAATTCGGAATCTGCTTTACCTACAAGGGTCTGTAGGACATGGCCAGGACTAATAAATGGTAGCATGTTGCCGAGTCAGGCAACACAGGCTTTGGTAACCCTTCCGACAGACTAAGGACTAAATTATTCATGGTGATTTTATAAAAGATCGGTGGCAATTTTACTTTGACACACATGAGCTATATGTAAGTTGACAATTTTTCACCGGGCAAAAAACAAAACAAAACAAACAAACACCGGGAGGAAAATAATTTAAATAACAAAACAATTTCTAAAGGTTTTTTAAAAATTTGATTTAAATATGCAAATTAACTTTATTTTAACTAAAATTGATGAAAAATACTACTAATTGTAGCCTACATCCATTGATAATTGTATATATTTTACCTACTTCTTTACTCTAAACCAAGAAATAACGGTATATTAAGGGATGGGGTATGAACGTTTGGACAGTATTTATTGTGGGACATTAGAGCATATCAGACATATCGAATTGCATTCTGAATACGAAGAATGTCCTTCTGATATCAAATAATTTTGATTTTTGAAATTCGCAATGTAATACACATTTTATGGCAAATCATTAAAATTGATATTTTGATATTTAACAGTACTCGAAGTAAACTTTATAAATCTGATGATTTATACTTAAAGTGTATGTAGGTGGGATGAAAAGCCGACGATCAATTGAAAATTTGACCTTTCGTATTGAAGATATGGATTTTTTCCCAAAACACCAAAAAAATTAGGGCTTTTTGGGAAAAAAATCCATATCTTCAATATGAAAGGTCAAAATTTTCAATTGATCGTCGGCTTTTCCTCCCAGCTACATACACTTTAAGAATATATCATTAGAATTATAAAATTTACTTCGAGGACTGTTATATATCAAAAATTTGAAAAATATCAATTTTTATAATTTGTCATAAAATTTGTATTATATCGTGATTTTCAAAAATGAAAATTATTTGATATCAGATATACATGCTTCGTATTCAGAATGCAATTCGATACGTCTGAGGTGCTCTCATGTCCCCTAAAAAATACTGTCGAAACGCTCAAAACGCTCATTCCAGATCCCTTAAAAGATGCTATATTTGAAATAGAGCATTGCATTTTGGGATACCATGCTGCCTGACTCGGCAACATGCTGCCTGACTCGGCAGTATTTTCTGATCTGGCAGTCGGACCGGACTGAACATCATGCATAACTAATCATTAGTATTGTTTTAATCCAAACCAATCAGTTCTGTATTTTGGAATAGGGAGTAGATATATCGTCTATCTTCTATCGTCTATCTCGACATTAGCTCGTCAACTATCACTATATATCTATTTTTTTTTATCTCGACACCTCGATATTTATATCCGTTCGTGATCAGGTGATCCGAAAATGACCGTTCTTGTTGCAATGACATTAATCTTCTACTTTTACGGTATTTATTACAAAATGTGCTATTCCAGTCGAAATCCATAGCTTAATCTTCCACACAGGAAGTAAAGTGTGAATTACAAATGGGGCTACCTGAATGGGGGACTCCAGTTGAAATCTTCATTCCCTGTGTGGCAGATTAAGATCATGTCTTCCATAGGGTGTGTACGGATTTCAACTGAAATAGCCCAATATGGTGCTATTAGGTTTCGGTAGAGATATACAAAGAAACTGTTTACACATGTTTAAACAGTTTCTTTTCAAAAACATTAGGACACTATGTTTTCTTGCGAATTAACTTCATGTTCACTGTTAGTACTTTAGTAGTGAACCATGCATTGTCCTTAAGTGGCGCTAATAACATACAGGGTGTAACAATAAAATGTATACAATTGCATTTTGACTTCTCAGGCAAAAACTAAAAATGTTATGGCACAAATGTTATATGCAATACAATCTGTAATATCTTGGCTAAAAGAAGACGTTTAGTTAGTTTCTTTACTAGCTTGGGTTCAAAAGTTATGTCCGATTAATTAAATCGTCCAGAAAACGTGTTGGGCCACTTTTGCCATGTTTGTGCATATCAAGTTTGAACCGCATAGATATGTTTATAGTGCATTAACCATCAAAAGAATTATAAGTGGTGTTTCTTCTTATATTTAACATGAACTTAATGATAATTATGATATTTCTTAAAATCTACAAATGCAGTCATTTCTTTCAATTAATCTTATAAATAAAGTAATTTCTCATAACCCTCAGATATCATTGGTAAAACTGAGAACAGTTTTTGCATCCATAAGTACAAAACAATAAAATTTTGAACTTAGTTCAGCTGGGCTTCTAGCTGTTCTAGGGCGACCACTATTGCCAGCATTTCTGCTAACAAATTCTACATACTTTTCATAGTTATGCCTTGATGGAAGACGTGAGTTTGGAAAATAGCTATAAACCAATCGTATGGTTTCTGGGTGACTCCATGTGCTACCGAATGTCACCATAAAACCATACAAATACGCTCTTCCAACGTGAATTGGTGTTGAAGTTGTTGAGCTGCAGCCACGATTTCTAGTAAATGAGGTTGTTATTTCAGTGCTTAGATGTGACTTTCAAAAACTCAAGGAGATATTCTATTATGTATTTATTTTTACCAGTTCGAATACCCGATTGTTTTTAAAACTACCTATCATAAGAGCACCGTCCAACTGGTCCATGGTTCAACTCTATTCAGCCACTTTTGTAACACTTAGACAAAAGTGGCCCAAGCGGTTTTAAGACTAGGTTACATAATTGGCCATATCTTCACTTGTGTACCATCGATTATATTGGAACAAAGCTTATCTGATGGCTAAAGAAATGATAGACATATAAATATCAAACCAAAAGTTAAGCGGCATAGTTGTGTCATTCTATTTTCAAAATTGTACAAATTTTATTGTTACACCCCGAGTTATTGAGCACACTCTATAGATATAGATATACTAGATATACTCCTGCATACATAAAAAAAAAATTGATCAGACCTATGCAAAAGACCACAAAAGGCGTCGGCACTCACATTTGGATGAAGTGTTTGTCATCAAAATATACCCAAACTCGGTATATGCATTCCTATTAAAACATTATCACTAGATGTTAGAAAAACAATAATTGTAATGACTCTTTTTCCTCTATAAACCTAAAGCTGAAAGCAGCAGGATGTATAGTACCACTTAGTTTAATTAGAAAAATTAGCAAAGCGTATCTCCACTCATTAACAAAAAGTGCCTTTTGCGTAATGATTAGCTTTTTTATTGGAGGGCTTTATTAGTAGCTAATGTTAATTGGCAAAATATGGTAAAAAGGTACCATCACCATATTGTTTGTATTATTAGTATTTGTTAAATCACCGTACACCCTACCACCGGGTAAGGTGGTATGACTTTTTTCCCGCTGAATTTAAAAGTCATTGGAGCTCTTATTTGAGTGCACGAGAAAGACAATGGTTTTAGCAAGCAAGCAATGTATCAATATTAGCGAAAGTAGCAGGATTTACAGTACCACTTAGTCTAATTAGGTTACCTTCCTTGAGAGAAAAATTAGCAAAGCGTATCTCCACTCATTAAGATAAAGTGTCTTTTGCGTAATGATTAGCTCTTTTGTTTCAGGGGTTTTATTTGTAGCTAGTGTTAATGGCAAAATATGGTTAAGATGTACCATCACAATATTATGTGTAGTATTTGTTAAATCACCCAACACCCTACCACCGGGTAAGGTGGTATGACTTTTTCCCCGCTGAATTTAAAAGTCATTGGAGCTTTTATTTGAGTGCACGGGAAAGACAATGGTTTTAGCAAGCAAGCAATGTATCAATATTAGCGACATAATTAGACTCATATCCCTTGTTCGTATCACATTTATGTGCATATAAAGTCACTCATCTGTCGTATGTTGTGTATCATCCGTTGACCGGACAGTGATGTTTCGAAGCTTCACAAATAGAAGAAAACATGATAAGTTTGTCACTAAGAGTAGTATTGTTACTTTAAATCTGATCTGATACATTTCTGTTGATTTGAGAAGCTTATTTCAGCTTATAACCACTTAGTGGATGAGCCTGGGTGTTAGGAGGTACCACGGGAGGGGGGGGGGTTAGTAGAGCAAAGCAGCACCTTATCATAGGTAGTTGACATCATGGGCTACACAAAAATGCCTGATAGAAAATGAATAGTTTGACCTATCTAGGATGTACCGTTCTTGAATTATTACCGAAAAGGTCAAAGGTCATGTTTTTGGCTCTATGGGGTCAAATGCATCATATTGCTTTTTACTAAAGAGGTGTAAAAATGTTCGCCGTGTAAAGTTTGATGACTTTTTCCCCCCAAAAGCTACCCCGCTTCAACTACTATCATGCATTTTTGTGTAGCCCATGAAGTCAATTATCTCTAGTAGCAGTAAAGCTTTGCCCCCCCCCCTCCCCCCAAAAAAAACCCACCCAAAACAAAACTGGCACCAACATCCCATCTGAGGGGGTCGGGCTCATACACTAACTGGCTTCATATCATCATCGCAAGATAGACAAAGCGACAGACAAAGACACTTGAATTCGCGTTATTCCTTCGGATTCATTTAGGACTCTCTTGCTACCACATTAAGGTGGTATACACAATTTTCACCACATAACTCAACTCCAATGACTCGACTCCACTCGAATGTCTCGAATTGACTTGGAATTGACTTGGCATTTTAGTACTCGTGACGCGATTCGACTCTCAAATCCCGAAAAACTCGAACTCGAACATTAGGAATCGAGTCCCAAACTTCAATTGACTCAACTCAACCCCAGATACGACACTTCAATGGTTCGACTCGGCTCTACCGTTTGTAAAAAATAGATAAATACACAAAATAATATGATGAGATTGCATTCAGTTTTTGTGATAGATACTTTGAAAGCAGAAGATGAGGATTTGTTTGAAAGATGGTACCGAACGACAAGATTTGACAGACTGGGGAAGTGAGTTCCAATAAAGGGCTCCTTGAATACTAATAATATTATCAGCTAATTTGGTGTTGGATATTTTAACGGGGAAATCATTGGCTTGCCTAGTAAGGTGATGGTGAATACTTTTGTTAGTTCTAAAAAAGTCATTAATGGACAAATATTTTGGGAGGAGATTGTGGCGGTATTGGAACATAAATGTTCCGAGTTGATGGAAATAAATATCTTGCACCTTGAGAGTATCGAGTTGTTTAAAAAGCAGGCCAAAGGAAGTTGGTGCATGTTCGAACAATTCTTTTTTTTTGTATAAGGAATAATGAATTTATATGGAAATTATTTTTGTCAGCCCAGATAATATTGCAATAGGATAAGTAGGGGAGAGCAAATGTGTTATAAAGTGTATGCAATGATTCCTGAGGTAGATAGGGGCGAACCTTACGGATAATACCATTATACATGTATTTCGAGACCATTTTAGATACATTGGAAGTGTGAGATTTCCATGAAACATCGTCATGCAATGCCTAGAAATTTAGTTGTGCGAACTTTGTCTAAAATATGATTATCTATGAGGATTTTGATATCTTTGTTACGAATATTACTGTCTTTATTTTTGAAAATCATGAAATTATTTTTTTTTGATATTTAAGGAAAGTTTATTTAGTTTAAACCAGTTTGAAATGGTTACTACTTCATGTTTAAGTAGAGTTTCAAGGGAGTTTTGATCATTATGTGAAAAAAGAATGTTGGTGTCATCAGCAAATATGACGAAGGTCATGATTATAAATTAAAAACAAAAGTGGGCCCAATATCGATCCATGTGATAGACCACATGTGATGGGTGTCATATCAGAGAAAGTCTGATTGAAAACAACATATTGTTTTCTGTTATTAAGATAGCTGCGTTTCCAATTATTAGCAGTGCCATAAGTGTCAAGTTTATTTAAGAGAAGGCCGTTGTAGTTCCAATACCAAAAACAAACCCACCAAGCATTGAGAAGCTACGTCCTGTCTCACTTACTGACTGCTATGCAAAAATCGGGGAGGGTTTTTATATCCAAGTTTTAGAAGATGTAAGTCATAAAATTGACCACTAAAAGTTTGGTAATGTCAAAGGTGTGTCAAACTCACATTATTTAATTAGCATGCTTCACTTTCTTTATCAAGGCGCTGATAAGGCCAGCAACGTTGGCACAGTAGTACTCATGGATTTCTCAAAAGCATTTTACTTGATCGGCCATACTCTGCGTATGGAGTAATTTATCCATATGGGAGTCCGTGATTCTATTGTGCCATGGTTGTCTGACTTTGTCAGTGCAATATACAACAGTGTGTTCGTTATAAACATGTTCTTTCTGATTACAAAGCTGTAAATGGAGGTCTCCCACAATGTACAAAACTAGGCCCAATTGACTTTCAGATTATAATCAACGATGCTGTATCAAGTAGTGTGCCCAAAACAAAATGTTGGAAATGTGTTGATGATTTAACAATTGAATATATGAATACAAAACCCACCCAAGTCCATACTTTGGCCAAATTGAGTTAAGCATTGGAAATTGTTGCTATACATAGGCATGTCATATGTATGAAAGAACAACTCAAATTTATCCTCTGTGTCTAAAATAGCATGTATGAAAGAACCACCAAAGTCCATGATTTGAGTCTTGTAACACATTGATTAAAATCCAGTATGTATAAAAGTTCACTTGTAACACATTCATTGCTTGAGAGTGACGTTTGAGAAAAAAAGGGTTCAATCAAGAAAAGTGTGTGGTTTATATTAGATGACATAATGCTTATCAACATTATACATACCTGTGTGCTTTATTTTGTATTATCTTAGTAGTGGTAATCCCATTCCAACATTGTTGTCTTTGTATATGGTTAAAAAACCACCCAAGTCCAGCATTTCAGATGAACCCCACGAAGTCCATGAAATGCTAATCGTCATACCTTATACAGTTTGACCCACTCATTTGCACGTAAAACTTACCATATTGACCAGGTAAATCTAACTGAAGGAATTAAAATGATACACATGTTTTTTTCTCACTTCCCATGGACATGGGTGCGTTTTGAATTCATGTATTCAATTGTTGAGAACTGTATCCATCCAGGGCCGTTCCTAGGGATTTTGCCGCCCTAGGCAAAGCCTCTCCCTGCCGCCCCACCGAAGCATACCAAAAAAGTGTTAAAGGTGGTTACCCCCTTGAAAACTGTTCAGTTTTGACCTATTTGTATACTGCCCACCAGTGGCGCAGTTAGGGCTTGTGACGCCCCCTTCAGCCCGATTCTTGAAACTATTGTGAAAATTTCCACAAATAGGGCCTACCACTAATAAATTTTGGCTGTAATTAATTATTAATTATCTTTAAAATGACTTTCAAGTGGAATGCGCGCGAAGCGCGCGAAAATTTTGACTTTCATCGCTTGGAGGGGCGAAGAATCGATGCTGAATTGGTCAATTGATTCATTTTAAATAGGGTCTACCACAAATAAATTTTGGCTGTAATTAATTGTTAATTGATCTTTAAAATGATTTTGTAGTGAAATGCGCGCGAGGCGCGCGAAAATTTTGACTTTCATCGCTTGGAGGGGCGCAGAATCGATACTGAATTGGTCAATTCAGCGCCCCCTAAGGATGGTGCCCCACCTGCCCCCTCCCCCATCGCTATATACGTCCCTGCTGCCCACGACCGCTTTCCTTCTTTTCTGTATTTTTTATCCCTCCCATTTTGTCTTTTTATCCGCCCTCATTTTTGCTTCCCTTTTCTTTCTCCATTCCCGTTTTTTTTTCTTTTTTCGCCCCCTTTTTTGCGCCCCTCTGCGTTCGCCGCCCTAGGCGACCGCCTTACCTGGCCTAATGGTCGGAACGGCCCTGTATCCATCCCAAATCCAGCCAAATTCAAGATGTTTTAGATACATTCAGTGAATTGTCTGCCAATTTATTTATTTATTTATTTATTTATTTATTTATTTATTTATTTATTTATTTATTTATTTATTTATTTATTTATTTATTTATTTATTTATTTATTTATTTATTTATTTATTTATTTATTTATTTATTTATTTATTTATTTATTTATTTATTTATTTATTTATTCTTTAACCTGAGACATGCAATCAGTGACCAGCACTGTTCTCCCTTGCTGCCCAGGATACAACACAGATAAACAACAAACATGTATTTAAAAGTATTTAAAAATATACATAAAAGTCATAAATTTAATACCATATAAATTATACACATACTAGCTACAAAAAAATTAAAATAACATATGATTATTACATTTACAATATGCTGCATAAAAGAGATATTATTACAAGTTCTTGAAGACATTTGCATTGACAGGAAGGGGATTTTTGATGTTTCGGGGAAGATCATTCCAGGCCTTAGCCCCCTGAACAGGAAAGTTTTCTTTCCAGTCTCAGTGCGCATCTTATTTATAACCAGAGGTCGATGTTTAGATTTCTCTGCTTTAGTACGAGCAGACATGCATTTTCTACGAAATTCCAGGTACTCATTGGTAATCCAATTGGGTTGATTTTGATTGATCTTAAGGGATGAGTCTATAGGAATAACGACCAAACAAAGAAATTCTTGTTTAAGCCGTAATATTGTAGTCTTTCAACCCTTTCACAACTTCAGCTGTGTAACTTACAAAAATTCCCGCTAAAAGTGGTTCTTTTAATTTTAGAAAATACATTAATAATCGCATTGGACTTTTCGTACTGATCGTAGTATAAGTGACCACCAGCCTATAATGTTCTAATCACACTATAGACAGGGATTACATGTGACGTCATTGCCAGGCAATTGGTCTCTATTGTTCCTTGTCCGGAAATATGCCCACGCAGTCAGGGACCGTGCTTTTAAAACTCCCGCCAGATCACAATAAGGCCATTGAACTGCGTAGTAGCCATACGTACTCATTGAAGTATAACGGTAGCACGTTCCCTTACCGACTCATTATTAATGTGTGGAAAGGGGTCAGGGACGGCATTCTGATCATTCTCATTCTTTCTTTTGAGGTCAATAGATAAAAGAAAGGCCTTGAACACAGGTGCCGAGTTGTAGATAATATTTAATCATCAAAGCTGATGGCATAAGAAATTTCGAGGAGGCAGCGCTTATTATTTCTTGTAAACACAATCTAATGTGGTACTCACTACATGTAGAAGGCCAAGCGGGTCTGCAAATTAGTGCATGAAGCTAGTAAAGATATAGCTTTATGTTCAGTTTAATCAATTAAAATACTATGGCTGGATATCAAAAAAATCGCGAGGCATTAAGTATTAATTTTTATATTATTATGACAAAATCCAGTCCCTTCTCAATTGAATAGGCTCCGAGATTAGACTTTCCTTTCCAAAAATAAATTATATGGCCTAGAGGACATGATATAGGCCTAATCTAAACCCATATTCGGTATCCAGAAACCTTCACAGTCTGAGCGGCGCTTGCACTCGCATCGCATTAAACTAGACAAAGTTCGCTAAACTGAGGCCTGCTTCAATTGCCAACCTTTATCGAGGGGCGAGTTTGAGGTTTCATAGTCATCTATTAGGCCTACCTATACCATTTTTCACCCCGATGTGGCAGTGATGTCAACGCGTTGTGAACAGCTGTTTCGCTCGCGCATCTATGCGGTGTCTTTAAGCGCGTGCGTATGTACACCAGCGCCATCGAACTCCAGCGAGTGATGCTGCGCCTAATAAAATTCGTTTCATATCTCTTTCCCGCCATGAGTGTCGCAAAATACATCATCTCCCGGGGAGTACAGAGTTATGTTCATTGCATTCTGGAAAACGGACATTTCGGCTGGTGCCTTCATCACAAAAAGGAATCCCCGATCATCACGATAATGGCGCGCGATCACGAACACCCGGCAAGCGGCAGAGCGTTTCAACCAATGACAAGTCTTGATTGTGTCCGTTTGTCTGCAATGCGCGTGCGCCACGCCGCTCATTGCAACCGGCATGGTAGTATGAAACCAGCACAGAGGAGTAAGATATCTTACTCCTCTGTGGAAACCAGCTTTATACTGACGTGACCCCGGATGTGACGTCACTGTCACATCAGGGTGAAATGTAGTCTCGGTACCAGCCGGTTTGTGCTCCTCCGTCACTAACGGTGACGGAGGAGCACAAACCGGCTGGTACCGAGACTAGGTGAAATGGTATTGAACAACGCAAACCAGCCAAATTTGTCATAAGTTTGAATAGCCATTAGAACAACCGTGAATATAGTGTCAGAAAGTCTTACACATCTTAGTATAACCTTGTCGTTAGTGTGATACTGAATGCAGCGCCATATTTGGAATATATTCGTACACGGTGTGGGCAAATAGTTGCTCAAATGTAGGCTAAGTAGGCCTAAATCATGAAAATCGCTTAATCGGAATAATACTAACCAGTAACGGACACTGAGACAGCACTACGTTTGAAGTTTGAGGTAAGTAAAGCTTTTCCTTGTTATAAAAAACAAGGAAAAGGCAGTCATTTTATCACAACGCGATATTTAAAAAAGTACATTTTGAGAGGGCCTACGCTGGTTCTTTTGATTCTAGTGTAAAATCTGTTCATCACATGTAGTCCGATTTGGTATCTATGGTCTCATCAAAGTCTTGAGAACTCTTTTGGATGTTATGTTGGTTAACAAAACGATACTGTTAAAAATAGCGGTATTTATGCAAGCGACGTATCTATTGTGTAAAATGCATTGAAAATTGTCGGCTAAAGAGGGCATAAATTAAAATCGCGAAGAGTAATAGCAACAATAACTATCTACATTCCAAGCGGAAACGCTTTTCAAAAACATACCACCTTTTTCGGGCAATCGCTGAAACCGAAATATGAAATTCCAGGCCATCTGTGCGTGAGCAGAAATGACCATGAACTTGGGTCACCGAAACAAGTGTTTATATTGGTGTCAGGCCTATCATAGTGATACAACAATTAGCTCCTAATAATGGCTTTCATTTGAACCGTTATTTGTTAAACTGCGATTTTTACTTTTTGAGAAATCAATGAATGTATCAAAAAACTTTTCGAAAGTCGATTTAAAATGGCATAACCCGTTAATTCTTTTGATGGGAGCATGTGTCTCACAAACAGGGCGAAGTAGATCAAGAAAAATATCCAAAGCTAAGTCAGGACAGCTTGCGCAACTAACAGCTTGCCAAGGAACATCAATGAGGTCATTTAGAAACTTGGTCTCATCAAAACGCCTGAATGATCTAGCCTCAATATAACGAGCATCACGTTTGACTCTACCATCTTTCCTGGCAGCATAAATGATAGAATGGTCACTGAGAAAACATGGGACAACACCATTTTGATGGTACATTTCTGGTCTACAGTTATATGTTATTATTGAGAGTTCATCAACCTTAAAGGGGGACTCCGGCAACCATAACATTATGCCTTATATGTTAGAAAAATAATTATCAAGCACGAATCGCATTGTTTTATTAAAAACAAACTCATATTGACCATAAAACGAATAAAAACAGTAGGCTCTCAACACGCGATATTCAAAATTCCCGCGCCGAAATTGTCAAAGTGCAATGACGTAATGGTTATTTGTGTACAATTGTCGTCAGCCTTCATTATTACTGGGGACGTCATTGCACTCGGCGCCCGGGAATTGTATATCGCGTGTTGAGAAACGGATGTTTTTATTCGTTTTTATGGTCACTATGAGTTTGTTTTAAATAAAACCATGTGATTCGTGCTTGATAATTATTTTTCTAACATATAATATAAGAAATAATGTTGTGATTGCCGGAGACTTCCTTTAATATTCAGTGAGTTTATGTTTAGATACATAAAACGAAGACCTTTTAGAGTATCAAAAATTTTAGTGTGATCATTAAGGGGGTACTACACCCCTGGCCAATTTTGTGCCTATTTTTACATTTTTCTCAAAATTGATAGCGCATTGGTGACAAGTAAGATATGTATATATTATAGGGGCAAGGACTACAACTACTGCACTGACAATTCAGCAACTCAAGGCAAGTAGTTATTGATTTATTGATCAAATATTGGTTTCCCTCATTTTTTGACTGTAACTCCACAACTGTTGTCTGTGTTGAAATAAAATTTCCAGTGCAGTAGTTGTAGTCCTTGCCCCTATAATATACATGTCTTACTTGTCACCAATGCGCTATAATTTTTGAGAAAAATGCAAAAACAGGCACAAAATTGGGCAGGAGGGTAGTACCCTCTTAATTTCAATTTCAGAACATTTATAGTCCGATTGCAAGTCTTGAGTTGTCGTAGTATTGCTCTGACTAGATGCAACAGTCGCAGTCATTCCATTTGTGGGCATCAGAGATAGACAGTTGGTACATCTTCCTTGGGGTACAGGAAGATTTTGGAACCGGTACTCTCTCTCTTCAAGGCCAGAACATTTGAGATGAAGCGGTTTGCTACAAACTGAGCAGTGCGATCTCCGATAATTATTTTGAATTTTTCTGCTACAGTTATTGTACTATAATAATCTGAAACTTAATCCTTTGAAATGTCAAGCCCTACATGTCTGCTTTAAGAGGAATCCATCCAATAATGTTATCAAAGTCAATGACATTCCTGTCAACTTTGTTTCTGAGGCAAAGAGTTTGGGTATTTGGATGCAGGACAATCTCAAATGGGATAGAAACATTGCTGAAATTGTGTCCAAAACTAATCGGAGGTTGATCTTAAAAAGGTTTGGTTTTATACCCAGGAATTATGTTAAGTTTACAAAGGATATGTTCGACCATTACTTGAATACGCGGATGTAGTTTGGCATTCCACTCTCACCACAACTCAAGATCATACTTTGGAGCAGCTGCAAAAAAGAGCTTCCAAATTAGTTCTCTAGCTGATAGGAGGGAGGGCCATTGTCGTAGGTTGGCTGAAGGGCTATCTGCTTCTATTACAACAAAAGATCTCACCCCTCCTACCAGATTAGAGAGTCATGGCAGGGTCCTTCGCAATGTAAATCAAATCTCTCAACTTTATCCAAGGACCGATCATTCCAGCGCAATTCCATACTTTCATACTTTATCAATTTATTGAATAACTAAGTGCCCTGAACTGCAGGGATATCACTTATTACTTCTTAGTGGTTCTTTGTTACAATCAGATCACACATATATCATACTCGTCTCAATATGCAAGAGGTGTCAGGCTAATATACAATTACTACAGCTTGATGTTAGAAATCTACCTTCAATTTGGCTGTGGATGATCATACTTATTCATTGTGCAGGCTGTTACAGTTCATTAATCACTAACAGGATTTAGCAGTATTAATTACATATTTTTATGAATTTGCCTTTATTTATCTCTATGCAGTGCTTGTTATACATTGCTTGTCATTGACATAATTGAAACCCTTAATAACTATGTGACAAGAAATTATTATATTTTGTAACAATTCAAAATATTTCACAATCTACACAGTCATCTTCTATTAATACAAAAGCACTAAATTATGCTTATTATTGTGTTTACATTATTGCATCTATTTCGATTTTTCCCCCTTTATTAATTTAGTATTTTTCTTCCTTTCAACCGTTGTTTTTGTCTTTCCTTTTGTTTAATATTTAAGTGAAAGTATACTGTCAAATTACACCGAAAGTATAAACATATCCATAATAGCATGTTGAAAGTGAAGAGTTTGTTCTGATTATTGCAGCCTTTAATTGCCCTATTCACATTTTAATGTTTGCATGATTGGAAATTTACGCATATCGTAACATAACATAATCTCTGAACATGATGAAAGTCCCATATGATTTAAATACTGGATGCCCAGTGATTGTTTTTAACTGCATGTCATTTATGTTTGAGCAGACTTGTGACAATTTCATTTTCTCGTAAACATTATACTATTTATACAACATTTCTATATTTTAACTACATTTGCTCAAATTGGTCATACAAACAGGTACAGGTTCTTGTTTGTAGACAGGTATGACACAATATTGTGAAATACATAAAACATACCTTGTTTCAATATCCGGTATTTTATATACAATAATTGAAATCATTAATGGTAAATTTTTGAAAAATATAATTTATCAAGAAAGTAAAAATCCGATCCATGGTGCATCCTCTTAGTCAAGAGGCAAGGTATGGAAATCCCGTGCTGTTTTTGTGATTAAGGTCCAGCATCAGCGTTAAAATCATAAACTGACCTCAAAGAAAAGGGACATTTTTGCTGGCAAAAATCATACATGGGTCACATTTTTAAATTGCTTAGATCTTATTATAAATCTATGGTTTGACCTATCTGAGATATATGGTTCTCGAGTTATATGTAAAGAGATCAAATGTCGCATTTTGGGCTCCATTTGGGTAAAAAACCTAAAAAACCGCTCCGATTTTCATAAAATGGAATCTAATTGTATGATTTTGATACAAATTCAAGTAAAGAATAGTTTGCAAGGTAAACGTGTGTAACGATACGACCTTTGACCTCTTTGCTTATAACTCTATACGCCGCAGAATGGCCAAACTATACTTTTTCTGAATCGTTATTAGCATAGAATTGTTATTATATAGTTTACATTTAACGAAAATACCAGATAAACCTTATTGACCTTGATGTGTTTCTGAACCAATTTCAGTCAGTATAATAAAATTAATTTTCATTGAATTGACGATAATATAACTACACACAATTAAACCTTTTCTTTATATTGATCGTATTGTATTGTATTGTATTGTATTGTATTGTATTGTATTGCATTGTATTGTATTGTATTGTATTGTATTGTATTGTATTGTATTGTATTGTATTGTGCCAGTATAGTCTTGTAAAGGAAACTTCTTATATTTCACCAGTTTTACACAGTTTTTTCTCACATCTTTAAATAGTTTTGGTCATAATCTGGAATCTGTTAATTTAAATAATCTACATGCATAAGGTTACTCTGTATGCAATCACGCACGTTTCATGTTCTTCTTACTTCTAACCTATTTAAAGATTCTTATATATTGTAAAATTACATCCTAATGAAAAATAGCAGACTTTGCATTGCCCTTCTTATTCTCTACACATGTATTCTGTCAATGTGCTCTACAATAAGTGTATGTCAGTCAAAAATGACGTCCTCGAGCAGCTGCATGTGTTCAATATAAAAGTACACTAGATCAGGAATAATGGACGATGGGATAGGCGACTGAAATGACGTCACAATCCAAATGATGTACCCTAGGTCTAGATAATGGGCGGCCATTAGAGGCCATTTTGTTACCTACATGATGCTATTCACGTGTCGTTTATACTTTAGTACACAAATATATAAGTTAACATGTTTACAATTTTTAAATTACTGAATGATATTTTGAGCATACAATATGTTCTGTAGTAAATCGATCAAACGACGGTGATTGTTCAGGTTTTATGCTTGATAGAATTAAACTGTCTGACCAGCTGGTATTCCCCTCCGCCATCAGTATGATTCCAGTCACTCCACATACAGTGTTGCGAAGGTGGAGGAGACTAACGCTGTATTGACGAACACGCATGCGTTAAAAATGATGTAGCCTAGGTCGAACAATAGCGTGACCTGGGTTCCCGACATTGCCCCTATGAACTCTCACCCTCCTGACTAGATACGCACACACAGGCACGTAGCCCATATTTTTACGGGGCGAAATTTCTCAAAAGTGAACCGTTTTCCTAAATGTATTACTTTACATGCAAAAAGCTAACCGTTTAATATCAAAAGTGTTTTTTTTTTCTTTATAATTTGGACCTTCTTTGGTACAAAGACAAGGATTGTAACAAGCATTTTATCAGTATTAGCAACGTTTGGCTCAGTTCCCTTGTTCGAATCACATTTGTGTGCATGTAAAATCACTCGTCTGTCGTATGTTGTGTATCATCCGCTGACCGGACAGTTATACTTCGAAGCTTCACAAATAAAAGAAAACAAGATAAAGTGTGATTAATAGCACATTGTTACTTTAAATTGAATACATTTCTGATGATTCGAGAAGCATGTTTTGGCTTATAACCTCTGGCTTTAAATCACCATTTCAAAATGAAAACAAACAGACAGACAGACAGACAGACAGACACCCCCACCGACAGACATATAGACAGACAGACAAATGCCTCGACTCGACTTTGCAATGACTTGACTCGCGAATCGAGTTTGGTGACTCGACTACAAGTCTGATTATCACATGTACCCACCAAATCCGACACCTATATCCACTCCACAGGTACACCCCCACACACACACACCCACCACCCACATTCACCCCACCCAGCCATGTAAAGAATGTATTTTTGTAGCTCAAGCAAAGTTATGTGTGAACCGATCTGTTGTCATTTTAAGCCCTTCCAGGTAAAAACCACATGTGCCTGCTCACGGTCAAAATTTTTTTATTGCATGAGGCGAAAGGGCTTTAGTAGTAGGTTACAAAAAGTCACATCAAAAATTCCTCCGGAGCTTGTTGCCATAGCAACGGCAGATTTTATGATTTTAGCGGTTTTTGCTTATTTTGGGGTGAAAATAAGAGAAAATATACACTTTTCTGAATTGCTCTTGACTTAAAATTTGAGGTCAAATTAAAAAAGCAACCTTATCACCATAAAGTACCATCTTTGCACTTTTCACAGGTGTAAAAAATATTTCAATAATATTTCCCCATGTGCAATTTTAGGGATGGGCAACATTGACATTTTAGCACTTTTGAAAAAATTACATTTTTACCCTATCTTTGAAGTCAAAAAGCTAATTTTGCTTGAGCACCCAGAATTATTTCCTCTTTGGTGGTACTTAAGCAGACGTTGCCCCTTTCAAATCTGGTAAAAAAACTCTGGGGCTATTTGTCCTGTAAAGCCAGTGTTGCCAGAAAGTTTGCCAACTTTAAAAAATGCACTTTTCGAAATAATGCATTTTCTACATATTTTCTCATATAACTTTTTATGCGACCAACTTAATTGAAATATTGACCCTTTGCGTACAAGATTTGACCTACAACTGCTTCCGGAAGCAACACTTAGAGGCTGCAGAAGAGTCGTGTTCTGCAAAAACCGGTATTGCCAGAAAATCCGACTTTTTAAATTTATAGATATTTCCAATAAGCGCATTTACTGCAGGCTCTAGGGAGGAGTTCGTGTACATGACTCTTTCAGAAATTTACCTTGCATTTTCATGTTATATAAATTATGCAAAGACCTTCAAAAATGTTGAGTAAGAAAATCAGATCAAGTGCAATCAAAAATGGCGTCCAAAATGGCCACCAAATAGGGATTTTCCATTAAAATACACTATAGCAACATACAAATGATCTAATGATGAAAAAATATTGATACAATATGTTTCTAATCAAAGGAAATACATATATGCCCATTTTGTTTCATTCGGATTTTAAAAATTCAAAATGGCGTCCAAAATGGCCGCCGGAATAGCCTATTTCATTGAAATACACTAGAGCAACATGAAGTTGATATAATAATAAAGTATTCTCAGTGGAATTAATTTTTATAACCAAAGGAAATAAATATGTACACAAATTGTTTCATTGGTATCTCTCAAATTCCAGTGTTGCCAGAAAGTTTCCCAATTTTTTAAACTGCATTTTTCAAAATAATGCATTTTCTACATATTTACTCATATAACTTTTTACACGACCAACTTAATTGGAATATTTACCCTTTGCATACAAGATTTGACACACAACTGCATCCGGATACAACACTTAAAGGCTGCAGAAGAGTCGTATTCTGCAAAAACCGGTATTGCCAGAAAAGCTGACTTTTTAAATCTATATTTCCAATAAGTGCACTTTACATAATTAAATTTATTTAATTATTTTAACTGTTACCGTTATTTTATCTAGCTTTATCTGTACTATATGCTAGCACGATCTCATACAGGTTTTGAAACTTGGGCTTGGTGTTGCCAGATAGTATGAAAAACTGCTGTCACCCAAAGACCCCTTAATTTTCCTTACAATCTGTCACCCAAATACCATTATATATCCATTTGAACAGCTAGCAACCAGTCACCTATCACTGATTTTGTTACTTCTTTTGAAATAACAAAGCCATCAAAACCATTTGAAGCCATTTAGAACTAGGTATTTGCATTTAATTTGACTTTTTCTTTTGTCTTTTCAGTTCGGTGAAAAGTATGGAGAGTGCAAAGGTGTAGCCTAGTCAACTTCCGTAGCATAGCTGTATAGTCTAGCATAGCTGTAGCCTATTAAACGTTTGTAACGTAACTGTAGCCGAGTCCACTTTCCTAACATATTAGTACTAGTAGTACTTACAATCGTTTTGCAAGGATGGATTATGTATTACTAATAAAGCCATGACCATGCATGTTACCAAGAAGCTGGTTGATGAAGACACACTTATAATCATGTGACTAATCAATGTCATAAGAAGTATACCATGAAATCCATTCTAGAAATAATATCAAAACGGAATCCTAAGACTCAAGACCAAAAAGCATCTCAGTATAACAACATAGATGTTACAAAAGTTACAGTTATCCGACATCCGCCTAGAACAGTTTAATTGTCTCTGGACATTGCTAGAATGGATTTTAGGCTATTATTTCTGATAACATTGATTAGTCACATGATAAAATATATGTGTCTCAATCAACTAGCCTTGGCCTCTTGGTAACATGGTCATTATGTATTTCACTGACTCTCGCATTCTTTTACCATTGCTGGTACTTGTACCATTGCTGGTACTTAGTGCTATCACCAGTTACCCGAAAAAACCCTGTATTTGGACATAGACCCTATAAACTCATATCTAGGGTCTATGGTGTGGACCGCGCAGCTCCGAAAAACACATGCATTTTACGAAAGTAGAGTTCTGAAAGACTCCAGATTTTTATAATTTCAGTTGTAAAAGACTCTAAATTGGGTATTCCTTACATTATCTAGGTTATTCCAGACGATTTTCAACCAGAGAGTTAAGAAAGACCCTTGATTCTAACCGTTTGCAGGTCCGAAAGGCCCCCTTTTACCGGTTCGCCGTCAGCTCCCAAAGACCCACCATCTCCAAATTCCAGTGGAGCATACCGACCCCCGGAGGGGGGGGGGGGCACTTTATCTCATCAAGCGAAACATCGTGGGAAGTGGGATTGCTTTATTAATCAGAATCCATCCTTGCAAACAGATTTTAGGTACTAGCACTAAGAAGTTAGGAAAATTGACTCTGCTACATATCAGCTACGTTACGAAAGTTGAATAGGCTACAGCTATGTTGAGAAAAGTTAACTGGGCTATAGCTATATTATTAAAGATAGTTAACTATATGCTACAGCTATAAATAGGAACGTTGACTAGACTACAACTACTAAAGTTCACTATGCTACAGCTTTGTACTCTCCAAATAAGTAGGCCTAATCATGGCATCACACTGCTTATTCCATTTGGCTCACGGATCGGATATGAATTATATTTGTATTTAATTATTACTAGGACATTAACTGGAAATATCCTAATTTGGCGGCCATTTTGGATTCCATCTTGAATTGCAGAGATTCAAATGAAACAAATTGTGTGCATATTTGATTTCTTTTAGTTATAAAAATTAACTCCATTGAAAATACTTTATTATTATATCAATTTCATGTTGCTCTAGTGTATTTCAATGGAAATATGCTATTCTGGCGGCCATTTTGGACGCCATTTTGAATTTTGGACGCTGAATGAAACAGAATGGGCACATATTTATTTCCTTTGAATAGAAACATCAATTGCATCGATATTTTTTCATCATTAGATCATTTGCATGTTGCTATAGTGTGTTTTAATGGAAACCCCTATTTGGCGGCCATTTTGGACGCCATCTTTAATTGCACTTGATCTGATCTTCTTACCCAAACTCTTTTTGAAGGTCTTTGCATATATAACATGAAAATGCCATGTAAATTTCTGAAAGAGTCATGTACACAAACTCCCCCCTAGAGCCTGTAGTAAAATGCGCTTATTGGAAATATAGATTTAAAAAGTCAGATTTTCTGGCAATACCGGTTTTTGCAGAACACGACTCTTCTGCAGCCTTTCAGTGTTGCTTCCGGAAGCAGTTGTGTGTCAAATCTTGTACGCAAAGGGTCAATATTTCAATTAAGTTGGCCGTATAAAAAGTTATATGAGAAAATATGTAGAAAATGCATTATTTCGAAAAGTGCATTTTTTTGAAAGTTGGCAAACTTTCTGGCAACACTGGCTTTACAGGACAAATAGCCCCAGAGTTTTTTTACCCGATTTGGAAGGGGCAATGTCTGCTCAAGTACCACCAAAGAGAAAATAATTCTGAGTGCTCAAGCAAAATTAGTTTTTGACTTCAAAGATAGGGTAATTATGTCATTTTTTCAAAAGTGCTAAATTGTCAATGTTGCACATCCCTAAAATTGCACATGGGGAAATATTATTGAAATATTTTTTGCCTCTGGAAAAAGTGCAAAGATGGTACTTTATGGTGATAAGGTTGCTTTTTTGATGTGATCTCAAATTTTAAGTCAAGAGCAATTCAGAAAAGTGTATATTTTCTCTTATTTTCCCCCCAAAATAAGCAAAAACCGCTAAAATCATAAAATCTGCCGTTGCTATGGCAACAAGCTCCGGAGGAATTTTTGATGTGACTTTTTGTAACCTACTACCAAAGCCCTTTCGCCTCATGCAATAAAATTTTTTTGACCGTGAGCAGACACATGTGGTTTTTACCTGGAATCCCAATTAATCAGCACACTATTAGCACATAATTACAGTTCATCTATAATAATGCATAAATATAATGAACAATGCTTCAGTAATTAGTATGATATTTTGGCTTACATTTATATTGTTGACCTGCCCATTTCGTCTACTCCATTCTCTCTTCAATGCATCACGAACCTGAAAAGTAATAACAAAAGTCAATACATAACTATGCTTATATCTTAGTATAGCAGCTGACAACACACTAACTTTTATTTTATTTCTTCGTTTGCCTGGGTTACTCATTCAGTGGATATTATAAAGTATCCCCTATTCTTCCACGGGGTCCAAGAGAACAAAATGATTAACAAACATCTAAAATAACTATAGTTTATTAGAGTCAGGGGGTAGCTGTGTGACCAGCAAGTTTTAAATATAACCGAATGCTAAAGAACACTTTAAAATGTAGACATGGTAGAGGGACAATATTTACACAAAACAGTAAAAGGCTTCAGATATTTTGTTTCATGCTATTTCTTTGCTACGCATTTTATACATAATATATCGAAAGACCTCTTGTATGTTATATATGAGTCCCAATTTTAAATTTGACAATAAATCAGTATTCTCGTTAAATATTCCCGGTAATTACAAGCCATTTTACAGTATTCGCTGTAGAAGTGACGTAATTATACCACCGTAGCAATAGATGGATACAATTTTAAATGTATCGCCCTGCACTACAACGTTCACGCTGCAGCGATATAGAATAAAAACTAGATAACTAAAGGACCAATCACAGGACGAGCTGGAGGAATGGCGACCATATGCTAATTAGGAGATTTTTTGCCAAATTGTTTTGTGCCGAGAAATGACGAACAATTTCAGTTTTCTTTCTATTACTGTTATCATGGTTATATTGTGAAAAACCATATAGCTGTGGAGTTAGTCCAATATGTTAGGAAAATATTCAAACCGAGGACACCATGTTGACACTGGCTAAATAAGCTGTATTTTCACTCGTAAGGGTTACAATCACTGTTGCAATTTTGTCATTTTATTTTTCACATACGATTTGACCTTTTGAGGTCATTTAGTAGATATGTTTACCAGTCGTTTTGATATTCGTAACAACAGTTCGCCCTTTGAAAAGTGAACTTCGACGTATGTGGTTCGAAACTTTCTTGCCATGTACCAGTTGCCCAGTTTATTTACGGTGCTTCCCGATTCTTCTTATCGTGTGGTTGATCAGTGCATAAGCGGTAATGAAACACGGCACCAGAACTTTGTTAAACTTGTACTTTTTCGATATAACCTTAGTTGTGGACTAGTAAACCTTATGTTAGTTTCGAGCTGGTGAACCCTATATTATTTTTGGACATCAACTCTTAGGACTGTCGACCCCTTTTTTCGGACTAGCAACATTACGACTAGGACTAGTTGATATAATTTATTGGGTATTTGAAAGGGAATTTGGGATACAAATATAATTATTATACCCTTTTACGTGTCTGTCATACAATAAATATGTATCTTTTTTTTATTCGCAGGAAACTTCGTGAATTTAGAATTCTTTACAGATTATAGCTACGTACCTCTGAGTTAACATAGCAGGTGACGAAAATCAAGTAGAGCCCCTGCATTGAACAGAAAGGCATTATGGTAAAATGTTTTTAAACATTAAAAGCATAGTTATGAAGCGAGAAAAAACTCAAACATATCTACTTGATGCAGTGGAACAGAATATGTTAATAATAAGGATAGGATTGTTATTCTTTTTGGAACGTACGTAGGCCTGTAGGACACATGGGGCCAATAAATCATGTAAAAATGTTAGTGTTAGCCTTTGGGTTAAGAGCGGATATTCTTAATCGAATTCAATTTTCATATTTGATTTTCAATCATATTATAAGATCGTAATACGCAGTCTGACGAAGGTTTTTATGTGCTCAATTTAATAGCAATGTTGGGCAACACTGTTTCTTTCGAAATAAGTATGGAGGTTTATGAACTCTCTCCATTGATCCATTGCTTTCATATACTCGTCCACACTCACCTGCAAGGAACTCAGTAAATCAAACACGTACGCGATGTTTATGTTGACGTTCGCCAGAAGCCCAATTAACCAAGTTACTCCAACCATTGGAAGTAACAAGGCTGTACTTCGCAGTCCAATTCTTGAGCGGAAATAGAAAAGCCGCAGTGGTTATAGGAGTAAACAGTTATTTAGTCAATACAAGGTGTATCAAACTGACTGGTACCGGGATATGTGACTTTTTCAAAAAAATATCAAAAATATAAAATTGCTAATAAATAATTTTATTCTCTAGCTTTTCAGATTTCTATAAATAGAAAGGGGCATATGTTAATATCTTATTGATCTAATAACCTGAAGATAATATGTAGATGCATCTGGGAGCTATTTTCATTTCAACGAAGAACGACGTAATCATGGTTTTACTCACACGACACAAGCAGTGACAAGATGAATAGGTTTACTGCTTGAAACTATTTATTAGATACATACTCTCAATCAATATCTCACTCCAGTCAACATAACATAAAAATAGCTGGTGAAGTTTATTTTACCTTACCTCGCTATTTCGGGTTAAAATAGACTAGAAACACTTCCTGATAGTTCAGCATTTTAGATATTCAAGGATAATTATGAACATTTCGTAGATAAATAACTTACCTGACTGATCGGATCTTATCCTGCTCTTTACGCAGTCGTACTGCTGCCAAAGTTTTGTATACGATGACCACTAGAATGGCCAGATTTGTCTAATAATAATAATAATAATAATAATAATAATAATAATAATAATAATAATAATAATAATAATAATAATAATAATAATAATAATAATAATAATAATGGTTAAACGTTAAATCAGCCTAGTTACATTTCTTGTAAGAAATGTTTTTGTCTTCACATGGTTTTTCTTTATCTTCTGCAGGAAACATTAAAAGTTACATTAACAACCTGTTATAAACTATTATATACCTCACTTAGTGCGGCAGTTAGTGGGTATAAAATTGGTTCTGTGCGATACACCATTTAAGGTGCATGTCGGACGCAGGTGAGTAGTTTTGTATGAGTGTGACACCCGAATGAGAATAATGGTTTGGTCCGTCGCTTAATTTAAAGCGGCCTCATAGGGAAAATATTATTGATACACAACTTTGCACTTACCGTCAAAATGGCAACTACAGGGGCGATGAAGGCCCATACAAACTCTCCTGTCAACCAACACCTGATGGCAACAAGTACACATAAAGTAGTTTTATACGCATATATGTACAATTACTATGAAATATCCAAATCATCATCGTTTACTTGCAAAGGTCCAATGCACCAAATCGTCAAAGACCACATTTCTTATATCATATATTATGCTCGACCTCAGTGCAGCATTTGCCTCTTGTTGACTCTTGTATTGTATTGCATAGAGCCGATCAAGAAACGATTTTTGGTGTGTTTGTTTTCGATGTGTAGTCCTATTCATACAACATCACATGAATATGGCCTATCCCAGATTATAGGCCAAAACTGTTTGAATGTATCCCTTAGTGTAATTTCACAAGAGCGCAATTAAATTAATGGTACAGTGGAATAGTGTCTCCAGGTAGCGTCATCGGGGCACTGGGGATGGGAGTGGGCAAGTACTCCCATCGATTAAAACATTTATAAAATCACATTTGAAAATTGCCAAAAAATCGGCTTAATCCTCCCGGTGGCCCTCCACCAATACGATGACTCATGCTATGCTACTGCTATGGTGGGAGTCACCCCCTCCCCCAACCTGATGTTTGACTGTCATCATTACCCCCGGGTAAGGTGACGAGTTAACTTTTTTATCATTAGAATAAATCATTAGAATAAAGACCGGGGGCACTTCCATATATTGACATACGTCATGTGGTCATGAAAAGACCCCGGTATTTTTGGCGAATCCTTAACCCAATGACCCCATTTTTTTAGCAGCCTACACTGAATGACCCCTTTTTATGAACAATTAGTCCTCAAAATTGACATTTTAATACTCTACGCGCGCATTTTCAGTAAAATGAACGAGTTTTGTCTATTTTTTACTGTAAAATTGGGTAAAAAGCTATTTTTGATTCTCACATACAAAATCACCCCAATGATCCCCCTTTTTTTGAAAATGTATACACCGATAGACCCCTAGTTTCATATGCTGGTGGGCACAGGTACGTCACTTTCATATTCGAGTGCCAACCCCCACCCCCGGGGGGAATAAGGACGGATATACGACGAGAGGTTTGGTATGCCGGATGAAATCCTTAAAGGGGTTGGTACACCCACTTTGGAGGACAAAGATAAATTAATTAATCAAACTGAACCAATTCACTATATTATCGGCCATAAAAATTTCACACAACATTTTGTAAACTTTACCTTGTTGGGTCGTGCAATTGTTCTCTTCCAATTGCAGCTGTAATGGTAGTCATTAGCATAGGCACCCCTGTGGGGTAAACAATATGATGTAAAATTACCTGTGCAGTTTTAAGGTATTCGAGATATTTACCTTAAACATTAATTCACTCGATGCATACTAGTAGGAGCGAAATCTCTGAGATGAGATGATATCGTTTAAAGTAGTAGAATCTTGTTTTTAACTAACATAATTATACACACCGCAAAATATTTAAGGTACTGGTTATATTCACCATTGTATCCAAAACAAAGACAAATATGTCAAAATTGATACTAGCGGCCAATAACTGCACCCCTGTTGATTTAAGACCCCATTTGTTGAAATCGGTTGAGAATGAAAGAAACAGTGATCTAACCCTATGGAAGGAACGAAATCAAAAGTTGCATTTTAATGGTCGATGAAGCAATCTGCAACTTCTGAATTTGCATCTTACTTTGGATTTTGGATCACGTGTCTTTATTTCTTGGCCGATGTTAACGAATTAAGTCTTAAATCCGAGCTAAAAGATACAGATATTGACTGCTTGTTCTAATTAACACATTATAATTATGTCTTTGCTTAATGGTCCGAAAACCCGACTCATACCTCTGCCCCTGCTTACCCCAGCCAATGGTGATGTAAACAACTTTAAAATTTCTCTCAATGCCGAAAACTAGCACGATCATACGATAAAGATGTAAAGCTTCGACGAACATGCAGCAAAAGACAGTTATCAGCATGTTATACCGCAATATTGTTACTGCAAGACAGACGATCTGATGAAGAAGAGTACCAAGGTATTGTAAGAAACAGTATAATTATTTAATTGAAATAATTGGATTCACGCTGCTAATTCATTCATCTTTTTTCCCTCTTTCTTTCTTTCTTTCTTTCTTTCTTTCTTTCTTTCTTTCTTTCTTTCTTTCTTTCTTTCTTTCTTTCTTTCTTTCCTTCTTTCTTTCTTTCTTTCTTTCTTTCTTTCTTTCTTTCTTTCTTTCTTTCTTTCTTTCGTTACATTACAACAAATATTATAAAATCCTAAAATACCTGATTCGATGTTGCCCATTTACTTGCAACTGTTAAAATATACGCGGCTGTCATAGCAACCATCAGGTTGGCATGCACCAGTATCTTTTCTTTACCCAAGGTTGTTCGTTTCCTGGGTGAAATATAAAAGGAAAGTATATTTCATAGTTATAATAATGGAAGCATTAATAATTATTATTGTTACAAGTAATAATCAACCGTGAATTAAATAAATGAAAAAAATAAATGTTGGTATTTATACAGCGCCTTTCACATGTGAACATGTACCAAAGCGCTTTACATTTATTCCGCCGTCGTTAGAATATGTCAGCTGCCATACAATGCCCAAGGCATGCTCATACCTTTGGGCGGCGCTCAATGGACAGTATTCATAATAGCTCCCCATTTCACACCTGGGTGGAGAGGAGTAATCGAGATAAAGTGCCTTACTCAAGGGCACAACACGATGGCGTCGCCGGGGCTCGAACCCGCAACCTTCCGATTATGAGTCGTAGCCCGTTCCGCTCGGCCACCGTGCTCCCGGAATTATGGTATAGAGTACACAATTCTCATAATAATAATAATAATAATAATAATAATAATAATAATAATAATAATAATACATGTAATAATAACAATAATAATAATAATAATAATAATAATAATAATAATAATAATAATAATAATAATAATAATAACAGTAATAGTGATAATGAAAAGCCAAAAACGTAATTCTTAAACCTAAGTGCCGTGCCCCACAAGAAACATTTTGTAACATTAATTTATCGTAATTTGCCTAATTTTTCTAAATTCACTAAATTCGTCCGAATAGACGTATCTGTACCACTACACATAACAATGATTGTTTTTCAAAAAAACTTTATTAATCAGCGGTTGTTTCTTTTGCGTGTTTATTTTTCACAAAACAAAACCACTAACCACATTATTACGCAGACGAGCAATCCAATCAGTAATGCTACAATTGAGATGATGATCCCGGTAGTAACTAATTCCCCAATCACGTGTGAATAGGCTTGGGTAGCATCCTGTGGTTTTGGGAAAATGTAGCAATAAATAAATGTTAAAATCTGTATCGTTTTTGCTAAAATCCATATCGTTTTGATCCGTGTGATTGTGATAGTTCGTATTCTTTCAGCATTGCTACATTACCTTAGAAAACTCAAATAATACGGCGAAAGTTGTAAGGTGGTTAAACCCGCATGATTGGTGTTTGTCGTTTGGCTCTTCCTCATAAGTAAATGAACCTTTCCGCGACCACTGACTACATAATATCGAACACGTAATAAAAAAAGATTAATTATAATTATGATACTGTAGATAGAATGGGTGGGTCTTTCAAGTTTATGAACGATTTTACACCAAAAGTCGCATCATTGTGGCTGACAATTAGGTGAAAAGGTATTTCATGATCAAGGAATTGATTTTTATGTTTCGAAAGATCAATAAAAAGGTCATATCGCAATTTAACAGTCATGCCGATGAAAATGTCTGGAGATTGCAACAAAAAAAGGATGGAATTTACATAGTCGAGTTATTTCGTGGCCTTATTTCTCTCTTGGTCTGACTTCACCCTAATTCTATATTCCATGTCCACCACTAGCAATAGGTGCTTAGACTTACTTATTTTCGACATCCCAAAAGCCACAAAATAGCTTGATATGTTCTGCTTGGCTTGAAGTAATACTCGTACGATGTGGCTGTCAAGGAAAATATTAATTGAGAAATATAATATCAATGTTTAACCCCAGCTCCCTCTCTGTTGTTTTTGCCTAAGTGTGAGGAAAGAAGGAAGGTAGGAAGGAAGGAAGGAAGAAAGGAAGGAAGGAAAAAGGAAGGAAGAAAAAAGGAAGGAAGGAAGGAAGGAAGGAAGGAAGGAAGGAAGGAAGGAATGCAGAAGATGAAGAGAACAGTCGCTTTCCCGCCCGGGATTTGATCCACGACCCCTCGTGCGCCAACCAGCAGAACGGCTATATCAAGCTATGCGTGTGACCGTTGCCCAGCCAACGGATTCTTGCCCATATCGTCACCCTCACAACCAAAGTGCCTAAGTCATTATTACATGTTTCTCATTTGCAATTTCGATTTTCTGAGTAATAAACATACAATTAATAAAAATTTCCAGCCGTTTTCTTCATTAACTTGTGGAACACATCAAAAGAGATGAATTCCACAAGTTAATGAAGAATGCGACTGGAAATTTTATTAATTATGGGTTTATTACTCAGAAAATCAAAATTGCAAATGAGATTTGCATGTAATAATGACTTAGGCACTTTGGTTATGAGGGTGACGATATGCAGTTTGGCAAGATTACGAAATCGGATCACGTCGGATGTATGGTCTTGCAGTCGCTTCGTGCTGTATTGTCTTGTATGGTCTAGTACTAGTGTGGCAACGAAAACGGAGTTATAGGTACTGTTAAGTCAGTTTATCAGTTCTACCTTAGCAACTATGCATCATAGATAATGGTAACTATTCTTTTCCTGACAATCAATATTGGTTAAAAGTTGGAGCAACTTTAATTTTTGATTCATGTACAATTTTAAAAATTGATCTTCGACCCATTTTGGCACCTTACTCGTGCTCGCACAAACTTTTTTTGGGGGGATCGCAGTTATTTTGCTTTTGAATGAAATCAGAGTAACAGCTATATAGCCCTATGGGTTATATATAACCCTCACGTGACAAAATATCATGACGGGGAACATGACAAGTTGTGTATTAGACACTTTGAGGATTACCCAAAAATAAGTTAGATAAGAGGAATCTCCACGCTTCATACATCATAAATTACTAGGATACTTCTGGATCTTACTTTGACTTTGCATGCAAACCTTCCTATATGATAATAATGGTAAATTAATTATTTATTATTTTGTTGATATGGCATACGCTTAAAAACACGGTTAGTCAACTATTAATTATTTATGGCCTGATTTATGTTTTCTTCAAAATAAGGATACTGTGTGGTTTAATTTCTCAAGTGACGTTAGCGATGTTTTTCATAAGAACGATTCCAAAAGGTAGTTTTTTATTTTTTATTTAACTATTTCTTGTAGTTATTACTGGGTTTTGGTGATGCAAAAATGTATATTTTCTTTCAATTTAAATATGTTAAAGCTTTTGCCCTGTAGATTACAAAACTTCAAATTTAGTTTCAATCGGACACTCGGTTCTAGAGATATGGCCTGTCAAAATGGCGCGATACCAAGAAATTGGCACCAACTTTCTTTTTATCTTCTATATTTTTGACAAGTTCTGTCCAGGTAATTTTTTAATTAAATTTTAAAAAAAAATTCTCAGTCTTGTAATCAGTAGCGAATGGACTTTCACATATTTAAATTAGAACAAAAATCTATATCAATAAACATATTATAATATGCTCATTTGGTTGGTCTCACTAATGATTTAAAATTATTTACCTGTATCGGGAAAGTAATATTCAATGGATATTGTTTATTCTCATGTTTCCGTAAAGTGCCATTTACAGCAAATGAGTTGACAGATATCAGCGGACTTCCAAGTAAATGCACGTTGTCCGAGTCATCAGTTAGGTATTCAGTGCTATCATTGGGAGTTTTTAGAAAGGCAACTGTGAGATAACCTGTCAAAAATGTATTCTTAGTATAATAAACATTCATGTCGTGTTGTTTCACATTGAAGTTACTGCTGTTATCAATATACACACACAAAGGCCTCCTTTTCAGGGAAACATGTATTAATGAAAGTCACTGGATATGAGAGCACATCAGACATATCGAATTGTATACGAGGAATGTCCTTCTGATATCAAATAATTTAGATTTATTGAAATTTATTGAATACGCGATATAATGCACAATTTATAGTAAATTGTATAAATCTAATGATATGTACTTAAAATGTATGTAGCTGGGATGAAAAGCCGTCCATCATATGAAAATGTCGACCTTTCGTACTGAAGATATAGATTTGTTCCCAAAACACCAACAAAATGTAGGTCTTATGGGGAAAAATGTATATTTTTAATATGAAAGGTCAACAATTTTAATTGGTTAGCTTTTCATCCCAGTTACATACACTTTAAGTAGGCTACTTTAGATTAATAAAGTTTACTTCGAGGACTATTAATATAAAAAAAATATTTTAAACATGAATGTCCTTCTGATATCAAATAATTTTGATTTATTTAAATTTATTGAATACGCGATATAATGCACAATTTATAGTAAATTGTATAAATCTAATGATATGTACTTAAAATGTATGTAGCTGGGATGAAAAGCCGTCCATCATATGAACATTTCGACCTTTCGTACTGAAGATATAGATTTGTTCCCAAAACACCAACAACATGTAGGTCTTTTGGGGAAAATGTATATTTTTAATATGAAAGGTCAAAAATTTCAATTCGTCAGCTTTTCATCCCAGTTACATACACTTTAAGTAGGCTACATTCGATTAAAGTTTACTATTAATATAAAAAAATGTATAAAATGTTAATACTTTTGTCATAAATTTTTTTATTATATCGCGAATTTCAAAAAAATTCAAATTATTTGATATCAGAAGGATGTTCAGAATGTAATACGACATGTCTTATGTGCTCTCTGGCCCACAAAATAATGTGCAAACGTTGCTATCCGATTCCTTAACTGCTGCGTGTATTAAACTTACGAGACTATCGTCTATCGTCTACTTGTTTGCATTACAAACATTATTTCCGGAAAAAAGTCTGGCTTGTAATATTTCTGTCGGGCGTGTACACCCCCTCTATACACTGGCTAAAGTGGCTAGTGTCAAATAAAAGCCAAGATCGAGCCATGGTTACTTTGCTACGCTTTATACAATTATGCAGCTGCATATAGTAAATATAAACAAATGTATTGTTTCATGTAATATTAAGGCGTTAATTTTCTTTATCAGATCACCTGTCTTGCCGTATACTTAAGAAATAAAGGGTAATGCATGATCCTTTACACGAAAAAAATGTGTCCGAGGCAGTAAAAACTTAAATAATGGGTGAGGCGCAGCCGAACTCATTATTTAAACGTTACTGCCGAGGACACTTTATTTGCGTGTAAAGGATAATGCTGCACCCTTTATTTCTATTCTATTACCACAAAATAGTGTGATTTAAAGAGAAGATATCAAATTTTTGCCCAAATATTTCAAGTTGTTTACCTCAAGGTGGAGAGCATACGCGTAGCCAAAGCGTATGCACATTCCAATAACACAACCTAACATTCCATTATAAGCAGGTATGCACATGTATAATAACACACCCCTGATATTCCATTCTCCGGCCCCTACATAAGCAGGTGTGCTGTGCGCTCTGCTGTGCGCTGTGATGATAGAAGAACATAAAGTTCGTTGCCCTTGACACTTTATCGCTAATTAATGGTCTGTCACGTGACGCGTTTCAACAAATCACAGTTCGCGATTTTGAATAATGGGTCGTGGGAGTAATAGAATTCTTGCATAATGTTTGATCTAATGAGTTGGTCGGTGGTATTGAAAGTTGACCAGACAATACGAGACTAGCCTCAGTGATGTCATGTGTAATGGGAGGTGATAGTATGAATCTTACAACTCAAAATTTTGTTAGAAAACAAACCCACTCCCAGGTAAAACACGCATTGTACAATTTACCATTACTTGTTTAACGAAGTTGGATGAAACTTACCGGATCCAGATTCGAGAAAATTCTTTGGAATTATAACTGACATATCACCTTCACCATCAATCTGAAAACCTTGTTTTAGAGTTTCTTGTTCAAAAAGGTAGACTACTGCATGTTTGTATTAATATGAAATAGAAATTAAGTGAAACTGTGAGCAACATGTTTAATATTTTGAATTTTATAAATAGGGCCTGATGTCCTAGCAAACAGAAAAAATATTTTTTAAACCTAATACACATGATATTTACGCGGTTTTGATTTTGGTTAATATTTTTAAAAACATTTAAATGTCAAGTTACATAAAGGTAATGAAAACAATTTTAAAACATTTTATATGACCACATATTATGTCGAAAGGTTGCAAATTGCCATTTCAATGCTAAAATGAACACCAACGTACCAAAGGAAGATGCACAGGCGTTTTACAACTGTTGGTTATTTTAGTCCCGGAAATTTTGATCCACCTCGTGAGTTTTATGTTTATTCCAGGCATCAGAGGAGTTGCCCTAGCACGCATATTAATAATTGACATAATAGAAAGGATGGAATTATAACTCTCATTTTTGAGATTCGTGATCATGTTCAAGTTTGAGATGAAAAAAAGAGAAATTTCCAATAGGGCATCTCGCAGATCTACTCACAGAATGGTTTTCCCGAGATAAATCCGCGCGAAGCGCGCGGCAATTTGACATTTTAATGAGAAATGTTCCAAAATGGGCTTAATTTTGGGTCTAAAATTGAGCAAAAGGAAGATGCAAATAGTAAATTTTGTCACAACATTTTTGCCGACTGAGCAGGGGAGGGGACTGACTTGCCACCATGCCCTATGGCCAGTGTATGTAGTGGCGTAGATTTCTTTTTAACATTGGGGATGGCGTTGGAATTATTTCTAGAAGTATAGTGAACCTAGCATCTTTTGGTGACAAAATCAGTCTATGGTACAAAATTACCATATTGAAGCTAAACTGGTGAAGTGTGGTACAAAAGTGGAATAAATTCGTGCGAAGCGTGCAAAAATTGGCCCTTTTTAGGTTTTTATGGCCAAATATGAGATTAATTTGGTTAGAAACCCACATACAAGTGGCAACATGTAGGGTGATTGTATGGACCATCCTCCTATCAATATATTGGAGGGATTTATCCCCCATCCCCCTAAACTCTACTATGCCCATGACTAATCTCCATTGGTGCACATATTTTGTAGATCTTGCAAAATCATTAGTTCTATGTCCACATCACCTCAACGCGCTTGACCAACATCATTGTAGGCCCCATATACCGGCTGCATAGGACCTATGTAGTGAATGTAGTGTATCCCCCCCTCTCTCCCTCTCTTCTCTCTCTCCCTCCCATCTCTCTCTCTCTCTCCCCCTTCTCTCTCCCTTTCTTTCACTTTTTTTAGAGAGTGAACTTCTGGTAAATTATGCATAATCACAATAGGATTTTTTTTGTTTTTCCATTTTATTCACCTGTACTTGGGCCTGGTGGAAGGGAAAAAAGAACATACAGACATGGTCCACCAGGATCATCACGGTCATGCATTCTTGCAAGTTACTTGCAAGTCTTGTTCACACGGGCCTTACTTTTGAAAGTAGCTCGTTACATGTAACTTGCAAGTAGCTACTTGTAAGTGCATTTAGACGGGCACTACTGTTAAGTTTACTTTTGAAAGTAGCTAATTTTGACAGTAAGTTGACTTTACTTGCGACCGTCTGAACAAGCCGTTTTAAACCTTGTTATAACCCGATATTTAAAGCCACATAATAACATTTGCTGAGGAGGACGCCCTCAATATTTTTCAAAATTATGTTTTTTACACAATTGTAATATACTTTATCAAACTAACATGCCCTGCAAAATCAATACTTTAGGTGTATTTTTGTAAAAAATTGCGATTTTGAATAAAACGTTTTATTATTACGATGGAAATATTAGTCGAACGGGTACACGATGGTTCACATCACAGTACGTACCCAGATGGCGTGCGACATGGTACACACACATCAAAGGCGCGTGCAGTAGCACAACCGAAGGAGTGACACGCATTGACGACATCTGCGCAGGTGGCAAATTTCAGTTTTCTTTTTTTTTACGTCAGTTGTCCGACTCAAAATTAAAAGGGGTCATATCTTACAGGAAAAGCTAACATTTTATGGAAAAGAAATGCTTATCTATTTTTTATAGAATGTTATAACATGGCTTTAAACGTTTTCAATAAACCATTTTGTGTTTTCATTTTCAATCAATAATATTTACCGTTGCATTTGGTCTGGTTCATACTTTGTATTGACGTCAACTATTCGATACATTAAGTATTCGTTATTCAATCTATTTCCATTCTATTTACAGTCATGTTTAACTTCTAACGAATGCTTCTTGAAGTAAACCCGATATTTCCACCATATATTCGATGTCAAATACAATTGGGTTTTCGTAAATAAACACTCTCTAAAAATTAAACAAAATGTTAAAACAATAATTTGGCCTACGATTATAATTACGAAGGCAGAAAATATTAATTTTACTTACCTACAACACTGTTATTGATAAATACTCCCGGTGTGGAATTGGCAGGAAACCTGGATGCAAAGTGTTCGAAGCTTGATACCAAATTCATGCCAGTGTTCAAAAATGTCGTTGTGTCGGTAGTGTCCGTCGCATTCGCGGGAGGTATCATCGCTGTTGTGTGTGGTAAGATGTGCGTATTATGTTGACATAAATAATAATTCGTTTAAGGGATCTGGAATGAGCGTTTCGAGCGTTTCGACAGTATTTTTTGTGGGACATGAGAGCACATCAGACATATCGAATTGAATTCTGAATACGAAGAATGTCTTTCTGATATCAAATAATTCTCAATTTTTGAAATTCACGATAGGCCTATAATACAAATTTTATGACAAATTATAAACAAAAATGATATTTTTCACATTTTTGATATATAACAGTCTTCGAAGTAAATTTTATAAATCTGATGATATATTCTTAAAGAGTATGTAGCTGGGAGGAAAAGCCGACGATCAATTGAAATTTTGACCTTTCATATTGACGATATTAATTTTTTCCCCAAAAGACCTATTTTTTGGTGTTTTGGGAAAAATTCCATATCTTTAATACGAAAGGTCAACATTTTCAATTGATCGTCGGCTTTTCATCCCACCTACATGCACTTTAAGTATAAATCATCAGATTTATAAAGTTTACTTCGAGTACTGTTAAATATCAAAAATATACATTTTTAATCATTTGCCATAAAATGTACAATGTGTATTACACTGCGAATTTCAAAAAATCTAAATTAATTGATATCAGAAGGACGTTCTTCGTATTTCAGAATGCAATTCGATATATCTGATGTGCTCTAATGTCCCGCAATAAATTATGCGTTTGATTTGCTAAATAATTATGGCTATGAGGCCAAGTGAAGTTGATATACTCTGAAGTCAAAACATTCAATGTGAAATGACAAAACCTCATCTTTTTTTTAATTTATTTATTTTTTATTTTACTTTTTTTTTTGCCAAAAAAAAAAAAAAACTGTTTGAAAATGAAAGGATTTACATAAAGAATAACGTTGATTACTATTTTGGCTACTTAAAGATATTTACAGGTGGTGGCCGCATTGCATTCTCTAAATTCAGTAAATTTTCATCGTCAACCGTGTAATTGAATGGGATTATTTTGAAACTTTAAAACGCTTGAAATATCACAAACAAATAGGCCTATGTTAATAAATAATATAAATACAAGCTAAAACCGTTGGGGTTCGATAATGAACCCCACAAAACTAACCAAGTATATTGAAAATGCCATACGGCCGGGCGGTTTCACAAGTTCCCGGCTCGATCATGTCATCTACCACCTGGATACTTATGCAGTTACAGGTGAAGTATCATAAGGTGTATTGGGCCATTTTGGTTCATTTCAAATACAAACATTTAACGAAAATTGCACACGAGGTTTATGTACTGGGCCCACTTTTTACATCTGATATGATCTTGATCTTAATTTATCAATCAAATGTTGACATTTTAATTTGAAAAAAAAATTGAAAGTTCTATCCCAACTGGCCAGCAGAGAACCAAAGGATGGACCCAAAAGGATACAAGTGTGTCACACTAACAAACATTTAGTTTTTTCTTTAAATATGTCATTGATGGACATGAGAGTTGGATGGTAGGACTCACTGCGATCTGATTGTGAGGATTCACCATGACAGCGAAATTATAGTGCTTTGAATCCTTCAAGATCTGGAAAAAGACGCTATATCAATTCGAAATTTATTTATTTATTATTTATTTACAGGCCTCTGGGCCTCAACTGTAATTCCTTCACTCATCGTTGCATTATGCATTTTATCGTTTATCATGTATTATTCTTTATATCTTTATAATTAATTAAATGTATTTTCCTTATGTATTATTCTTTGTATCATGTATTGAGTGAAAAAACGATAATAATAAATATATCTATCTATAAAAGTTTAATATAAAACAGAAAAAATGTGACACAACATCCAATGGGAGTAAAAACATTTAATACACAAAGTTAAAAACCCAAAGTTTCGAAAAGATACAACTTTTCTTTTTCACGGGGGAGATACCAGTTCTATGTATAGACCTTTTAATACTGAGTAATTCCGATAAAACCCAAGCATGAAATAATTTCCCCTATCGCGCGCGCAAAAAAGTACCTCTTCAGCATCATGTACAGTGCGAAGTTCAAATGCATAACAGGCATCATAAACTATGATGAACTTTCGACGGTCAATTGTGGATGAGCGGGGTACTTTTGCCAACGATACTCAACGTGCAATGAAGCGTGTGGTGGTAGTGTTATATAAGAGACTGACTGTGGAAGAGGTGATGCACATAAACAAAACGTTCTGTAAAAAAAACTGACGAAAAATGACGGACATTGTCCATTTCTCCATTTGTATCTTATTGTGAAAAACCAAGTAGCTGAGGTGTTAGCTCAATATGCTAGGAAAATATTTCGCGCGATGACCCCATGTTCACATTGGATTAATACGCTGCATTTTCGCGCAAAAGGGTGTAATGTAATTCATGACATTTCTTGCCTGCCAGTTTGGGTACAATTTGACCACCAAGATTACTGAATAAATAGTGCGGTTTTCCGAACTTTTCCGATCTTGATATGAAAAGGTCTATAGTGTAGAACTGGTCTCTTATATTTTAATTTGATTTGCATCATATTAGTCTATTAGCGTGCTGACACTGTATTTTGCCCCTAAAAGTCACCACTATCACCATACATATTGGGAGGGTTGTCAACAAATGGAAGCCAAATATCTTGATTTGAGGGACTTACGGTATATTCCTCTGGGGTCAAGGTCATGTCGGTCGTAATATGACTTAAATATGTTTACGGGATCTTTAGCTTCAACGGCTTCCAGTTTGGAAATAACACGTCTTTATACATTACTACCCAGCGCCAGAGGGGGGGGGGGTATGCTTTGTACCGATAATGCACGGCCTCACACCCTATACACAAGTAGGTGTGATTGTAGTGATCCCAAAAGTTGGAGAGTGGCTTTTAAATGGAATAACCATTGTATAAGTTATTCAATAATATATACATAATAACCTACCGTTGGTCGCATGAATGCTATTCAACTCAGTACAGTTCTCCAAACCAATATAGCTGAGGGGCAGTGGTGAACTTCCATTCTTGCGGATAGCTCTAATGCCGTTATGCACTTCAATAAAGAAAAGCAAATCACCAACAACCGTGATGCCTTGAATGTGTGCACCCTCATTGAATATGACAACCTGGTCGTTGGTGTCCAGATTGTATTTTATAATGCGTGCATTCCTTCCTGTATTTCCTGCATAAAGAATCCTCTCTGTAATAATAGCAAAATAATAATAATAATAATAATAATAATAATAATAATAATAATAATAATAATAATAATAATAATAATAATAATAATAATACATAAAATCATTATTCTCCTTGAGGGCTCGTTTGCACAGTATTTTTGTGGGACCTGATAGCACATCAGACATATCGAATTGCATTCTGAATACGAGGAATGTCCTTCTGATATCAATATATTTTTGTTTGTTTTTTGAAATTCGCGATATATTACAAATTTTGTGGCAACTTATTAACATTTGATATTTTTATATTTTATATTTAACCGTCTTCGAAGTAAACTTTATAAATCTAATGATATAACAAGAATTATTTTTTCAGGTGACTAATGCCGTGAAACTATTAGTAACCTTTGCCTTTTCCAGAGGTCTATACTTTGAATTTGTTTCTACGCTCACCTGTAATGGGTTTGAGCACTTTTAATTCCGACTACTTTAGTAGAGACTGTGCTGGAATGGCTTGGTTTGTCATGATTTTGACACCACAGAATGTATATGAATTTCTGTTCAGTTGAAACCATGACAAATTATCCGTCTGATGATCGGTATACCCAATGATCGTAAGTGAGTGTTATTCCGTGAAACTATTAGTAACGGTTGCCTTTTCCACAGGTCTACACTTTAAATCTAATGATATGTACTTAAAGTGTATGTAGCTTGGATGAAAAGCGGACCATCAATTTAACAATAAAAAAACCAAAAAAACAAAATTTTGTTGGTGTTTTTGGGAAAAATTCTATATCGTCAATACGAAAGGTCAAAATTTTCATATGATGGACGGCTGTTCATCCCATACAGCTACATACACTTTAAGTACATATCATTAGATTTATACAAATTACTTCGAGGACTGTTAAATTTCAAAAATATCAATTATTTGCCATAAAATGTGTATTATATCGCGAATTTAAAAAAAATCATACGTGCTTTCAGGCCCTGACAGGCTATTATATAATTATTGGAACTCCATTAATCCTTACACATCGTCATCATCCCTATATCTTCGTGTCAAAAATTGCCGTGATCGTACAGCGACTCCTCTCGTTTTTCAACAGCTACGCATCGCGATTTTGTTCGAGATAGGCCGAGCGACTCAGGCTAAGCATACCATGACTATCATATGAGATACACACAGAGTTTCTATATTCTACACATTATTACGATTTGTGCATGCTCTAGTTTGATACGGTGGATCACGCCATACTGTTGAACCGTCTCGAGCAGAAATATGCTGTAACTGGGACAGCCCTTGAGTGGTTTGCCTCATATCTTAAAGGATGGTCATCACGTGTGAACATAAACGGCACCATGTCAGACCCAGTTACCACTGATTTCGGACTGCCACAAGGATCAGTCCTCGGACCTCTTTTGTTCACCACATATTCCAAGCCCATCGGTGAAATTGCGAGGAAACACGGCATCGATTACCATCAGTATGCTGATGACTCGCAATTGTATGTTGCTTTTAACCCGCGTAATCCTGACGACCCAGCAAACACAAAAACGTTTTAAAAACGTTTTAAATAAGTTATATTTTGGCTTTTGGTTTAGGTAAAAATGTTTTAATAACATTAAAATGTCGGGTTATATAAAGGTCATGAAAACGTTTTAAAACGTTTTGTATGAAAACACACTACAACAATATTTTTTAAATGTTTTCAAAATGCTATTTTAAATTATTTTTGCAAACATATTTTGCCTAATATTTTGTCAACACTTAAATAACATAATGTTAAAATATTTGCACCCAGCAAACACAGAAATGTTCTTAAGATGTTATTTTCAAAACGTTTTAATAACATTTAAATGTCGGGTTGTATAAAGGTCATAGAAACATTTTTAAAACGTTATTGAAAATATTTTGGTCAAACATTTTTCGCAAAATATTTTTTCAATCCCAAAATAACATTCTGTTTTGAATTTTTTGTATCAAGTTTTCAAAAATGTTTTTGGAATGTTATTAAAACGTTTTTATACCCTTTATATAACCCGACATTTAAACGTTTTCTGTAAAACATTTTGTGTTTGCTGGGCAGTAGATTATCATAAAATGTTTTTTTAATGTTATGAAAACGTTTTATACCCTTTATATACCCTTTATATAACCCGACATTTAAACGTTTTCTGACAACCTTTTATAACCTTTTGCGAATGATGTCGAAAACGTTTTGTGTTTGCTGGGGACATCATCAAGGCATTAAACAAGATATCATGCTGCATTGCTGACATAAAATCTTGCCTCACCGCCAATTATCTGAAACTCAACGAATCCAAGACTGAGTTTTTCATTGCAGCATCAAATCATAATCTCAAGCTCAGAACATTCAACTCACCATCGGCGACTCCACTATCAATCTGTCTTCTGTCATTCGCAACCTGGGTTGTCACTTTGATTCCAACATGTCTTTTACTGATCATGTTAACATTCTCCGCAGAAATACGCTCTTCCAGATAAAGAACTTGTGGCGTATCCGGTGTTACATCAATCAAGAGACCTGCCATCATGCAGTAAGAGCACTGATACTCTCCAGGCTCGACTACTGTAACGCACTCTTCCTTCAGCTCTCTGCAAAAGACATAAGCCGTCTCCAAAGACTTCAGAACTCCGCCGCGCGTGTCATCTTTGCTGTTGGGCGTCGAGTCGAAGCTCACCCATTAGTCTCATCTCTCCACTGGCTCAGCATTGATAAACGCATCAGTTTCAAAATTCTTCTGTATATTTTCAAGTCTCTCAACAACCTTGCTCCGAAGTACATCTCCAACAAACTGACTCCTTATATTCCTCAAAGGACTCTCAGATCAAGTAATGACACCACGCGTCTCCTGGCTGATAGATCCATCAGTGTCGCCGGTGATCGTCGTTTCCCTGTAGCTGGTGTTAAGCGCTGGAATTCATTACCAACAGAAATCAGACTTTCGCCATCGGTCACTCTTTTCAAACAGAGACTCAAAACTTATTTATTCTGAACTGGTTTTCTTATGCATTTGTTTTTTACTGTAAGCGCAACGATGCTTTCTTTGCGAATTGCGCCCTAAGAACTTTGTAGTAGTAGTAGTAGTAGTAGATCTTGGAATTAGTATTTTGTTTAATTCCTAGTTAACATCTATAATAAATTACTGAAACTGGCGAATTGGTGAGGCTAAAAACTTTTACGGGTTACATTATTTCGGAAAAGTGACTTTTGCGATGCGAGCGCAATTCAATAAAACATCGAATTTTGTTTTTGTTTACGTTAATGGTGTCAAATAATGTTAATTAGTTTAACAAGCACTAATGTTGACATAGCCTGAAATAGGCCTTCTGTCCTGTCATCTGTGTGAAGATAATATGCCTGTAGTCTGGATACGGTCATTGAATTACCTATTATACCTTAAGCAATCACACAGTATCAACTATTACATGACACAGTAGAAACTCATTAACATGTATTGTTTATTCAACTAATTTGTCAACATTAGCATGTATTATGTGTTAAACAGTGTCTGTTTTTATGGAGAACCTATAGTCAACAGTAGTGTGTTTGTTTATTGAATTAGTTTGTAAGTGAAGCTTTTGAGTTGAAGGACAAATTAATCAGGATTGCCAAACCTGTGGTTTGGTAGCCCAAATGGGTGACTTTTGAACAATTTCCCTGAGACTTCCCATAGGAACAGATCATGGTTAATAAAAAAAATTGGGTGACATTTCAGCAATGCAGGTGCAAGTCTGGTAAGGATAAGCATTTGGATGTCTTGAAAGCCTACATTTATTCAACTAAGGGACTGGGTCGGAGAGGGTTTGTCTGATACGGGAGCAGCTGACAGGTAATTTGTGTCTGTGCAAAATATTTAGGCCCATGTGGAACGTAAGTGTCCTACAAAATTGTAAATTTATTTTGATTGATCTGAGACTGCACTTCAAATTGCGCTGCATCAGGTGAAACTGCACCACAACTTTGAAAATAGGGTGCACCCCAAGGTAACAAAAATAACTCAAACATTGAAATTGCATCTGACCTTCTCAATTGTAATTCTAAATGACAATATCCTCTCACCTCACTAATCACATTAAATAGAACATTAAAAATCTGACCGCGGAAGACGGGTGACTGCTAGTGCTTATAATTAGCCAATGACATGAAACACTGATCTCTCCTGAGCTCGATTCGATTAATCAATATTGTTATACGGTGTAGTGAAGATATCAGAGGGTGTTTAATATGTATGGATGCATACAACATGATTCGATATTTCAGGTATTTCTAGCTAGAAATCTCACTAAATTGGTCCATAGTTTTGGATATTTCTGTCTTTTTCGTATTATATTATTTTCATCGCCTAATGAGATTGATTCAGGATTGGATTCAGGACTGGATTCAGGTTCCGTCCAGGTCCTGCCTTAGATTTAAAATTATTTGATATCTGACATTCGTCGTTTTAAAAATGCAATTCGATATATATCTGATGTGCTCTCAGGTCCCATAAAAATACGTGAAAACGTCGCTATCTGAGCCCTTAAGTGTGATTTTACCTTAACATCGATTTTTAGGTGATGAATTTTCGCCATAACCCTAGCACTCCTCTATGCTAAGTGATAATTATACGCACGGTTTCGTTGGTCGGGCCAAGGAAACAATGGACTTCATTCAGGGTCCCCAAGATGGAAATCTCCTTGAAGATATTTTGGTATTATCTAAAAACCAATCGATCACTTATCTTGTTTTAAAGTTTGGAACACAGAATTGCCATTCTTTACAATGTGCTATGATCTGAGAAGTGTCCTGCTATATATAGTAGGACATAGGCAAAACTACAAACTACATGAGTATGACTTAAAAGAACATGGATGAAATGGAAGATTTAATATTAATATTTGATACATACTACGTGTGACATGGGTCTACTAAACAGTTCATACTATGATAGTTATCAAATGGGAATGATCAAACATTGACAAATTAAGGTTACAAACGGCGTGCTGTATGATACTTTTGGTGAACCCTCTTGCAGATGAAAAAATACTTACTTATATCTTTGGTGTCTATTATACATCATATCAATTTTTTCCAAAATCAAGCAAAAATACAATCTTTCGAATGGCTACAAATTGGTCTAGACTAAAGCCGTTCCTGTATAAACTATTGATAGAGCTGCTGGTAGAATCAAGTGACTCACCAGAGTTATCAATCGTCACAGCGTATGCATTTACAAGTTCAGATATGACAGTACGTACACCACTTCCATCTATCCCTGCCGTTTGAACTGTGTTGTTCTTTTTGTCCGCCCAATAAATAGAGCTGAAAGGAAACCATACAAATTAAATAACATAGTGCACTTAATACGTCCACGGCGAATTCACCGTGACCTTTCCAGCCATAAACCCGCTTATTGAAGATTAAACCGATATATGCAGTACTAAACCATTATATAGTAATCTACTGTCCAATGCAAATTTATTACCACCTGATAATATTGATCCAATGAGCGACCGAATTGTCCGCTACGGACGACTAATCCAATCGATAATGACTCTATTGACATGTACGAGCGTATCTCCACTGACCGAGTTTTGGGATATTTTTCACTGGTTTGCAGCTGTTTGCTGTCATTTACTCATCAAGGCGGACGACCGTTATTATAAGGACTATGCCAATTATTTAAAGATTGACATGTAGAGAATAAGCCATAATTGATTGACAGAAAGTACTAAATTTGTACCTATGACGGTTTTATGACACCAATCTTCAAAATATGATCAAAAAATGGCTGCCCGGTGAAGTAAAATGTGCATTGGAATAACACGGCGAGTTTGGATAGATGGTAGGAGTTCTTTTTAATAAAAATGTATTGTTCCCCGTTATTAAAGCTTGGTACAGGGTTGAAGATTCAGATATTTGGAAAAGAATAAGTAATTGAAACATAGAGAAAGTACTAAAATCATAGCTTTTATACTTTTTGATATATGATACTAACTAGTTCAACCCGTATAGCTACAACACAGCGCTACCAGTAGGGTTCAATTGCCTATTGTGAGTGCCCCTGTGTTGTGTGCATACATGTAGTTAACAATAACTGCATGAGGAGGAAATAAACGGCCATAGAAAACGGGCCCAGCACACCACTTGTACATTCCACATACTCGGACACAAATCACCACCCCACTCCCACATTCTCCATACACACCCGCACCACAATTCCAAAATCATGTGACAAGATACCACTCAGAACTCGCAGTTCAATATCGGCAAAGTAACTAATAACTCACCACTAAGAAATTATGAAACTCTTTAATAAATATGCAGTATGCAAGTACGCAACATAAAATAGTAAAACATATCAATGTATTACTGATCGGACATCATAGTATTATTTGTAGCGGAGGCGCTTCATTTCATAAGTAAAATGTGGTTTAGTTTGCCAGTTGTGGCCGTAAAAATCGAAAAAAATAGATATTCGGAAATGTTATTATTCATTTGACCAATTCAAAATTACAACAGAAAAGAATGTTTTACTTATTTGAATCAAAACAAGTTACTTAGCTTAGAAAACGAGTAAGTTTATGGAAAAGTGGAAAATGTCTGTGACTAAGTGAACGATTAATTTTTAATCTTTTAAGATTAAAATAGTTCGTCTCAAAGCCCTTCTCAAGTTAAAAACCTAATACGGAATGCGGCTTTATTAACTTATTTATTTATTTATTTTTTTACTTTAATTTTGTGTATCTGTGGCAAGGATAGACCACCCTTTCATCTCTCATCTGTCAGACGTGAGATTTTTTGTGGTGGATCAGAAAAAACCTGAATGTACTCAATCCAGCGGGAATATACGTATAACGCAAAAAACGGGCGATTTTACTAATGCGCGCGGGAGCTGTGAGACGAATTATTAAATGAACATGACCTTAGCACTCTGACTATACTAAATAGATCATCAACTGAAATTTGAATCAGTGGAAAGGGAGTGAAAATAAGGGAGTTTCGTAAAATTCTTACATTTCAAGAACGGTATGGTCAATCGTCAAAATTCATTTGTGACTTTCAAATACCAAACAATTACGGTTCCGACGATACAGTTCTTTCAGGGACACCCTGAAGTAAAATTAATTACTGAGGGTAGTAAACCACTTGCATAGTACTTGTTTTCAGTTAATTCTACATCAATGAAAAAAACATTAATATTTCTGGTCAACCAGCCATACCTGTTCGTGATGGACGCTGTGACTGAAACCTTCATTCGTCAGCTGGGTTGTACCAGCTGAATACTATAGGTTTCAGTCGCATTCATCCGTCAAAAAAAAGTATGTCTGCTTGAACAGATTCAAATTAAATCTTAATTTCAACTTGAGAGTCTTCACAGTTTGACTTGCTTTGGTTACTTTTTGAAAATCTTAATAGGCGAGTGATATGTATACAGCATGGATACAAGTGCCCCTCGGATCCGTACCTGTCATGTCCTGTAATACCCCTGCCATCATCGGCATTGCTAATGATAACCGTCCTGTCCGATCCATTAACACTGGCACGATTAATTGCGTCTGTACTGGTATCCACCCAGAATATCTGCTCGTTCATTAGGTATATTCCGCGTAGGTCTAAAGTTCAAAACAGAACATCTCTAAATATGAGTTCTTTATCAGGCTTATGTATGTATAGATTAAGAATACCGTAACGGTTCGCCTAATGACGTTATGGGCTCCCTTGAAATAAGTGGAATAATTTCGGTATTAATGTTAGCAGCTATTTTAAACTGTTGCGATTTGGTAGTTTATAGCATCTTGCGAATGGTGGTGAGCTTTGGCAAACAATTACATTCATCATATCATAGCGAGTGTGTAGAAGAATTCAAATATCACATATATACTTTTGTAGGTCCTGTGGTTCTTGAGTTATGTTGTAGCGAGGGCTGAAACAACAAAACTTTTGTCAAACGTGCATAATAACTCTGCCGACTTGTGCCGTCTGACGATAACATTGAGCTATCAAGTTGCATTATCTATTTTCCAATGTGACATTGGGGCCCGGAATTTGAAGTTTTACCAAGTGAGCGATGGTCGTTTAAGTTTCAACCTTGGACAAATAATATGTACGCTTCTTAAACCCGTGATACATAAACAAAATCAGAAAATCACTCTTTATACACAAAAACCGGATTAAAAATTAGAGAACAAAAAAGTCAAAAACGTTCCTGTCAAATGCCGTTGAAACTACGGAAAACACCCAGAAAATGTCACTAACCCCGCACACTCGATATAGTTTAGTACTTCCAAATCCACTCACAATTGTATCTGCTCCCACAGGTTACTCCCGTTTTAGTATTGATTCCGGCCCATTCAGACGGAAGAAAAAGAGGTTAGTATAGTCCCGCTCACTCCCGTATCTCTTTATAGTCGCCACAAAAATGGACAAAATAAGGCTTGGAAGCTTGCAATATGCTGTTAAAACAGGCGCAATGTGATTTAGTTTTCAATTATTGTCTTCAGCTTATACGTAATAGAAAAGCATCACAGTAGAACAACGTTTATATTGCGATAAGGATACGTGGTGAATTGCGATCTGTTGTCATCTTTTCTTTTTTGCCGTATAATAAAAAATATCGGTTCCACGGGACTCAACGGGAGTACGAGTACAATCCCGCGCGCTCGGAAAATTACCTCACTGAATCCGGTTATCTTCCACTTTCTTCTATTTAATCCTACTCAGGTCCCAATCCGGAAGAACAAGTAGCACTCCCATCCACTCCGTCTCAAAATTAAATTTGTTTACACTAATAATAATAATAATAATAATAATAATAATAATAATAATAATAATGATAATAATAATAATAATAATAATAATAATAATAATAATAATAATAATGATAAATTACAATTTTGATGATACAATTCCCTGTCGTAGCTAGTGCTCCCAAGATGACAAGAAACTATGGGAAATCAATTATACTCACTTCTTCCTGGTGAACTTGGTAAGTCGAGGACAGTTTCGACTCCTGAACCGTCCTGGTTCGCTCTCAGGATCCGCGTACTAGACTCCGTTACGTATATATGTCCTGTCTTGGGGTCATGTGTAATACCCCTAGGTATGTTGCTCAAGGTAATAATGGGTTGGAAATTTAGTTGCTCCACATCGGCATCAGTCTCGGCTAGGTAAACGGTAAAAGAACCATCGCATCCCACAAAAACTGAAATGATAAATATCAATTGGTTCTTAGTTAAGTCATGACAGTATATCGGCCAGCCCCATGAAATGTTCGCGTCTTTGGGAAAGGGTTTCAAATGGATACATCATACATCAAAATGTTTAGAAGAGTCTGGAGAATCTTTTCCGCCATGTTGGCAAATTTGTATCCCGCACGTTATTTCCGTTTATCCAAAAATGTCACAAGTTAGTGGTAATTGTGTAAATATTCGCACGCTCCACGGGCAATTGTTTCATGAATTGGGATGGGGTGGGAGGGTGTCACCATTCTGTATCCCAACCCCCATGCCACACAGCCCCCTAGCTACACCACTATCATAAAGGGAGTGTTTATTGTAAAGAAATATTTTAGTTAATGATACAACAATTAGGCTAATTCTTTGTAAAGACATCTTGTTATGTAACCCGTGATCCTGGCTACAAAGGTCAATTGTGGGATGTCTAGGGTATGCGCTCCTAGGCTGCAAAATCCCTGGGTTGTTGTTAAATGGTTTATGGATATGGGGCCGTAATGGTCAGCTACTTCCTGTAAAATGTGCCGAGGCTTGTGGATCAATGTCTAGGCGTTGTGTATATGCTAGCGCACTATAAATCACGGCGGGTTTGTTTAAAACAATATTGCTCTTTAATGTGCGTCGGACGAGAGCACGACTTTATAGCGATATTTGCAGGTAAATATTGAGGTTAGGGAGGAATGGCATGCGCTCTATAAGGAACATATTAATGCTTGATACAAGGGGTGTCATTTCCACCCTATATGCATGATTTTTATCTGGACGTGATAACGCCCAAATTTTTAGTTTTTATATATTATTGAACTTATATCAGGAACCACAAGACCTATGGAAATATAAACGTAATTATTGGCTTCCATGACTCATAATAAGATCAATGTATTCGCATTAAGAAGTACGCTACAGTTTTCTAATTGGAAACAATTTGGCTCCTGCCATCCGACCCACCTTTAGAATATTATGACCAGAAAATACCACACAATTGACTTTAAAAGTGAAAGATTATAACACTTGGTGATTCCAAACGGCTCGCTAAAATCGCTTGCCCCCCCCTCTCGGCCTGCCAAAAACGCTTGCCCTCTCTCGGCCTGCCAAAAAAGATACATGTTGCGAGCGCAGCGACCAGGAAAATGTGCATATTTAAGCGTTTCCGTACTGTTTTACTAAGCCTTTTTAAAGCGTTTTATTTGAAAGGCGTCCCATAAATGTTTGCCAAACCCTTTCGGCTCGCCAAAATATTCTTGCTCCCCCCGCAATTTTACCCTCCCCAGGGCTCATAATTATTGCACAGCCCCTAATGATAACCATGAGAGTTATTATAGAAAGGATCATAATTTTAGATACTGTTTCATAAAAGAAACTGTGGTTGTTTCAAGCCCTGTGTGATGGCTCTTAACAAAAACCGCTTGTAAATATACTGAGCATGTAAAGAAACATTGGGTTGGCTATTTAAAATAGACCCTGCTATATAAATAATTATATAAGCCTACATAATAGCTTATAGACGTGTCAATTTACTTTTGAGCTAGATAGGATTGGAACATCACTGTTTTTGTTATAAGTATCTTTGAAAGACATCCACAACAACATATCCAAAAAGGACAAAACTGGGAATGGGAGAAAAATGCTAATTGGCATAAAACAAAAATGGCCGCTTGTTGCAGGGCTTACAATGTCAAAATTGGTCGAATCTGGGTAAAACTCATACCAATGTATTCCTCTCGTTATTAAGATTTAGAAAAGTACAGTTTGACCTATCTCCGATGTACAGTTCTTGAGTTATACATCGGAGATTACACTTTTTCTGAATCCTTATAATAAGAGGAAAACAATTAGATCTATATTCGCCCAATTTTGACATTTGACCGCTGCTTTAACGGTCATACACATTTGCATTTCCCATATTCACTTTTTGTCCTTTTTGGATATTTTGTTCAGGAGGGTATTTAGAGCTACACGCAGGCAAAAACATTGGTAATCCATATTTTTGTCTAGGTGCACCCATTATTTTACTTAAATTGACTCATCTATCATAGCATACCGACAATAATCATGCAGGAATGTTATGCACATTACCGTCACTTCAAAAGTGAGCACCCCCTTCACTACTCGTTGGCAAGGATATAGGAAGTAAAAATAATAAGAAACGGTAATACTATAATAGAAATAAGCATTTCTCTAGTAATTTATTTTTAATTCATCAACCTCAATTTTTTAACATCAGAATGACTTTACTCTTCCAAGCATACATTTACCAAGTTATATTCAGTAAAGAAGAGGGATACAACATTAAGTTTGAAAAAAAACACATAATGAAACAATTTGATATATAAAATTAGTTACTTTGCCATATTGAGTATAGCGTGCAGGCTGTTGAGGCCTTAACGGCACTTAAATTACAAATTCAGCAGAGACTTTAAATAATTAGTCAGGCTTACAAAAACTTACAAAAACACAAGACTTAAAATCAAAAATATAATATTTGAAGTTATTCTTTGATCACATGGCGAGTACTAGCGAGCACAGTATGCAACTCAAAAAGTTCAAACGTTGGGGGTGGGGTGGGTGTGGGGGGGGTAGAAACCTGAATTGGATACAATACCGACTGGAAAGATGGCAACGCTTTCCTAGCCAGTGGCGTAGCTAGGGAGGGCATCAGGGCCATCGCTAGACCAGTTTCTCATGGGGATGCGGAGAAGCACTTTTTGCTGGTATATTAAGGCTGGATTTACTCTTTGCCTGAGCGGCAACATGATGCTACACCTGGCTATTCGGATCGTAGTGTTACACCCCTCCCCCACAACTGTAACCCAACTGTATTTTCCAAGACGTCCGGCGCGCTGAACCATCACCAAAATTACTTATCCGGGAAAATTAGATAACAATGCTCTTCAGTTAAATCCTCTGAAGTGTCAAGTTATGTGTATTTGCCGTCGCAGAAACACCAGTTGATTATGTTTCAAATACCCAACTTTCAGAAGCTTCTAGTTTACGTCTCCTTTGTGTTCAGTTATCTGCTGACCTCTCCTAGAATGAGCATGTGTCAAATGTTACAAAAAAAGTGCAATAGACTCATAAGCTTCCTGAGGACTGTTGTTGGTAAACAAAATCCAAACATCCTGCTCACACTTTATCGTTCTCTTGTTTTACCGGTCATAGATTTTTGTTCACCAGTTTGGTCTGTATATCATATAAATCACATTAATAATTTGGAACTTATCCAAAGCAGGGCATCAAGATTTATTTTGAGTCAGAGAAGGGGGGATCAATCTTACAGAACGGCTTTATTACAGGGATAAATTCGCGAAAATGGGCCAAAATGGGGTTCATTATGGGTTTAAAATATACCAAAATGGAAGATGCAAATCGTAAATTTTGTCACAATATTTCGACTGAGCAGCGGGAACTTGTCACCATGCCCCAGGGCAATAATCCGTTGGTGCTGATTAAGGGTGCGGTGCGGAGGGGTGATTTTGCGATAAAGAAAACGTATGGACCTGCCATGGACCACATCACCTCAACGTGTCTCAACATCATTATAGGCCCAATAGACCGGCCCAATAGACCGGCCCCTCTCTGTCACATGGTGTGAGAGACACATCTCATACGTACTCTCTCTCTCTCTCTCTCTCTCTCTCTCTCTCTCTTTCCCACTCTCTCTCCCCTTTTCCCTCTCTTCCCCTTCTCTTTCTCCATTTCTCTCTTGGCCTTGGTAGGCACGTGCCCTGGGCGCCGTCTTCCAAGTGGTGAAAGTCAAATTTTTGGCACGCTTCACACGAATTTCAATATAAACACTGATTATAACCAAATTAGTGGAATTTGTGCAAATTCGACCACTCGCCTAGCACCATGCTAGCGAGTTGTTAACTACTCGCCTGTTAAATCTAGACGGCAAGGCCCAGATGGCGTGCATGTTCACAACTAAGATCTGCTAAGAAATTGAAGAAGAAGAAGAAGAAGAAGAACGGAAGAAGAAAATGTTAAAGATGATGATACAGTACTCACCCTTTTCACCATAAGCAAGTGCAATATATGTTAGCATCATGATCAACAGTCCTACAACAATCCATGCCCAACTGCACCTAGCCTTCGATTTCTCCATTTTTGTTATTTTCTGTAAGCAAACTGTTCATAAATTAGCAGAAAATGTAATATCAAATTCCCATTCGTTACTTTTTTAATTACCACATGAAAATCTGTTTGTGAAAATTCAATGAGCCTAGTAAATATAATTATGTCTTAAATCAGCAGAATATTAAAACGCGTATGTCAATTCTAACAGCTTTGTCAGAAGTGATTCCCAAATCGAAACTATGTACCTTTTTTAGTTTCCTTGGTGATAACAAACAAATTCTAAAGAGAACAACCTCATCCCTATGTCAACAGCTATTTTTGCCATTAGACACATATATTTTTAATTGAAACTTTGCCTCAGTCTCAAATGTAACGAGTATGGCACTGAAACATTCCTCATAACATGCAATAAGGCATGGTAAAAAGGCAATTAAGCATATATGACATATGCACTACCAATCATTCTAAGTGGTTGCATGCTAATTTTTAAAATTATATTTGAAGACGGAAGTTATTCCATGTGCAGCACCTTATTATGTTTTAAAGTGGTTTTATGCTACATTAAGTTTTAATTTGACAACGGCAGCAGCAGCTGCATATACAGCTTTTTGAAAGGTAAACGCTCAAGAAACTTGTTGGGTGAATCCGCTCGCCAAATAATTGGACGGACCCATATTTGTTTTAAGGGATCTGGAATGAGCGTTTTGATCGTTTCGACAGTATTTTTTGTGGGACATAAGAGCACATCAGACATATCGAATTGCATTCTGAATACAAAGAATGTCTTTCTGATATCAAATAATTTTCTTCTTTTTTTAACTCACGATATAAATCACTGTTCTTTATTGATCTCTATACTGAGCATGTTACAATAACGAGGTCATCTTACCCAGCAAACACAAAACTTTTTCGACATAATTCGCAAAAGGATAGAAATGGTTGCCAGAACACGCTTAAATGTCGGGTTATATAAATGACATATGAACGTTTTCATAACATTCAAATACATTTTTTGATAACCTATATACATGTACTGCAAATATTGTTATGTTAACATAATGTTATTCAAATGTTGACAAAATATTTTGCAAAAATGACCTTTTGGATGTATATATTAGAAAGGTTATATTCGTGCTCTTTTAGAAATGCGTTACCTTCATGGTATCAAACGAATTAATTTTTAGTTTATATCTAGAAAGTCAAATAATCGTACAGGCATACGTGAACAAAAAAATCCAATATGTCATCTTTCGATTTATAGTAGATACTTGGTTCTACTGGTTGAACGGCTGGTTTATAATAGAGTTGTTTTATTAACCCATTGATAATTAGCGTCAGTCTTGTTTTTCTACAAACTTATTAGCTAATAAGATACGCAAATGCAGTTTCCATGACTAATTGACGAAGAGGTAAACACGTACACCTAAAATAATTGAAAGTTCAGTTTTGCGCAACAGAAGTTATTTAATTACCTAGCGTGACTTTTGTCACGGCTAGGTCTTGAAATCCACTCCGTTCTTTCTTTCTTCTTCTTCTTCTTCTGGCAGGAATTCAACAGGAATGATCCTTCAACATGTTAAAAATATTTATGATCCTAAAGGTCAAAGTTCAGGGGTCACTTTGTCAAAGGTCATTTAGGGGTCACTTCAACTTAACGGCTACGGCTAGGTTCAGATCTATATCTAGATCTAGTTATTATTGTTTTCTATTCACGTTGTTTTCATATTTCTTGCTTCTTAAATTGTTAGCTACTCAGCTACTGCGAATATGTCTCTACTGCTGATTCAAGAAAGCTTATTTTTGGGGGGATTAAAAAATATTATCTTGTTTTGCCAAATGAAATGTAGACAATCCCCAATTCTCTAGATTCAAAGTTCAAATTTTAATGCATTTGCAATTTGAGGGAACATGGACCAAAATATGCAATGTTGACTGAAATAGTCACAAAATTTGGCATAAGTCTAAGCTATTCAAAATCCTGAGTTTAGGCGAAGAGTAAGCGCATATTATTAAAATCCTAAGCTTTTTTGATAATTTGTAATTAAATAGAGTAGAAAAAAATTCAAAAATTAGAATGCATAACTTGAAATGCGTCTTTTGGCAAATCTATGGGCTTGATTGTTACATCTGCCAAAATGTCCAACTCAGTACTCAGCAAAAACATCCATGCATGGGTACATTCACGAGTTGATTTTGACCCTATTTGTAGTCGGAATTCTAAAAGTGTGCAAAGAAAACTTTGACAAAGCTATGATATATAGCCCTATATGATGTGCTTTAGAAAGTTGGCAAATATCTTTCATTAGCGAATTATGTTACTCTGAAAAGCAAAAAAGCTCATGGGGCAAGTTGAAGCCTATGACAATGTAGCATCTTACACTAGAAGCCTAAATTTCATCCCTAAGTTTATTTAACACCAGGGTTTGAAAAAAAATACACAGTATCTAACATTATAGCTTTTCCTGGCATTTACTTGGCCGAGAAAATGAATTTTACAGTGTAACTCAAAATTTTGCTCATTATTTTCAAGACCAAATTTGGAACGTCTGAGTGAGCCTCGTATAAAAATGGCCATTCACTAGCGTTCTGAGTGAGCACCCACATTCGGATGAAGTTTTTGTTTTCAAAACATCAAAAACATCAAAACATATACCAAAACAATTATCACTAGATTTTAGAAAGACAATAATTATTATGGCTCGTTTTCCTCAATGTAAAGCTGTAAGTTGCGTCATGCATTGTACCACTTATTTTAATTAAGTTACCTTCCTTGGAAGAAGAATTAACAAAGCGTATCCCCACTCATTAAGATAAAGTGCCTTTCTTATCGGAGGGGTTTTATTAGTAGCTTATGTTAATTGGCAAACAAATGGTAAAGATGCACCATCACTACATTATCGCAATGGAAACAAAACATCACCATGAAAACAAAACAAAGCACCCGATACACACATACAGGGTGTCCCAGAATGATCTATACCGGGAAAGATGGAATTTTATTAGGTATGAAGGGCATTTCTATTGCTCATATTGTTTTGCATTTACGTTCTACATATTATTTAGCTTTCTCAGATTTTTTCAGATTTTAAAAAGTGGACGTTTCTAGTAGAAGTTAGAGAGGATTGCGTAAAATGGTGAATTCCAAGTTTTGAAAAACGCATCCAATTTTGAAAATCTGTAAAATTACAAACTATTCAGCACAAAGTTATTTGGAAAATGTTATGCAGTATTTTTTTGTTGTGTCCTGTTCTGTCTTCTACTAAATAGTCGATATCTATCATTTATTTATAATGTTACGAAGCAATCCTTGTATGGAATAAAGGATTTGCTACGCTTGAGTGACCTTAAACTATTCTTTCTTTAACGGCAGTTTTGAAGCCAATTATTGTGGTGTGTGATTTTCATCCTTTGAAATGCCGGCAGAAATGGTTTTTCATAAAAGTATAGAGAAGGTTCGTTAGTGTCACAGCATGTATTTATGCCCACAGTATATTGGCCCACAGCTACGTGACGAAGAAGATTAAAATTTACTGTGCAGGATCCTCGAGGAAGTTATATCCTCTGTAATAATGACATTTTTGGGTAAAAATTGGGGTAAAAATCACATAAAAAGTATGTTTTTTAACCTAAATATCTGATGTCATATTGAAATGTTTCACTTAATCCCATACATATCAAGAATTATTTAGCATTGTAAGCTCTACATCCGTGCCAAATTGGGTGTATTTCCTATAAAAGAATGTGGATTTCTCCAATATATTGCACAGTGCGGCTGGACGATGGTGATAAAGGATCCATGTGTTATGATGCCTTTGCACTGTAAATTACACACATGCAGTTTTCGTCCATTTTCAGTAATAGCAATGTCACGCATAAACGAATCAAGCTATTTCCACGAAAGTCACAGAATAAGTAGGAGACATGTGTGGCATTGTAATGCACTTTTTAAGATTAGATACACTGTTGACTATATATTTTTGATATTTTGTTCAAACACGGTAGAGATCATTCTGGGACACCTTGTATGTACACGTAATACATTGTGTCAATACGGTCGTATTGGCACGGTAAATGCCGTGCTGGGATGGATATTCTGTATTACAGCATACGTATGGGCACGGTGTACCCCGTTGCCAAAATGCCACGTACTCAGGCGGTGGTGGATGCGATATCGTCATTTTTGACGTCGCCATTGGATTAACACAGAATCATGAAATCTTCACAAACAATTACGTACTTTACTGTACTTTAGTACAGTATTAACGCCCTCTGTTGGTCATAGTTCACTTTAGTACGTATTTTCAACGTAATGAAGAAATATTTGAGGTAATATGCGACCCCATATATAAAAAGCAGAATATTGGTATGTTAAAACTCAAAATGAGTTATGGGGCTGGCTGGGGGTGGCCGCGGGTGGCCGGGGGTGGCTACGGGTCGTTATCTCAAAAGACAATATTGTTCAAAGTTGCGCCGCAGGCTTATTAAGAAACAATGTTGCTCCAAAAACAATAGCAAACAAGCTTAAACTATAAATTAGCCCCCTATAGAGGTCAGGGCCTGAAGAATGAGCGAAATTATGGGGTAAAGAGTAAAAAAAAAAACTAGGCCTATGAAATGGGTGACGAGCTGTCCGTAAATATAACAGAATTTTCGTTATCAGCTCGTCATCCTTAAGGTTACTCTCGCTTTCTTGCCCTGTGGGCCCTTACATTGTGGTCCCACTTGGAGTGTTTAGTCGTCGTATATGAGTCGCCGGCCCTGCGGCATTGAGGTATTTGGTTGATACTGGGCCCCAGGATGAACAAACAAGGGAGCACACCACTAAATCAATGCGCCATTTGTGCAACCCTACTGAGTTCCGGTAAAATACAGAAAGAATTTGAGGTTTAATGGGCTGCTCTTTGGACTTATAATCAGAAAGAGTAGCGAATTATAGCTTAAATAAAAGTGTAAAGCCTGTGCATGAATTTGAATCACTAAAAAGTCGCATTTTATAATTATCGAGAAAATAGGTCCGCGTATTAAAAAATGGGCAGAAACGGGTTTACAGTCATGAGAGCATGTCAAAAACAGTGAGGGCGCTGTTTAGCGGCTCCTACCGGGAAAACGAGACGGAAGACTACCCATACATTGAAACATATGTTAAACTTTCATCGATTTGCAATCGACTGGTTATCCTTAAATTTCTCAGAAAGCGCCGAAAAGGCCTCAAAACGAGCAAATAAAACTGGTGTTTTTACACGTATTTCAATGGGGCGATTATTTAGTGGTGTGCGCCCTTCGAAAGGCCTAGGAGTAAAACCGTGATTTTCAGAGATTCAGCCAAAATTGAAATGGCTATTGATTAAATTGCAGTTTTTTCGATTTAAATAGATAGTTTATATGTTAGTGAATATATTTAATGCGTTTTAGATGCAAGTCGCGTTAAGACTATTCCCCCAGAGGCCTTCAAAGTTCAAGAAATTGCCACAAATTGTGTGAAAACAAGATTTCTTGGATTTTAAGCAATTTGGGCTTAGGTGACAAATCGGTGCGTGCCTTTTAAAGCTGCCAAATCTTGGTTTTATATGGCGGGGGGGTGATTGTTATAAATCATTAACAGTAGACCCATGCAATTGTGAAACGTGATTATCTCTCATTTAAAACCGAATTTCATCAGATGGAAGGTCAAAAACTATCTAGAGAATTGGAATTTAATGCAAATATAGAAGAGTAAGCATGAATGGTCAAAATGTTTAAAATTTGCCTATTTTCGGAATCCACCATACAACTTTGAAAGGGCATTTCTTTTGAAGTGAATGTCACAGAGCAATTCTGTTTCGAGCGTTTTACTCAAAACATTTTATATTTCAAGAAAAAGATAAAAGAATTAAATTTTATGAACATCAGAAACCCTTGAAGGAGCACACCACTAAATCAATGCGCCATTTGTGCAACCCTACTGAGTTCCGGTAAAATACAGAAAGAATTTGAGGTTTAATGGGCTGCTCTTTGGACTTATAATCAGAAAGAGTAGCGAATTATAGCTTAAATAAAAGTGTAAAGCCTGTGCATGAATTTGAATCACTAAAAAGTCGCATTTTATAATTATCGAGAAAATAGGTCCGCGTATTAAAAATGGGCAGAAACGGGTTTACAGTCATGAGAGCATGTCAAAAACAGTGAGGGCGCTGTTTAGCGGCTCCTACCGGGAAAACGAGACGGAAGACTACCCATACATTGAAACATATGTTAAACTTTCATCGATTTGCAATCGACTGGTTATCCTTAAATTTCTCAGAAAGCGCCGAAAAGGCCTCAAAACGAGCAAATAAAACTGGTGTTTTTACACGTATTTCAATGGGGCGATTATTTAGCGGTGTGCGCCCTTCGAAAGGCCTAGGAGTAAAACCGTGATTTTCAGAGATTCAGCCAAAATTGAAATGGCTATTGATTAAATTGCAGTTTTTTTCGATTTAAATAGATAGTTTATATGTTAGTGAATATATTTAATGCGTTTTAGATGCAAGTCGCGTTAAGACTATTCCCCCAGAGGCCTTCAAAGTTCAAGAAATTGCCACAAATTGTGTGAAAACAAGATTTCTTGGATTTTAAGCAATTTGGGCTTAGGTGACAAATCGGTGCGTGCCTTTTAAAGCTGCCAAATCTTGGTTTTATATGGCGGGGGGTGATTGTTATAAATCATTAACAGTAGACCCATGCAATTGTGAAACGTGATTATCTCTCATTTAAAACCGAATTTCATCAGATGGAAAAAAAAAAACTATCTAGAGAATTGGAATTTAATGCAAATATAGAAGAGTAAGCATGAATGGTCAAAATGTTTAAAATTTGCCTATTTTCGGAATCCACCATACAACTTTGAAAGGGCATTTCTTTTGAAGTGAATGTCACAGAGCAATTCTGTTTCGAGCGTTTTACTCAAAACATTTTATATTTCAAGAAAAAGATAAAAGAATTAAATTTTATGAACATCAGAAACCCTTGAAGGGAGCACACCACTAAATCAATGCGCCATTTGTGCAACCCTACTGAGTTCCGGTAAAATACAGAAAGAATTTGAGGTTTAATGGGCTGCTCTTTGGACTTATAATCAGAAAGAGTAGCGAATTATAGCTTAAATAAAACTGTAAAGCCTGTGCATGAATTTGAATCACTAAAAAAGTCGCATTTTTATAATTATCGAGAAAATAGGTCCGCGTATTAAAAAATGGGCAGAAACGGGTTTACAGTCATGAGAGCATGTCAAAAACAGTGAGGGCGCTGTTTAGCGGCTCCTACCGGGAAAACGAGACGGAAGACTACCCATACATTGAAACATATGTTAAACTTTCAATTTAAAATTTGCCTATTTTCGGAATCCACCATACAACTTTGAAAGGGCATTTCTCTTGAAATGTTAAACTTTCATCGATTTGCAATCGACTGGTTATCCTTAAATTTCTCAGAAAGCGCCGAAAAGGCCTCAAAACGAGCAAATAAAACTGGTGTTTTTACACGTATTTCAATGGGGCGATTATTTAGTGGTGTGCGCCCACAACAATGAGTAACCTTAAGGGTGACGGGGTATCTCTAAAAATATTATTTTTTGCTGGCTAAGATTTATTGGTTGTTTATCTAGTTTTTATAAATGTATTTTCTAATCGGGCATGTCGGATCTCCAACTTTCACAGCTTGTAATTTCGCCCCGTCCAAGTTCTTTCTTTCTCGACCTGTCCATTCTGTAGATTAGACCAAACAAACTGGATGAAAAAGAGATGAACATTTGACCCAAATTATCATAGTTCTGACTTTTGAAATAAATAATAATTTCCTGGTTGCCGTTTATTGATGAGTTGATCGTAGATCTTGTCTAGTTTATAAGCCCCTCGTCTTTGTTCATGGTGTTATGCCCCCTGCTTCTTATCCAGATTGCCTCCTTCAGCCAGCGTGTTGTTTTGTCTGCTTCTTGGACAATGATCTGTGCCTCCTCCCACCCAATTACGTATTTTTTTTCCTTGTTTGAAGGAAGAATAACAAAGCGTATTAATGTTTTTGCATTATAATATTACATATTTTTTCTTCAATTCTACCGTTTGTTTAACTTAAACTGTTTTTGTTGAATAGAAAGCAAAGTTAAACTTCCACGCTTCTTAAATTTAGTATACTCACCAGGGCCCTTTAATCGGGTCCAAACGGCATCTTCAGCAGATGTTATTTCTTTGTTTGAATTTGCTTGTATTGTTATTTTTATTTGTTGTGATATTCTACTCCCAACCACACAATATTTCAAATCATTATTCTTTAATTCATATAATCACACCTTATTTTCTTATAGGTCCACTGCCCGACATCGCAAAGCCTGCGTGTTACCTCAACAGAGAGTCCGTTCCAGAGTTCAACAATGAGTTTCGTTGGGTGCTTGACATTGTTAAGCGTCAGGCATGTCGTTGTTCCAGTGTTAACGTCGGGAAGATTTATAGGAAGCCCGTGATCAGAGGTTTTCAACCGTTATGTTCGATGTCCAAAAAACAAAACACTCGCCAAAATATTACAATGCTAAATGGGATGTCTTAGTAACAAGCCTTTGGCGGCTCCCCCTTCTAAAAATATCAAGGTAACATATCTATTAAGTTATGGTAAAAATAGACGATTTTGAACCCCTAATATTGCTATACTAGTTCAGGCGTGGGTCCAGGTTTTCGAATGGAGGATGGTAAAACAATCCGCTCGCCTCGATGACCCACATTGGTCAACCCAATTTGTCATGCTGGTCTTTCTGTGCGGAGCGCGAGAAGGTCCCTCTGGAATGCGAAAATATGGGTCAACCAATGGGGGCTATCGAAGCGAGCGGATTGTTTTACCATCCCCCATTCTAAACGGTATACATAGCTGTACATACCATTAACACCCTCAATCTTTGGTTAGAATCGTTTGCTGCTGTAGGAAATTGCTTTATACGTGATTGATTAAATCAATAACTCACGGCTTGGCGACTGATTGTAGATAAGGATAATTCACTGATTTGAGTGCATTAGTCAAGATAATAATAATAATATTGCATTTAAATCCTAAATGCAATACCTCCACGGTCTAGTGCAATTATCTTGACGAAAGCACTTCTGCGAAGTAAATATCCTGCATAAACCTTTCGAGTGCATCAGATATAATAAAAGAATGGGCCATTAATTGCTGCATTGATATTTTAGTTTGAAAATAAAGGAAATAAACATCTTAAATTAAAAACTCTGTAAGTTCAGTGACTTGTTAGGACAATCAATCAATACATAAGTTAACCAGGTGGATGTGAGTTCATAAGAGCAATGTCGGGGATTATCAGTCCCAGAACAACGCCAAATATGGATTAAAAGACCTTTGACCTTGGATGTACAACAGCATGTTATGATCTAATGGGAAACTGTGCACATCAACAAACATCATTTCTATCAAAAAGGCAACGGCCGATATAATTTGAAACCACATAAATTACTAGAGTTGGTTCTTCTCTTGGATTTGGACCAAGCTTTAGAATATCGAATGTTGCGTTTTGAAATAAAACAAACCAGAAATTTATCACCCATTGTAAAGATATGGCACATGTACCGAATACATGTACATACATTGGCTGACCTTGTGGATTTCCTGGCCCAGCCATGCTAACCACATAAGGAGATTATACGATTAACCTAGTGCAGCTATTGTCATAGCAGGGTATTATTATGTAATACTCCTGATCCATATTTGGCGCTCTCTTGGACTGATTATAGATCACAATTTTTCAATCGATGTGGAGAGACGAGGTCCGACCAACAGCCATTATAACGAATGGTTCATGTTCAACTAATTCCATCGGACGGTCTGTGGCTAGTAAGGAATCGTCTTTGACCATGCGCTGATCTGGCTGGCCAGGAAGATATTTAATATCTCGAATTTATAATATGCCTACCAGTTCCATCCTATAACCGATTGCTAGAGAATATGTGTTACCATGTTTAATAAATTTGTATTTATCGTATTATAAAATGCCGCCAAATGTATAATGTGTACATAGTGTGCGGATCACAAGAATGATAATCTTCTACGGACTTGGCTACTAAGCATGTCGGGAAGGATATTGACCTATGTCAGTTATCATGTTAGAGATGAGGTCCGACCAAATGCTTGTGTCATACTTTTGTCGCTGAGCGTGACGCACGCGCATTGCAGACAAACGGACACAATCGAAGCTTGTCATTGGTTAATACCTGTTGCCGCTTGCCATGGAGTATGACGGGGACATTCACTGTGTGCGATCATGCGTGAGAGGCAATTCCCGATAATATATTAAGTTCCCTGAGTTAACTAACACTCGGTGAGTGACACTAGTTAACTACTGTATACCAATGGTAAATTGATATAACCGATTACCCTTTCAAGAATATGACGCAACGCGTAATTGAAGCCATAAGAAAACATATTACCAATACACTCTTCTATGTATGCAGTGAAGATGATAAAAAACGCTATAATATCAACAAGAATTAGGCCTATAGGCCTAACTCTGCTTTAATTTGAACTTTCAAATCTACTTGTATAACATAACATATAATTTGAACAATTTGAAATTACTATAATTAGCATGATTATGCGATATTTGGGCGGTAACATTTGTGTGACTTATGTATATTCTTAGACTTACTTCCATTTGTAAATATGGTGTCCTGTTGTACATATATGGTCAGTCCGCTTATATAGCAATAGTTTGAAATGTTTCATTAATAGAAGAGCGATTATTCTCCTTATATGGTTTGGTTCATTAAATCATTTCATATAACATTTTTTTGTAATAGCTCAACACAGAACAACGTCATTAATGATGCACATTTTGTGCCTAAAAACAAACAATACCAGAATGTTAACACCACAGAATGTATTATATGTACTATTTTGATGGTATATTATGTCGAACAGACAAGTTGTTAGTTATGTGAAAGTAGTATTCATAGTATTTGAGGGTATACTAAATCCCCCCTTCGAGTCTTCCGTGTAAGTATTATCTAAAATTTGTTGTTTAGCGTGTAGGTTTCAGATAATGCATTGTTTAGCGTTCAGGGTTTATATAATATGGGCTATAAAGGGTAGTTCGAACGGGAGAAGAATGCATAACGGTGAATAGAAATGGGTACTAGAAGTTCATGTTTCCATGCCAAATGGATGTATGCTATATGTGTAAAATGTATGTACTGTACTTCTTTTGTCTTATATGTAAATTTTGTAACTTTTGAAATGCGCTCTTTCTTATTTAACTTGGTATAACTTGGAAAAGAAAGTCACATAATGGTGAAGGAGGTATCAGAATAGGGAGAACAAAATTATCCATCTATGCTAATGGTTGCTTTATTTGATAAATTAGGTTTGGTCCCTTTAAGATACTGCTTTTGTTTTAAGTGTTCGGATAATTTATGTGCGCAAAATAGGTGCGTTGACTCCTGACGTCAATGCCTGGCAGTATGCGCACTCATCATCACAATTTCCATTGTTTTTTGACTGGCAGTATGTGCGCGCATCATATCTTGTTCAGGGCTCGTGTTTTTAAAACTCCCGCCATATCACAATAAGGCTATTGAACAGTGTAGTGGTTGCATGGGGTTCACTCAAGCATATCGATATACCATACCCTTGCCTTTGTTGATAAACATTGTGGTCAACTCATCTTTTCATTTCATTCATTCATTCATTCATTCATTCATTCATTCATTCATTCATTCATGCATTCATTTTAGTTTTACTCATCATCAATACATATATAATCAGCATAACAGAGATACACAATGTGGAATATAATGATGTGACGGGGTAGATGCATTACAAAGCCAAAGGCCTGGCATCACCTTTACATTTAATAATATATAAGTTTAGATATTTACACAAGAAAGAAACATTAGTAAAAACAGGAACAAGACAACACGGAACCCATCTTGAATATACATTAATCAGGCAAATTAATGAAAAAATATTTTAAAAAGCGTTTATAAGTAACAAGTAACCCGTACAATAGAGTAACAGAAGCATTACATGTATGCAATACTCAAGAGTTAGTGATCACCTTTAAGGGGGTACTACACCCCTGGCCAATTTTGTGCCTATTTTTGCATTTTTCTCAAAAATTATAGCGCATTGGTGACAAGTAATATATGTATATTATAGGGGCAAGGACTACAACTAATGCACTGGAAATGTTATTTCAGCACAGACAACAGTTGTGGAGTTACAGTCAAGAATGAGGGGAAACCAATTATTTGATCAATAAATCAATAACTACTTGCTTTGAGTTGCTGACTTTTCAGTGCAGTAGTTGTAGTCCTTGCCCCTATAATATCTTACTTGTCCCCAATGCACTATAATTTTTGAGAAAAATGCAAAAATAGGCACAGCATTTGCCAGGGGTGTAGTACCCTTAATGATTCTAGTAATACCAGTTTTGAATATGGAGATGCAATTTGCTTCTTTGACTTCTATATTTCCATATGTGTATACGAATGTAAGTTGTCAACGTTTCGACCTTCTTATGCTTATTTTAGCCTGTTTTGAGTCAGACAAATAAAATCACGCAGTCAGCATTGGATTGTTAATATCTCCGAAAGCTTTTATACATAATATTGTGTGTTGCCTAATAAGGTACCATTCATTTCTATCTCAGTTGTACAGTAAATATGCAAGACATAATTGTTTTATTTTAATTTTTAACACATATTGCAGTTACATCTATATACAGGTACTTCCTGTCATTATATGGAATTACAAGCCCTAATTGTGACTTGCCTTCAAATATATTCTCTCAATCATAAAAAAATAGGCACCGTGTGATTAACATTTTTTTTGCAGTCGGTGAATGCTTTTTGTACAAGAGGGAAATCGCACATGCTTTGTTGTGCTGTATATGTACTAAACTGTGAGTATGGCGGTATACAAAGCTGTGCAAACGACTAGGCACTGCGACGGGCTTTTTTGTTCGTTGGTGCTCGATTAGTGTCTTATTTTTCGTATTTTTCGTAACATTTTCGTATAAGAAGCTACATGGAATTCAAAACGAAAGAAAAATTCTTTAAAAAGAGTAGGCTAATGCACTGAATCTTCAATGCGCGCGGGATCGTGAGACCCAGGATCTGTGGTGAGACATACTTTATTTTGGGCCTAATCAAATTAAAAAAAATTAAAGCCATACTATTTCTGAATTGAATTATGTAATTCCTTTACAAAAACAAAACAAAACAAAAAACATGTTTATGGCCAGGATAGGCCTATACTCCAAAGTCAGACAGGTGACTTTTCGTTGCTACAGACGGAGAGGCAAATTTCCCTTTGTAAAAAAAGACGTTGCAAACAAATTAGCCACTGCGTTTGACACAACCATGACAACGACAAAACTCCCGCAAGACGTCGACGGTGTATATACTCACAATATTATCAGATGTCTTGCGGGTGTTTACCTTTGCGATAGGCGTAGCGGCCGATTTTCTTCCATGGTCTTCTTCAATGGCAACAAAGTTCCACAGCGTATTCCGTATATATTACCATACCATTTTGAATAATAAGTTTTTTCAAGGCCTGTGTTCTAAAAATGTTGCCTGCATTTTCTAATGATTGATTAATTTTGATAAACTTTCTATAATACACTGATTTATGAGATATCTATTGTTCAAAATAATTCTTTACTCCAAAATAGAAGTAGAAATACAATGACAAGTTTCATGTTTTTCTGTATTACATATCCCCAAAGAGACGAAACCGGGTGAAAAAAAGAAATACATCCTAAGACCTCAAACGTTGGACCTACAATGTATGCCTTTCTATTCGGCCCTAATTCCCTGTCACTACTTATTCCCAGAGAACATGATCTTACGCTTCCCGCAATACATTACTTTCAAAAATCAATACAGAATTGCTATCTAGTGCAACATGAGTCGGTAGTCACAAAGGTACCTCAATGAATAAAGTACATCCAGAGTTTTTTTGGAACTAAGATAGATGCCGTTGGTGGCGTCTGGCCAGATGAAGGGGGCTAGACCCGTGACGTCGCGCAGACGTCAAGGGTCTAGTAGAGCTGTTGATTAAATGCACTTTTTGGCCCAGATCTAGGCTGTTTCGTATATTTATCAGCGTTTCCAACCCTTTTGAAACCCTCCTAAGGCATTCCATGCGATACAATATCAAAATTATGGCTACATCATAGATATCTCGGGCATCCATACTGCAGTTACTGTCCGTTTTCCTATACACAATACACAGTGCTCTCACCATTGACGTGTGACCTCAACAAATGATGTATGTTGGGAGAATGGACACTTGCCTAGTTAACATCACTGTGTGAAAAATAACCAGCCAATATTTTATATATTCTCCAAAACTTCTAGCAAATATATTTCTCTAACATGACCTAAAATTACAGCTAGGTTAGATGTTCAGAAATGGTCGCACTTTTGTAAAATATGAGTGAGGGCAAGGCATAGCTAGCCAACTCCCCGTGTTAATTGAATGGAGATTTGACCGAAAATATTGGTATCGGACCGCTCACTTCTGAAGGATGCCACAAAAAAACGGTAAAAGCTACATTTAAATTATTCTAAATAGGTTCTAGAAAATAAAGTTTTGTAACATGTCCTAAATTTTTAGCTAATTTAGATGTTTGGAGAGGGTCGCACTTTTGTGTTTTAGGAAGGATATGTAAACGACAGATAACACCAAAAATATGAAGAAATTATTTCCAAACTGTGTTAAGTCAACAATCATTATGTTGCTCATTTTGAAGAATGCTGGTTAACAAAAAGCAGGTCTTTGTCTCATTTCGTGAACAATGGTACACATACCATTGTTTCCTTTCGTTTCCTTTATAATCGGTTACCCAACTGAAGCTGTAATACCAGCTTTATTGCGATGTCGCACATTGAAAACAGACACTTGTACACAACCAGAGAAGATCTGATTTAATCAGTTGAGCTGCTTCAATGAGTGTTATCTTGGTTTAATAGCTTTTAATGGGGTTTAAGTCCTGCAAAGGTCGAGATGAATTCTACTGTAGACATGACTGCATCATGCTCTGAGCATTACCAGTTCTGAGCATATGAAAGCAATTCAAGTGTTCCTTCAAAGCTTTAGTCGTGTGCTGCCACCGAGTATGGATGGCGGATACCTTCAAAATACGCCTAAGATTTCACGCCTAACCTTAGACGTCTAAGATGCAATCTTATGCATTCTTAGACGTCTAAGATGCAATCTTAAACGCCTAAGATGCAATCTTAGACGTCTAAGAATTTCACGAATGACAGGACTAGAAATCCCAAACAACCAATCATCTTAGGCGTATTCAATTATTGACCAATGAAATCTTAGACGCCTTAGCCCTTATATTTTAAAACGGTAAGACTTTCACGCTTGTAAAAGCTGTATCTGGTGCATGGTCTAAATATGCATCTTTCTACACCAATAAATCTATGTCTGCTTTCAGTGCGCCAAAATTCAAAATAGTTAAAAATGGCATTTTGACTGCAAATTTTGTTTTGTTTACACCACATTTGCTGGCGTGAACAACATACCGAATGCGCCTAGACTGCGTTGGACATACGCGCAGAGTTGCGAGTTTCGCATTCGCGCATTTCTGACTCATTATTTCCCGCCAATTTACTAAGCTGTCTTGAGCCATGTGACTTTTTAGAGTTGAAAAGAGTGAAAAATACGAGTAAATATTAGTTGTATTTTATCAGTTTCAAGTGAAAGAATACATCTTAGTGTTGATAAATATCAAGAAATCTCAAATTCGGGCGTGAATGAATGTTCATCCATTACTCTGGCCTTAAGATATTAATCGGACATGAAAATGAAGATAAAATATGTTTGTACGTTCGTACTTGTATTCGGTATTTTTCGTATGGCGCGACAAGATTGCCGAATTCAGCGCGGAAGATGTAGCCTGCAGACACCGAGGATTTGCAGCAATTTCTGAGCGGCTTATGTACATATTTTATGCAATAGACACAGTAGCGTGTACAGCCCTTTTTAAATGGGCAGAGAAATTGCAGAATAAGAATAGAGATATGCATGTGTGCATGTGATTTTGACGAAATTAATCTCATATTTGACAATTTCCACTTAAAAAATCCAACTAAACCGTGGTTCGTGCGAATTTGTTCCATTTAAGCTTCAATATGTTATATGTACACATTTCATGGTCCTTTTTTAGTTCACCAAGAAATTAGAGCACCCGGTTGCTGGAGTTCTGTATACGCGCCTGCAGACATGATATATTGTAATGAGATTGGCCTATATATAATTTTTGAACGTTTATTGGTGCTGTAGACAAAACATTCTGTACAGATAATCTCCGAAAATAATAATAATAATACTAGTGTAAACTTCTTATGGTCCAGGAGCATGCTTGTATATATGTCAATAGCTCACGTATGCTATTTACATTGGTGGAACAGCCTCATTTCCTCGGTGAAGCGCATGCGTTAGATTTTCCAGCGCTATAGTTGCTTGCTTCATCTGTATCAACAAGTACAAATATAAAACAACACCAAAGATACAAGTTAAATATGTAGGGGTAATTGTTGTTGTTTTTGTTTTGCTTTGTAAGAATAGATGCAGTTTTAAAGGTTACACTTTAGGCCGTTCAACTCTCAAACAATGCAGTAGGACTGACCTACCTTATACATTCTGCATGATTTGCGAGATTTGAATGGACCAATCGCCCCTTTTAACGGAAGACTCCGGCAATCAAAACATTAGGGACCGTTCACAAACACTTGTAACAAGGGGGCCTGATGTAAAAAGAAATATTCACATATTTCTTTTCAGGGCCCCTTTCGGATCTAAAATCATTATTTTAGGGACCCCCTTTAGGCCATGAAAAATGAACGTCAACCCCATAGAAAATAGTGTAAACTTATGTTCTATGACAAAATTTATAGTGATATTTTTAAAGCCCCCCTTCAGAGACATAAATAATTTCAGGGCATCCCTATGCACTAGTCTCCCCCCCTTGCAAGTGTTTGTGAACGATGCCTTATTTTTAGAAAAATAATTATCAAGCACGAAACAATAATGGTAAAACAAAAATAGCTGGCACTCAACACGTGATATTCAAAATTCCCAGGTGCCGAAATTGCCAATGTGCAATGATGTCATGGTTATTTGTGCTCAATTATCGTCAGCCTTCATTGTACATGTATTACCAGAAAATTTCGGAACCCGGGAATTTTAAATATCGCGTGATGAGAGATGGCCGTTTTCATTTTACGGTCAATATGAGTTTGCATTAAATAAAACCACGTGATTCAGGCTTGTGAATCAATTTTCTAACATATAAGACGTAATGTTGTGATTGCCGGGCACTGCAATTTACGGTCATCATATCGGGCCAGTGTTTTAGTTTCTCTCATTTTAATACATTGTACAAACTATTTTTTTAAACATTTGTAGGATAAAATTGTGTGGTTAAAAGGTTTTAAGAAGGCGCTTAGAACTTATTATTAAGCCTTTATGACTTCATAACAGATACTGTGCAGTACGCATTTATAGTTTTAACTAGACGGGTCAATCGTAAATTGTGTCGAGTCGAGACGATGACCATTGGGCTAAAAAGCTATGTCCAAAGCGATTTTTTTTGCAATCCTGTTTTAGGGGCTTTTATTTAGCAGGAACGCCACCACAAACTACATGCCTTTCGCAAACGTAGTTTTATATTGACAAATTTCAATTCTCAGCAGCCTTCAAATTGTATTCAATATATATTAATTTTGCATGGGTTACTTATTCACACAGATGAACAAAATGATGTGGTAACCCGTTAAAAAATAAGTTTTAATCGGCCCAATCTGCATACATTAGTAATTCAATACAGGGCACATTTCATCGATTTTCTGGAGACAATGATAAAGTTTAGCATGAATTTTCAGTGTACTTTTCATCAACGTGTTACTGAACAGTACCTGCTACTTCGCCACGTACCTGATTTTCTAGTTTGCAGAGGCGAGATGACAAGTTGTGACCTCCAGTTGAGTTGTCATTGAATAATTTCACAATTTTGTCCATGTCTGAAAAACTAAAAGATAGCGTAGCATAATCTGTGAATAATTCTCCATAAAGCTATGACTAATTGAGTAGTTATTATTTGAAACCACGTCTAATGTTCTTTTTGTAGTTATAGCCCGTAGGACATAACGTTACAGGTCCCGATCAGTTTTAAACAACTGTTTCACAACGTCTAATTTGGTCATACAGCGCTATAGGTGTCCTGTTAGGTACTGACGGCCCTTTCTACTGTACCCTGCATTTGCATAGTTCTTCAGTTTTTACACGAAAACACTGTTCAAAAATATTATTATTATGCTTGTACATTACATCACCAGGGTATGATAGAAAGATTCATGGATACATAGCGGGCACCGATAGTGCTATAGGACCAAAGTAGACGTGGTGCCTAATAGTTGTCAAGGAATTCCCTGTCCCTAAGATTACCGGTTTACCAGTTTGTTAAATCGCCAAGGGCAACTTATGACCTATATATATGGGGATTCAGCCACATCGGATGACATTTTTTTGTCCAGCTTTCCAGAAACTGACCTTCAACTCAGGCAATCGGTTATCAAATGTTAACAGTTGTTAAAACGTAATAGTAAGGCTGTCTGGGGTGACTTGTCGAATAATTTGAAATAATTTTCGCTGAAATCGGAGCGTTGTTAAATTTTGAACCATGTGTGGTCAAAAAACTGACCTCCACCTGTTTTGACCTCTTTGACAATAAAGCAAGACCAGTATGTCGCAGGTAATTCAAACTACGCTTTTTCGGAATCCTTGAAAGGAGAGGAATACCAGCCTGTTTTTAAATATGTAAAGCGCATTGAGGAATCTGAGATTCACCTGAGATTCACAATGCGCTATATATAAATACTGTTTTATTATTATTATTATTATTATTATTATTATTATTATTATTATTATTATTATTATTATTATTATTATTAATTTTTTTTTTTTTATTATAAATTTTCTCAATTTTTTCGGAAAATAGCCCAATTTTTCCTTAATCTAGCCAAAATTTTCAAAATTTTCCCAAAATTTTGGGAACATTTGTAAAAACTAAGACATTTGGGTTAAATTTGGCCGAAAATTTTGACTTTTGGTATATAAATGGGTCCAAATTTCTTGAAAATTTGGTATATTTATGGGTCCACTTTGAAATTCTCAGCGGCACGTCCCTACCAAAACCAAACTTGAGTACCCCCCCGGGGTACCAGCCTGTATATCCTCAACAAAGATTATGTCATTATTAAAACAAACATCCAGTACCTGTTTCATTTAGCTCTGATGTTAGACATCACTTTTTGAAATTGGTTGAGAATTTAAGAAACGATGATCTAAAACCCAAAGAAGTAACGAAATTAAAAGTTACACCTTCATGTTGTAATCAATGGAAAGCGTGGCGCTAGTTCTCTTGTGTACAATTAATCAATGGAGTAAAACTAAAATTTTCGATTTAACAAAAGAAGTCTTAATTTCGAGCTAAGAATTATGACACGTGTGCCTTTATCAAGGATATACAGGGGTAAAAATAACTGGTACCTTAAATGTTTTATGTCCTTATTACCAACCTGAGATTATCAGTTTTCTCTTTCTTTTTCAATTTTTCTCGATGAATAAACCTGTCAGCTTGTCGTTCTTCCCAATTCACTAATTCCCCGATATGTTTCTTCGACAAATGCACCCCTGAAATAAATGCAAGAAAACAAAATTTTGACAACTTTTGGGCATAATAAATGCTACATGGTTGGTCTAAATTATATAAAAGTATACATGTTTTGGAGAAAATACCGAAAATGATCTATATATATTTTTTCCAATTATATAGAAAAAGAAATACTGAAGACTATTTTTGTTAAATAAGTTGAGAGATTGCGATTTCTTCAATGCAAAATTACTCGTCCGTGAATGTTTTCAACCGATTTCCATGGCGTACGTGAATGCATCGGTTTAAGAAAGTGTAACCTCTAATTAGAGAGATTGTGATTTCCAAAGGCAGTGATCGTACACCCGTCGATATATTCAATATCACTCTCCTGTATCGAAGCGAGGTCGAGTATTTAGCCAGTTTCGAAGATTTTCGAAACGTGGAGACATCGATGAATTTGCACGAGGTTTGTCCATTTTATAATTTGTTAAAGACAGTCAAGGATAATGAACATACGAAAACAATCTAATTATTATTATTATTATCCTTTTTGTTTGTAACAAATCATTATAATATAGCTATAGCGATGTGTTAAAATTGACTTCACTTATACGCGATGTTCACGCGCAAAGATTGTCCATTGAAGTGTGTGCTACATTCCGTATAAAAATTGACATTGCGATATCACATTTTGGAAACCAAGTAAAACGCACGGGTTTACGTGGGAATATGCTGATTTTATGAAATGTCAAAGTTCATACAACACGCCTAATTTTCTGCACGAAAAAGTCTCATTTTGAAAGTAAGGTCATGATATATGGATGTAGTGGTCCTTAATCTACCAATATATATATATATATTTTTGGCAACTATAATATTTGGGGAGGACCGAGTTTAAGCAGCATGTTAACCTTGGTTTTTAGTCACAATCAAAAACATGCTATATTTAATTAGACAGTGACTCGGTAACCATTAAATTTTCAATCACATTGCCCTCTATCGACCAGATCAGATATTAGTCTTTGTTCCAGCCGCCTTGTTCTCCTTCGTGACGAATGAGCACATAATAGATGGAACCGAGACTAGCAATATTTAACGCCGTTTTCAACGTCGTATAAACACACGGCCAACGCACATGCCATGCACCACGTATGTAACATCGCAATATCTCTATAAGAGAGATTGCGATTTCCAAACGGAGCATCGAACGTACGTGGAATCTATTCAAAATCCAGTCACAGAGTGACTTTGAATAGATTCCACGTACGTTCGATACGTACGTTTGGAAATCGCAATCTCTCTATTATCTTACTTATAACTTACGTAATCTTTCACGTCTCCACGATTTGAACTTTCCATACTTGTGGCTGACGTGTCTTGTTAGCATAATTATGTGTGAGATTATCACCAATGGTGGAGGTAGTGTTGGTGAATTGAAATTCTCAATAATCAATTTATACCGCAGGTACTTCCATATGATGTCTGTTTTCTCCTGAATTTTGGTGATTGTGTAACTTAATAATAGAAAATGGTAAAAATGGAAGTTCAATTCAGCTCTATTACGGTGATCAGAACAAAATAAGCGGAATTATTTGCAAAAGAGATAAAATGTGCGCCTCATTAAATTAGTTTCTTTGAAAAAACAAAAACGAAAACAAAACAAATGAAACAACAATAAAAAAAGAAACCTTTCAGATAAGGATTTGCACAAAGCTCCCGTAAACCATTTTTAATGGGCTGTGTATTCAGGATCAAGAATATACCTACATGTACTTGGATATAAATTCACTTCGCTACACACTATGGTGGAGTTGAAATTCGTTTTCATACTTATTTGACGTTAGGGTGAATTTCGTAATGTTAATATAGCAAGTTATCAGTCTTTGAACATTAATTGTAGCAAGCACATTATCATACAACAGATGAAAAAAACTAATATAAAATATTAAGATTACAAGTAATATCCTGACATAAACTGAAGATTATGAATGCTAAGACGTGTGACAAGTTTTTGGAATTTTGTGCATGCACATTTGCTAGTCCCCATCCCTTTTCCAAATATGTTGGCTAAGATTTCAAATTTATTGCAAGTTGGGTCGAGCTAAAGGATTAGGTTTGGGCATGTTTTATTGGTCGAACTACAGGGACGAGAGTTGTTTGAAAATATGCGCACAATAATTGTATATTTCTGGAATCGGAAGGAAGTATCTTGATTGACAGTCCAAAGAAAAAAAACTAATCATATTAGGTCCTGTGTCACAAACTAGGGTACCTTTGTGTTACATAGTAAAAAAAATTAAATGTTTCAAACATTTTGCCTACACATTTCATTCATCCTCCTGAGTATTTTGACACCGTTTTTATGGAAACCAGTTAAAAACGAGAGAGTCTGGGCAAAAACAATCACAAAGTAGGTTGGGATTTAACCCCACCTCTTTTTCCACATTTACAATCATTCTGAGCAAGTATTAGTCTTTTAAATGACCTTCTGTATGTATTTATTTGGTTTTTGGGTACCCCAGTATATGACACAGGATCATTATTACCTGAACATAGCAACAAGAAGTGACAACAGAAGTACATGCACCAGTGTCGCGTAAAATCCAGTCAATATAACAGCTGCATTATGGTAGTCTGGATCAGGGCACGGCAAAGCTTCTGACTGGTTCGATCGACACACATAATCTGGTGTATCTAATTGATTAAAAATGCGATGATTAATTTATAACTTTAAGAAAACTGTTACTCTGGTTAACGTCGTTGCTTTGGTGCGAGAGGGCACTTGTTCAAAATTACCGCTGGATCAAAGAAAAGACGCGAGTTTTAAAAGCACGACCTTTCAAATCAGTAACCTGTACAATCGACTACGAGTCCATGTAATATTTAAAGCCAAGTGCATGAAGTATGTCTGAAATATAATTATGTTAATCTGGAATAAATATACATTGCAATGTCCAAATATGGATTCGTAGACGAATGGAAATTGGCTGATTTGAAAATGCATAGGTTTGTGCTTCAAACAGTCTAATTTGTCTTTTGTAAGCAATGTTTAATCAAATAAAATGTAACCATTATTTGTTATCGGATAACTTCGATCGAGCTCCCGGACAAATTTAGCTGTGGTGTGAGGGTCTCTACATACTCTGAATATTAAACGCATTTGGCGGTCAACTAATAGGCCTATTCGTTATTTAATATATTCCAATTTATTTGTTATTTTCAAACTAATGTAGTGACGGGACACGTTTGTTTGATGTATAATAGAATTGGCTTCATTGTTAACTAAATGCAAACTATAGATGGCGCTATGTATCCTAAATCATATTTTTTTTATTTGCGAGTGGTAGTTCATTAATACTGCCATTAAAAGAGCTGGAATAGATGAAACAAGCAATCAAATAATACACGGATTTATTTTGTATTAATAGCTTGAAAGCGTAATTTCCAGTAACTAAATAGCGCCACCAATTTTGTTATTAATAGATACATTTTATATCAGAAAAAGCTTTAAAAATGCTATAAAAATTAATAATTTTGTAAAAGAGGGGAAATTAAAGTTGAGAATGACAAAAAAGCATCCATATACATTAGTATGATATCACTTTAGTTGTTTAATCCTAAAATGTGGTTGTACATGATGTTTTATAATAAATGATCCCATCAAACAACCGTTTGGAAATGAATTGACAGGTGATGTAGAATTGCTGGTGGAATTATAAAATCGATTTTACGTCACCAGACATTCGTCAGAAGTTAAACGTTACTGAAAATAGAATGGGAATAATTTAATATGGAATAATCGAATACTCTACGCACACTAAAAAGTATGTAGCGAGGCTAATACTCATACCTCGTCCTTCAATCTCCTCAAGGAAAAGGTTGCCCAGTGCTTGGAAGTACGGCCTGAATAGCACAACCCTTAAAATGTGGTATGGATTTGTCAACTTATGGAATTGAACAGCTGCCGTGGCTACACCGAAGCCAACGAGAAACACCAGCAGAATGCAAGCAAAGAAGAACAGGTCTCTTAACTAGAGTGAGAAATATGGTAATTGATTTGTGGTTATATTCAAGTTAGCGATGAAGGTCATTACCAGGGGTGTAGCCAGGAATGGAGGAGGACCGGTGTGTGTCCCCAATCCATTTTTTTTTGGGGTCACATAGACAACAGGATCCAAAGGCCTAAACGACCCACTGAAAAACCAGGTTTTGTGCTTCTTTGTGTGTGAAAAAGGTCTAGATATTGCTCATTTGCGAGCGTAGCGATCGAACAAATTAGGTTCTTTATTCTTATTATGTCAAAAAAATCCAACATTTGGGAAAAGGTCTACTTTGGGGAGAAAAGGTCCACTTTTCAACCCTCCCACCTCATAAATCCTGTCTAAGCCCCTGGTCATTATATTACTTTTTATTCACGTACACTTTCCTTGTTACACTACACTTGTTACACTAAATCACGCTTTCAAATGTATATTGACTTGTTCGACTTTACTGCTCGTAAATATTGCACTGCGAAATTTAAAAACTTCTTTTGTATAATTTGATCAAGGTAACTTAAAACCTGATCTCCTATTATATAACAAACTAAATTGAAAACCAAAACGGCTTGCTACAAATGTTATGTTTCTAACAAAGGATACAAACAAAGATATCGATAATGACGTCACTCAAGAGCTTATGCAGGATAATAGGAAACGACGTGACCAAAACCAAAACTAAAACTCAATGTGTGCTCCGCTTTGGCCCTACTACTCCTTTTTAGTTTTAACCTGGAAACCGATAGTTTCCAGGTTGGCTGTTCAATGTTTTTGAAGGCTGCAGCCAGAATTGGTCATTTAGTGTTAGGTCGCATGCGGTTTGTGGTTTGCATATGTTGTACAATACTAACCATTATTCCTATTGTCCACTTTGTTGTTGAGGGGGTGTGGAAAATTGTCTTGCGGTATAGTGAATCAAGCACCTTTTGGCGTCAAAATAAGTTCATAATACAAATGCGCGCACAAAATGTTGCCATAATAAACTAAACTCGTGATATGGTACAAACGTGGAATAAATTCGCCCGAAGCGCGAAAAATTGGCACGTTTTAGGATGAAATTACCAAATATGAGGTTAATTTGCCCCCCACCCCCCTTGGTGGTAATTAGGATTCGTGGTTTCTGGGCTATTTCCAATTTGCACAATAAGCCTTTTGTGCCTTAGATCCAAATCACTGGGCGTTAGATATGGGTCACAAGGTAGGTGATAGCAACACACTATCTAAATCAGTTAGAGCAGCCGATCGCAGGTAGCAGGGCCAACCTTTAGTTGGCTTCGCCTGGCGCCGCTCAGCTAATTCGTGCTCTCGTTGTGCCTTAAACATAGTTAACTTTAATAATCACAATTATATGTGTTCTTGCTTTTCTCTTTTACGATTATCAATCAATCTATCTTATTTTTTTCATCAATCTCATATAAGCATAGCAGCAGAGGTAAAACAATTGCACATTAACAAGTATTGATGAAGGTAGGTACGTCATTATGATAGTACATTAAATAATCAAAACAACGAATACAGGGTGAGTCAAAAAAGTGCAATAGAGAGAAGAATCCATTTTTATTTAAGAACCGAGTTGAACCTTTTAGGTTTTAAAACATTTTACAAATAACATATCCATTAGTGATCTTGTGTGAAAAATCAAGGACTTACCATTTACCGTTTTGTTTTTATGACACATTTTATATCGATACCCAAATTTAATGTTTGTCCAAAAGACAACTAAAATTTGAATGTCAGTCCACTGTCAGGTAGATTTGGAACAACTGCCAGTTTCTTAACCTCTCTGGCATTGAAATAAAATGGAACACCCAAAGTGTCATTGCCCTTGGTCTTGGAAGAAACATTATTTGTTGTTATTTTCATTTCCCTTTATTTTAAAGATGTGTATTCTCTATTAAAACCATATAAATTTGTACTCGGGTTTTTCAAAAGTCGAAATGAAATGCGCGCAAATGGGCTTGGAGTGAATTACAAAACATCCAGTAAGTTGGACATATTGGGATTAAATAAATTGGAGTAGGAGTCGGGTGAGGTATGAAGGACTTAAAGTAATGATAGAAAGTTTGTTTGAACAGAAAAAAAGGAATAAAATTCAACCTTATTTAGGTTAAAGTCAGTTTCAGAGCTGGTGCATTTATCGTGCATTGTGTGCTCGCATTCAAAATACATGGTACCTCGTGGACAAATAATGAAATTGGGTATCGCAGCAAAAGGACTCATAAAAATTAAACGGTAGAAGCGAGTCACTTCATTTTTTCACAGAAGGTGACTATTGAGTGTGGCATTTATAGAAACTTTCAATAATGGGAAAGTTCAACTTGGTTCTTCCATAAATATTGATTCTTTGATATGTTGCACTCTTTTTGACTCACCCTGTATATACAAAAAAAAACCCATTTAAAACACACAGTTTACAAAGAACCCATCTTAAGTTACAATAATACAATTATAAACAAATAAAACAAATAATTAAGCAGTGTTTGTTAGATATATTGTATAGTGAATAATATGGGCAAAATATGAAATTACGAGAGACAGTAATTACATTCTAGATACATTATCATGCTATTTTTGAATTTATTGAATATTTATTATCATGCTACATTATTCAGCTACCAGTGTAGCTTCTTTAATTTCACTTGGCAAACTATTTCATAGCCTAGGACCAAGTGTAAGAACATCAGTGATTTTATGGATATCAGGATGATAATTCTCTATCTTTCTGGTAATATAATTGTGAATGCACAAGTTGTCAGATGATCTTAGTAATAAACTCATATATTTGTACATAAATATACCCAGTTTTTCTATGACATAATTGTACTTTTCGAACAGTGGTTTGATGTGGCAAAGATACGAACTATTTGCAATAATTCTTACTGTTTTTTTTTTTCACAATTCTGTTTAAAGTATAGTTATTAGCAGTATCACAACAACAATTGCAGCCGACAATGCCATGAGAAAACTTTGAACTGTCACTTGTACGATTTAAATTAACGCTCTGCCCACTTTGATATCATCTCAAAGGGAAAACACAGCAGATTGTTTGAAATTTATATTGTTTTTTTTCTTTAGGCCGTTTTTATGAGGTAAAAACACGTGTAACAATGCCCCCATATGAGAGTGGTTGCCAATTTTACCACGTTTTTTATTACACCATTTAAACAAATAATAATTTTACTGGGGTAATGAGAAAAAATATGACCTTTCCTCTGATATCAAATTAGCAGAATTGATGATCAAGAATTGGGTTTACCGACATCAGACACTTGAAAACGGACATGGTAAGTTCCTGCTTCATCAAAGATCGATCATTATTGCAACAAAAAAATAAACGTTTTCTTACCATTTTTACAATGGTGATAATATTAGGCCCAATTGACTGGAAGTAGGTGAAACTCTTTAGCAGTCTGGCGTAGAATCCTATCAGGCAATACGCGAGGATAATCCTAGCCCAATGAAGTGACATGTTGGTGTTTACGAAGAGAAGAGATACTGCTATCCAGAATAATAGCAGTAAAAGTATGTCGTATTGATTCCAATAGCTGGATATGAAATGTTTCAAGCACAATGTCCATGTACGAAGTCCTTCGTCCGATACCTGAAAAAACCATCATGGACAGAAATGTGTATTAAAGTAACGTGGATCAATATTCGCAGGTCCTAACGGTTTCTAGTCCGAAAGTTCGCTGGTGCCCTAACCCTGACCAAGATCTTAACCCTGACCCTAACCATTATCGTACACCTAATCCTAGCTCTAAGTCTAACCCTACCTCTATACCGCATTTGTTTGATGGCATGTAAAACCGTGGTCATTTTAAAGTAAAGTTGAACAATGATGGTGCTATTTATTTTATCGTGTTTGCATTGCACATTTACAAGGCAAATGGCAAGGACATTTAAAAAAAAAACCTATTATTACGAAATGTAAGGGATAACTTATATTAATCCCAGCCTTGAAAATAAAGTAGGCAGAGCTGGGAATCAAATCCGGAACCTCTCGGTTCTGAAACTCAATGTATTACCACTAAGCCAACTAACTATTTGCTGTGAGAAGTTTGATAGCAGTCCTTGATATTACTGAATAGAATAAATCAATACTGATATTTATCTAATGTACGATGTTATTCATATATACGTTCCACATAATCATAATATTTTGCCAGGGGATGGTCCATACAATCACCCCCCCCCCCCCCGCCATGTTGACGCCTGTATGTGGGTTTTCTGACCAAATTAACCTTATATTTGGCCATAGGCAATTTTAGCCACAAAAATAATCCAAATTTTTACGCGCTTCGCGCAATTTATTTCCACATGTGCCCCATATTTCATCAGTTTAGCTTCAATGTGGCCTATTAAAACCAAAAGGAACTGTTTTTTGATCACTATGTTTGAAAAATCACTTTAATTAACAAAACATACCGAATTTAATTAAAAGTTCATAATTAAAAAAGTAAATGAGATATTTCAATATTTATTTTTGATTTTGAAAACATTATTCAAGTTACATGGGCTCGAAATTGATTACAAAGGTGGTTCTAGAAAAGCGGTAAATTTATTTTAAAAAAACCTTACATCCACGAAAGCGCAATATAAAGTAAATAATAAAATACACACGAATGCTTGAAAATTGTACAAACCTATTCTTGTATATAGTATCTATTCATCAACACTTTATTCAAAACAAAGTGAATCAAATCGAACAAGTAATAATTGCACGATTAAAAAAACCATGTTTTTCTCAAAAAGTCAAAAGTGGATGTAAAAGCTTTTGCAACAAAACTCTTCATACTGCCACAAACCTTCCGTACGATGTCCAGTGACATTGTTCCTGCCCAAGCTAGGATGAACAAATCTGCGGGATGCATTGGTGATGGTGGTTTTGATACCTCCGGGGATAGCAAGAAGTAAGAGAGCGCCGCCAGGAACACCAGGTAGAACAACTGGGGGTAATAAAATACTATGACTGTAACTGTATCATAGTAGATTACAATATTCTTTATTTGAAGTAGCATTGAGAGATTTCTGGGAAAAGTCACAAAAAGTTAGCTGTCCCTATCGGATATATGTCATTCTTATTTTGAACCAAATAATGCGAGTATATTGGTGAATACGATTGACTGATTTTTTCTCGGGATTCCGAGACGTAAATAAAATTTAAGATGATATCATAAATAAAACACATTGGTGGCTGTCATTTTCTTCGGAATGGGGGGGGGGTCATACTGGGGTCATAGAATTTTTACACCAATTTAAGAAAGTGTTACAATTGTTTACACCAATAATAGATGGAGGGTATCGAATTATCAAGGACTGGTGACTCAAAATTTTGCGGGCTGCGCACGCATTCTTTTAACTTACGATAAAATGTTCGCACACTCTTTAGTTATATAATTCTAAATTTTTGTCCGCTCTGCCCACTTTCTTTACACTTACGATCAAAATTGTAATTCGCTCAGCGCACTTTCTTCATACTTAAGTTTTTGCTCGCTCCACGCGTAGTTCCGCAAAGAATAATTTGTCTGGAGTCTGTGTCGGGGGTGTCTTAATATTTTGCGACCCGAGGGGGGGGGGGGGGGCAAAAATTGGCGAAAAAAGTGACATCGCCCTTATGACTCGTTTTTCTGGGTATGTTAGTTTATGTAATTGCAGTCATGTAATTATTAGATCTTTTAACAAGAGCGGTCTTTAAAAAGAGAAAGCGGGGCCGTCGTCTTAATATTAATATCAATTGCTTCATATATAGTTAAAACCAAATAAGTCATGCACAGTTTTTGGATTTTGTAAGTATATACAAGGTTATTAACAAACTGTTTATTTTATTTCCACGTCATGATGCATCCATTGCTTAAAATAGGAAGTAATAACGTATTACCCTTAAACGTGGTCTAGTCGAAATCTGGCAAATTTCACTACCATGTGTGTGTCAGGTTGTTTCTGTTGAACCCTTCGATGTTTTCGTCTCATATAAAACATGTTTAATTTTGTTTTGAAGTCTATGTCAGGGAGCTCAAATAGGACCAAAGTATTTATGCTGAGTAAGCATTTGGACTTGGTTTTAGGACTAGCGACACTTCGCACTAGAAAACCTTCGCACTAGCGACCCTTCGAACTAGAAAGAAGTCACGATAAGATGTTTACTAAACCTTTGGCTTCAGTTTTTAACCGTTTCCAATGTCTCTGTATTCGCTTTAACCAACATATCTTAACAACCAAAAATCACATCATACACCCACAGGTACATACCACGTTTATTTTGAATGTCATTCTCGGAGATTGATAGAAGTACTTGATCTTTTGATACCATGTCAATTGACGCTCACCAGTAAGAACTATCCCAAGATCACTCGTATCGGTATCAGATAAAAATCTATAAAAATAATTATCAAACTGTCAATTTTACGATCATAAAATGTGTGAGTAATAATTCAAGCAAGTACACGGAATCAAACGTTAAATTGAGCAACACAGTCCATTACAAATTATTACCTGGTCCCTCTTTGCATGATGGACAAAACAGTATTATAAGGGTCTTCGAATAAAATAATAAGGCCAAAAAAAGTTGTTTGTTTGTCCTCCACCGCCCGCTCCTCAGATTAAGCCCTGACCATTTTTTTTTCAATTTTTCTTCAATTTTTTTTTTTCAGATTTGGAGTATCTCTGATCCAACTAGAGCTAAATGCTAAGATCTTTCATGGTTGAAAATAAAAAAAGCCCCCCAAAAACATTTTGTGTCTTCAATATGCAAAGTTATAACTTGTGTTCATGTCATAGTCTATTATTTTTAGTGACTTCAAAATACATTAAAAGACTATGACATGAACACAAATTATAACTTTAACTGCATATTAAAGAAACAAAATGTGTTTTTTTTAGTCACCATGAATGATTGTAGCATTTAGCTCTAGCTAGGTCCAGGAATACGCCAAATCCGAAAAAAAAATCCGTCCGCCCGCTTGTCCTCTTTCAAAGCTGTGGAGGACAAACAAACAATTATTTTTTGGCCTAACTGTAACCACAAATCCACCTTAAAGCATACTCTTGAACATATGATAATAATAATAATATAACTTACACACAGGGACTCAAGCTTTTGCGACGTCGTGATAGCAATCTTGCTAGCGAAGGCACAGGCACTTTGTCTCGAAGCACTACGGTTACACCTTCACACGCAGAGTTATTGTTTGAGAATTCCTGAAAATTGTTTAAAGAAAAAACATTATTGTTTTGAACGCGGGTGTGTTATTGTGTAGGTGAGGTATGGAGGTGTGCTTATACGAAGGGATATTGTGTTTTGGCCTAAGAAAGCAGTAGCGTAGTCAGCGATGAGACAGGTGAGTCAGAGTCCCCCCAAAAAAAAAATAAAATAAAATAAAAGAAAAGAAAAAAAATTATAAATGTTTGCACATTGTCCCAGTAAAGTCCTGTTTTGGAAGCTCGAAGACTTTTACATTCTCTCTAAAACCCCGCTATAAGTATATACATGAAAATGATACAATCAGAATTTGTTTTCGTCTTTGCCCGCGAAATTTTGAATTCCCCCACCCCACTTTTAAAGCTGGCTACGTCCTTGTAAGAAAGGTAACCTCTGTATCCAAGCTCACGCGCGCATTTTCTGTGTAACTTTTTATCGAATATTAGCATTTAGATAGGTGTTGAGATGGCTGTTTTGAAAGCAGTCTTGGATTTCAAGCTTACATTACATGCGCTCCAGCCATGTATAGCTTCATTTCAATTCAGTTGACGCCTGTACAGCGTCCGGACCTGGCAACATCGCTCATCTAAGCTTACATGGAGCACTCAACTTGTCAGCGCTTACGCGCGAACTCTCTCTTTGTGTAAGCTCGCGATATTTTCTCTATTTTTAAGTTCGCTAAAGTACCCCATACTTAACGTCGCTCCAAGAGGCAACACCATTGCCAACATGCCTACCTTTCGCCGTATGCACGCAAGACTACGGTAACCGTTTTATTTACCTGCTTTGGTACAATTGGTGCCTCGTTAATGTTGGTCATCTGAGCTTGAAGATCTAGTCGGAAAGGCACAAGGCGTGGTATCAAAAATGGTAGAAAAAAGCAAGCCATCAGCTGCGTATTAAAAATGAAATTTATTAAAAAAAATATATAAGACGCTGTGTAACGTGTTCTCTCTAGCGTTATTGGGGGCCTATTCGACGTAGAAGTAGTAATGTAACATAATTCATTACCATCGCGATAGGTGAAAACAATAATGTATTGTTGCACAATACTATAAGCAGGTTGCACTCATCACCTGTCATTATGTATATATGTGCAATCATAGATTGAATACAATGCCGCTCTTTTCAAAGACACTAATCGCGCAGGTGTGAGTGAAACCTATATTAACTAAGCATAATGTGAAATTTCCACAGAATTACGTTCCAGGTGTTAATACCTATGCTTTGATAATCAATGGTACGATGCAGAGTTATAGCGTACGTCTAGTGCAGGAAAATACACGCAAAAAATGTAATGAATCCTATTACATCACTACTTCTATGACAACTTGGTTGCTTTATGTTTGAGATAACATTTTTTTCCTACGAAGTGATTAAATTACCTTGATATTGTTGCGGTTGCTATCTGACACCCCAAAGTACCATATTTCTCTCATAAGATTCTGTACCCCGGAATTGGCGATGAACCGTTGATTGTTCCCAGCGATAGCAAGAGAAAGACAGGTTTCATTTCCCCAATTAGGAAGTGGGCGGATGAGCAGAAGAGACGTTAAACGCTTGTTTCGACTGTAGCATTCGTCTTGTATTTGAATTGCTAGTTCCTCATATACACTGGAAAAAGTAAAATATTATCTTTTTCGTCATCGTCATTATGATGATCATCATCGTTGTCGTCATAATTTACATCCTCATCATCGACATCATCATAATTATTATCAGCATCATCATTGCCGACGTTAACATGTAAAATAATTATTCATATTGTCATTGTTTTATTCACTAAAACTGAAGTCTATTAATCATCATAAAATATTTTGTGTTTTTAATTGTCATGTCGTCAGGCCGATGTGCACATTGTTACTGGGCACTTCATAGCTCTGAAATGCGCAGTAGCCCTGTGCGCCAAATGATCTCAAATGGCTACATCCCAGGTCTACCTGCAAAGGCTAATGAGATTTACCGAAAAGGTCAGTTAATCACAGAGTTGCTTGATGTGATCATTTATTAACTTTTCTAACAAAATATTATCTATACCTGGACAATACCAGCAGCTATCACACTGATATACACATAAAAACCTCAATTAAAGAAAGTCCGCAGTTATGTAACCCGTCCTACACCAAAACCTGATCTTGTTATGAAAATATGATTACTAAGTGTGTAGAATGATACCACATTTACTACCAAACACTCTAAATTGACAAAGATTGATACCAGTATAATGAAAGTTGGTGCATTTTCAAAAGTTGTAAATTAAAACGATACACACGGTCGAAATTGCTGTGCGGGGTTTATTCATTTGTGTGCAAATTGAGGACGTTATTTACATATACAGCCTGTCTCAAAAAAAATTGTGCAAGTGAAAAGCGCCCTCTTTGGCAATTGGAGAATACTCTTGTGACATGATGCTAACATCAACGTCAAGGGCACAGTCTTAGCTCTCACATGCCGTTTGTTCTGTTCAATTTGCTCTTTTTAATCTCGAGATATGTTTAGTTAACAACGAAGGGTAAAATCACAATTGTGCCACTTTTACTAGGAATAGGCTGTACATGTAAATCAATGATAGCTGATGTTGATGCGTCTAATGGACCCCCCCCCCTTCGGGGCTCGTGCATTAGACGCATCAACACCAGCGCGCGTGCATTATTTTGTCTAATTTCTTTGTCAAATTTCATGAACTTTTCAAAGTTCATTTACCTATAAGTGTGCAATACCGTAGAAACCCGTCTATAAGGAATAGAAGCGACTGTGATGATAGCATATTTCACGCTAGCGCCCTCCACAATATTATATCATTATGGAATTTGAGCAAATCATTTACCGACACAAGCAGGTATACAATGTATTATTTTATCTTTATTTCGCATCTCACGAGCATAGCTCACTTGGCAAGGCATAAGACTTTGGTTCTTTAGATCGGAAGATGGTGAGTTCGAGCCTCATCACGGTCACACAAACTTTTATAAACAAAATATTGTTCAAACTTTTCATTTATATTTTCTTGCATTTTCTAAAGACTCCTTTCGTGATCATTTTTTTTTCATATTTAGTTTAATTTATTCTATTGTTTTTCTTTTATTGTTTCTTTTCTTTGTCTTTTTTTCTTGTTTAATTTTATTTTTCTTTTTTTTTCTTTGATTCATATAATATTGGCAGGATAAGGAGAGGAGGGAACTAAAGACCCATTCAGTGATTTGCTCATCCGGACGATCGTAAAAATCATCAAAATTCACCTTTGTCATTGTCATAGATGTGGTAACATAGCCTGCTAGTGGTTTAGCAGAAAACCGTGTGACACATAATATACATTTGGCTACATTTTATTATACGATAAATACGAATTTATTAAACATGGTAACAAATATTCTCTAGCAGATCGGTTATACGATGGAACTGGTAGGCATAGGCCTATTATAAATTCGGGATATTAAATATCTTCCTGACGAGGCAGATCTGCGCATGTGGTCAAAGACGATTCCTTACTAGCCACAGACCGTCCGCTGGAATTAGTTGAATCGCTATGGCTGTTGGTCGGACCTCTCATCTCTCCACATCGATTGTGACCTATCCCCGACATTGCCCTTATGAACTCACATCCTCCTGTTTTATTCCAATACGCTGGCGAAGTTACGTAATAATCGGATTAACTACCATAGCAATAGGTGAAAACAATTTTTGAATATACTGCGTTATACACTGATACGTTCAGGCAGTACCTCTTCATTGAACCATATCATGCTGCACCTGTAAGATCTTTGAAAAGACCAGTATTGTATTCAATCTATGATTGCAGACATACACAGTACAGGTGATGAGTGTAACCTGCTTGCACTAGGATCTACAACATGCTCATCTATCAGGGCACAGTTCTTTAACCCTAATACATTTGTACATTTATTGAAAGACCTTTGAAAATGTGGGTACAAAAACTCATACTCTACAACTTGAGGTCAAATTTTTCAGTATGATTGTTTAATTGAGGTTATTGAACTATGTCTTTGGGATGAGGCCATTGTGGTTCATAGTGTTGTAGCGCAGCGCGATATGTTCAAAATTGTTTTCACCTATTGCTATGGTAATTAATCCGATTAATTACGCAACTTCACCAGCGTATAATGGCCGAATAAATTCTGACCATCACTTGGCTTGTTGGATTCGTCTATACTACAATTCGCTGTCGAAGTGACGTAATAATCGCAATAACTACCATCAAGCAGATTGCAATAATCACCCGCGTATGTCACCAAACATAGATTGAATACCACTCTTTTCATAAATACTAATCTTACATGGCGAGTGATTAGCATTTCTTTGACAACTATGGTTTAATGCATATATATAGGTGCCACGTGAACGATGAAGTGCAGGGCTATATATTCGAAATTGTATTCATCAATTGCTATGGTAGTTAATCCGATTAATTACGTCACATCGACAGCGAATAGCCTATAGTATGGGTTCAAGTGGAACAAAAATAGTGTATGTCCATTGCTAGCTATGGTAATTAATCATGTTAGTGTTTACATCACTACTTCGGTGAAGACAAGAGAAGTGTGCCTTCTCTACCAACGCCTGTGATATAACAGGTGCAAGCGAAACAAAATTGAATGACCAGAATAGTTTCCTTTGTCAGATGAATTGATTGAAGTTTTTGAAGACACTCTATTTTTTTTGTGTTAATAGATTCAAATATGGAATAATTATTATTCCTCATCTATTTTTTATTGAAAAACTGCAATTGTGGCAACAGAACAATATTTATTTTGATTTAATTTCAAGTAGAAACAAAATCGTGCTTAAGCCAAAAACGCACCCTACCTCAAGAATTGGGATGGCACAAAGGTGCAACATAGGTTTTTATTGCAAAGACGAGGACACACAAGTAGTTACAACACATCTGTCTAACCGTGGGTTTCGCTATTATTTAGAATAAATGCTTTTACTAGTTTCTATAAAACCACAAAATTACTATATAAAAAAACTATAAAAAAACTAAAAAAAAAAAAAAAAACGCACCTAAAATTAAAAGTAGAAAGGTAGATTTGAAGAAAGATAAAAAGAACATGTCAAAAGTTAAAATTAAACGAGAATGAAAAACGGAACCGGTGCCCTGACCATGCTCTCTTCAGTTCCAGTTCCAAAGTCTGACGCTCTATCAATTGAGCTATACGATCCCGATATACGAAACAGTCGTTATTATGTCAATACAATTGATTGGTGTTACAACATACTTAGATGGAATGCATAGCCACCCAGTGCCAGTATATATTTGCTCAAACTCCAAATACAACAAGCAACCAATTTTATTGAGGGCGTTTCTTGGGTATATCCTTGTAGACGGGGTTTTACGGTATTTGTTTATCTTTTAACATGTCTTGAATGACAAAGAGAACAGTATTTACCATGGTAAAATCATTGACATGCACATGTATTGAATTTTACAGCAGAATGTGAAATATTTATTTATCGTTTAATTTGTCGTAAGTGGAAAAAGAGAATCATTATACATGTATCATGATAAAACATTAAAAACAATTTTGTATTGTTGTGTAATTGATGCATTCTTTTGATTTCACGAAGGAACTTGATGCTATCATTGATTTACATGTACAGCTCTCTTACCTAGTAAAAGTGGCACAATTGTGATTTTACCCTTTCGTTGTTAAGTAAGCATATCTCGAGATTAAAATAAGCAAATTGAACAGACTAAACGGCATTTGAGAGCTAAGACTATACCCTTGACGTTGATGTAAGCATTATGTCACAACTTTATTTTTTTGTTGCCACAGAGGGCGCTTTTCACTTGCACAATTTTTTTTGAGACAGGCTGTAATTTAAATTTAAATTAGCCAAACAATTTGAGTTATTCTTAGTCTGTTTTTTTTCTAATGTTCTAATACCATTATACAAGTGTCTACACCTTGTAAATATGCAAAACAGGATTTAAAATAAATAGCGCCTTTATTGTTCAACTTTCCTAGTTTTACATGCCATCAAACAACCCTTGACCGCTGTTGGCACCATATTATTATGATTTCATTCATTCCTATAGATTTATCGTTCTAAAATTCATTTATCAGGTTATGTCCTTTAGTTCCTCTCACCCTGATTGGTAGGCCAAAGTTTTCATCAACTCGTCATTTCTTTGTTCCACTCGCTTCGACATATGTCTCAAGATAGCACTTGCCATGAGGGCCGAGGCCATCTTCTCTTTCCCAATCTCCCAGAATATTCTCGCCATGTCATGGTATTGATTGAGAATAGCGTAGAGGAATAACTCAGCTGCTGGGTCTTGGTAGCAGCAATGGGATGCTGCTTCTGCAACTGTTGAGAAAATAATGTTGAACACTTTGAGTAAACTGTAAACTCGTGGTATTTCAGTAACAATGAGAAAGGACACGTACCTTTAACCTTTAATGTTAGTAACGAGAAAGGAAACGTACCTTTAACCTTTAATGTTAGTAACGAGAAAGGAAACGTACCTTTAACCTTTAATGTTAGTAACGAGAAAGGAAACGTACCTTTAACCTTTAATGTTAGTAACGAGAAAGGAAACATACCTTTAACCTTTAATGTTAGTAACGAGAAAGGAAACGTACCTTTAACCTTTAATGTTAGTAACGAGAAAGGAAACGTACCTTTAACCTTTAATGTTAGTAACGAGAAAGGAAACGTACCTTTAACCTTTAATGTTAGTAACGAGAAAGGAAACGTACCTTTAACCTTTAATGTTAGTAACGAGAAAGGAAACGTACCTTTAACCTTTAATGTTAGTAACGAGAAAGGAAACGTACCTTTAACCTTTAATGTTAGTAACGAGAAATGAAAAGTACCTTTAACCTTTAATGTTACATTGTTGGACAAGAGTTTAGAATATTTGTTCACAAAGTGCCAAGTCTAGTTGACTAATTAATACTTCAGTGATGTGACTGTTTACTGTTCAGATAACATCGCGAAAACATACGTTATACACGTAATTTATCTTCCTGAAAGAGCCTTGTCATTGACCGTTAGTGAAAAAAAATACTAAAATCTTACGCATTTTTGGTTTCACGTTTTATTATAAAGAAGGGGAAGAGGGCTGTACAAACACCCTATGAATATCTATATCAAACATTATATACAGATTTATTTGGCATACTAACTCAACGATTTAGGTCGACGACGCGGTAGCGAAGTATCAAAAGAGCTTTCTCCAGTGTGGTTGTTGTCAGTTGTAATCTGCGAAAGGCTTGAAGAGTATCGTGGTACCATTGTTTCTTTAGGCATAAATTCGTGAATGACCTCATTAACATCCTCTAAATTGAAGGTGTTATTAGCTGAAGATTCATCCTATTGAAGAAAATAATGTGAAAATCAAACTATCATAGAGCTCTCACAATTGACGCGTGACCTCCACAAGTAGTGTACGTTAGAAGTATAGGCAATTGCCTAGTTAACGTCACTGTGTGAAAAATTACCGGCCAATATTTAAAGTATTCTCTGAAATTCTAGAAAATATAGTTTTGTAACATGTCCTAAATTTTTAGCTAATTTAGGTGTTTGGAAATATTCGCACTTTGGTGTTTTAGTGTATGTTATAGGTAATAGGACACTGCCTAGTTAACGTCACTGTGTAAAAAATAACCGGCCAATATTTAAAGTATTCTCTGAAATTCTAGAAAATATAGTTTTGTAACATGTCCTAAATTTTTAAGCTAATTTAGGTGTTTGGAAATATTCGCACTTTTGTGTTATGTAAACGACAGATAACACCAAAAAAAAATAAAGAAATTATTTCCAAACCATGTTAAGTCTGCAAACCACTATGCTTCTCATTTTCAAGAACGCTGGTTAACAATAAGCAGACCATTGTCTCATTTCGTAAACAAAAGCCCACACAGAATTGTAACCTAGCGTTCGCTTTATAATCGTTCACCCAACTGAAACTATAATACCAGCTCATTGCTCATTGCACAGGTAAATCAGAAACATGTGTTGTGTGGATTTAACCAGAGAAGATCTGATTTAATCAGTTGAGCTGTTTTCAATGAGTGTTATCTTGGTTTAATAGCTTTTAATGGGGTTTAAGTCCTGCAAAGGTCGTGGTGAATTCTACTGTAGACATGACTGCATCATGTTTGTAGCAGATCGTTTACATTATCCTTTTCATAATTAAACAATCATGCTCCTTCTTTAATATTATCTTGGTCTTTTTCATCATTAACAAGATCATCATCAATATCATTATCATTATCATTATCATTATCATTATCATTATCATTATCATTATCATTATCATTATCATTATTATTATCATTATCAGCATGATAATCGACATTATTCTCATTGTCATCATCATCATCGTCATTGTCATTATAATAATCATCATGACTGTTGTCATAAGTATCAGCAGCAGCTTAATTTATCACATCATTATGCGCAGCTGATCTCCATCAAGAACAAGTGATCATATATCATTATGTGATATTAACATAAGTCTTAAAAAGGGTTTGTTTACTTAAAACAAATAAAAAGTAATTATTATTAACCTGCTTTCTGACACTTTGGAGAACTTCATGTAGCAATGATCCCGGTTGTACCTTGGAAATAAATTGAACAAAAACATCAGTGCAGCTGCTTATGTATGACTTGGGTAAGACTTTAAGGAATCTAACAGAGATACTGAGACTATCGTAACAGTATCACGTGTTGTATCAAACTCTTTGCACTGAGTGTCTGCTTTGCCGGTGTGCAGTGCAAAACCATAGGGGTGGCGCCATTTGGGGCTACAGTTGGCTACACCCTGGCTACACTGGTCGTTGAAGTAACGGGTGCTCTTAAATACATGTAAATCTACGACACCTCGAGAGCCGTTCTAATGTTATGATGTATATACTTGACTTGAACATGTAACTCGTATTATTTGGCTAATTGGGCTAGATTTAAAATGTATGTAAATAGTGCCCTCAATCTGCACACAAATATGCAGTTTATAGAATAGTTTGTAGAATTACTACAAAAAAGCAGGCGATAAATATTTTGATATAGAAACGAGAATCTTTGTTATAAATAGGTATAAAATATATGTGTATAGGGTGATAATTGTTAATATTATCGAGGTCTAGAAATGAACATTATAATAATGTTCTGTTATAAAAATTAATAAATGATAACATCACTCAACCGTGTAATTCAATTTCTTTCAAATCTAGAGGATAAACTGGTCTTACCTGATTGTATAGTAAGGTCAGCTCATCATTAGTAAGGTAAGCTTTCAAGCTCACACCATTGTCCAAGAACAATTTGACGAATTCAGGCTGGTTGGCTACTAACGAATAACGTAGGTTGTCACCAAGGTTATCATCCTAGCCGAGTAGTATTTTGGGGGAATAAAAATAATAATTACGTGATGTGTTTGATTATGGAAGTAATAAAAGTATAGTTTTAGCCTTGTGTCGTATACCGTAGAATTCCGTCTAGAAGCATATATGCCTCTAAACGAGGGTTTTTTTAACGAAAGATATGAAGGCCAATACCCTTCTCAAAAACATTGCAATAGATTGGTCATACAAATATACATGTTTGTACAGCCGCCTTTATCAGTAATATAGTTGTTCAAACTCCAAATAACGTTTTTGTTGAGAGTGTCTGCCTCTTGTCTCTTGTGTCAAAAAAAACTCGTTTTGAGGCATATATATGCTTGTAGACGGAATTTTACGGTATTTCAAGACTCGATTATTTCCGCATAGTAAGAAGCGCGTTGGCGAATTTCAGGTCTATAGTTCGTAGGCATTAGTCCGAAACCAATATACAGTAAGCAAAAGAATTAAGGTAGCAGTTGTGTTCACCCCTGTATATCCTAAATAAAGACAAATGTGTCAAAATTAAAACAAGCAGGTTGTTTGTTTTGCCTGTTTTCCTTAGCTCTCATTTAAGAACTTATTTGTTGAAATTGGTTGAGAATTAAAGAAAAGGTAATCCAAAACCTAATGAAGATACGAAATCAAAATTTGCACTTTTGTGTCCTAATCAAGGAAGGCACGACGCTAGTTTTTCGTGCTAATCAATGAAAGCACGGCACTAGTTCTCTTGTTCGCGAACGCTTTGCGTACAAATCAATAGGGCATGCAATGTGGCAAACTGCAACTTTTAAATTTGCATCTTCCTTGGGTTTTTGGATCGTCGTGTCTTTATTTCTTGAACAATGTCAACGAATGGGGTCTTAAATTCCGAGCTAAAAGATGCAGCTATTAGCCGTTGGTTTCAATTATGACATATCTGAGATTGCATTTTATTTCACTGGTTTAAGTCAATGTTATTTCCTACTCTGATTGCAGATATTTTCTGAGTCCTCTTGAAAATGCAATTCTTAAACAAGAAAATTTAGTGCCTCAGCAACTGCCTACCTTCCATGCACTTGAATTACTTCCAAATAGCTCAGTCCAGACAACATCGACCTGATTCAGTGCTTGCGCAAGGAACAACTGGTTTTGTTGTCTACCTTGTTTTGCTGTTCAAAAGAAGAAAACAAATTTATGCCAAAAGATATTGATCAAAGCCATCACAAACAAACTCACGATGAGATATAGCCAATTGAAGGTAATATTTCCTTTTGTTTCCTGTAGTTTTGGAAACCCTTTAATTGCTTATATCTTTGGAACTGGTTGCTCAATTTCAATGGGGTTTTCTGCACAATGTAACTTTGTATATGCTGTTACTATCATATAATAAAATCAAAATTTAATATTTTCGAGTTCCAACTGATTGTGCTTGATTGCACCACATATTACTACGAGGCAAAAATAAATCAAGCAAATTATTTAGTTATTAGGACTCATGAACATAATCAGCAATAAATTAAAATGTAATTTTAATACAATTATGCATTTTTAAATAAATTACTATTATTAAAACACTGGTAACTATTAATGTAAAAAATAGGTGCTGTATGGATGAAAGTAGTTTTAAATAATGCAAATAATTCACTTCACCTTTCAGTACGGCCTTCAATATAGATGTTTTAATCTCAGATCCACACGCCTGATCAAATATATTCAGTAGATGTGGCTTCATTAGGCATTCTTCGATACGTCCCAAATAAACTTCTACATCAAAAGACTTTTCTGAAGGTTTTCCATCGTTCATTCTCAGTAAAAGCTGTCGAACCTCTTTGCGGACGTCTTCAGTCAATATCATCTTGCTTCTAAACGAAATAAAAACATTATGTTCAACAGTTCAACTACCACATTATGAGCTGACTTTCATACGACAAAATAACAATAACATATTAAGACATCTAATCGGGGGAAATTAAATTGAAATCGCAATCTTCTGCGTGCTGCAGAGCCATTGAGGCCATATTGATGAGACATCACCGTTGATGCGACAGTATCAATTGGAATGAAACTTATAGTTGGTTCAACATTTTTGGTCCCTCTGGTACCTCAAGGCAACTAACCAGACCTTAACAGCGCGGTCATTATTTACCGCAATAGTATCTAATGAATACAATACAATACAATACATATTATTACCCCTCAGTCGATGGTTCTGCTCTTTGAAAAGCCAGTGCCATTGCATCGGATGCTCGTCCGGTGTCGGCTACAATTATTACAGGAGTGTCTTTCTGTACGGCTTCATAAACTGTCTGTATGGTATTAGGTCCTCCTTCCAAGGCGATGCACACTAAAGGTATCTCTATAATACGAAATGAAAGGAATTGTAAATCAAACTAAGATACAGATGATAGTTCTACTGGATAGTATAGTTCTACAACACATAATGAAATCATGTACTTTTGCACATTTTCCTTAACTAGTCTTTCATTTTTAACGTTGGCTCTTAACCGAATCGTATCTCTATAATACGAAATGAAAGGAATTGTAAATCAAACTAAGATACAGATGATAGTTCTACTGGATAGTATAGTTCTACAACACATAATGAAATCATGTACTTTTGCACATTTTCCTTAACTAGTCTTTCATTTTTAACGTTGGCTCTTAACCGAATCGTTATATCGAAGCAAACCTTAAGCAGAGAGACCACAATATTGTCAAACTCTTTGTGTTGATAAAGCTCTACAAAACTTTACATACTTGTGACATCATTCTGTTGTGTTCTCAGACTCCACTGTGTAGATATAGTTTCCTCAAGTTTAGCTCGTAGTTGTACCTCAACTCCATATTTGCCCTCACTCCCATCGTCTACCAGGATAAAGTGTGTATGGTTTGGATCTAGCAAAACTTCATTTGGCTCTCCTTGTCTGATTGTGCTAATGAAAGACTCTCTGTTGCTATAGTTCTGTGGAGTGTTGCAAAGACACAAGTTTACGTTCTCGTAAAAATTACGAAGTCTGTTATTTCCGTCCTCTGCAGAACAGCATCCCGTGTTTTCGAAGACAACTTTCCGCAAAAAATAATTGTTATCCTAATAATTAATATTAGTATTGGCATTTTGGCTTCAAGGTAAACCAGACTAAGATAACATGTCCGAAAATATGTATCTCGCAATACACAAGACCGAATGTTTTAATGACTTGGCATAAATACGGTATACCAACCGCACCCTGTGTTTTAGAGTTGAGGTCTAAAAATAGGGTTTGAGTAAGGATTAGGGTTAGTATAGTGAGAAATATCCCACCGTCTCGTCCTTTATCATCGGTTGGAATTGAAGCCATAATGTACAATCTTATAATATATAATATGATCTTTTGTATATTTGTAATATTTACACATGTCCCAACTTTTACAAATTGAATCGGCCAAATTTGCTGTCTTTGCATGTTAAATGGCCAAAATAACCAGTGGGGCTTATTTCACTTTACTTTGTTATTTCAGCTTAAAGTGGACAGCAACCCTACCCGACAGTTATTACTAATATTAGTTTAACATTTTTAATAAAGGATAACAAAAATTTAAATTTGACGTAAATCGTACGTTAAGGCTTTAAATGCGCAAGTTTCATGAGAGGATAGTGTTCTGTTAGATTAGATTTATGTCAGTGTTATAACGATCAATGTCTGTGGTGACGAAGTTCTGCGCGGACACCTATGGTTAATATTAATATGATGCAGTGATCATTATGCTATATTCCTCAAATAGTGAATATTAATTTTAGGAAGGTCGAATTTCAATAAATCTGAAAAACCGGCTTTTCTAATATAAATGCCTTTTCAAGTCATGTCAAGAAAATAAAATAGTCATATTTACAACATCTTCAAGAAGAGACCGCTGATCTAGTATACCCCATGTAGCTATTCCAATGGCAACCACGTCGTGAATTCGACAATCTGTTTTAAAATCTTTCACCGCCTCACCAATATACTTCATAACACCAACATTGGTTCCTCCGGTAATAATCCAAGCTCCTGGTATGCACATAATAATTATATATTATTAACATATCCTAAGAAATGACCAACCGCTCTTCTTCTGAGAAAATAACTAAAAGCCTGTTCTTTATAAATTGGGAATTGAAATAGCCAAAAGAGTCAACGACTTCTACATTTTCATACATTTTTTGTGGCAATAACCACAAATCCCATTGCCATGATGATACTGTGAATAACAAAAATGCAGATCGAGAAGTTGCACTGCACTGATACAAATGGGCCTGACAAGATGGACTAAGTTTCATATGTTTACAATCTGAGCTGCTGGTCAAATTTTGCGTTGCTTAAATGCATTATTCAAATTCACTAACCCTCGGGTTAGGTAAGATTTTATAGGCGTGAACCCAATTTCTTGAAATAAAGCCTGCTGATAAAGAAATAACCAGGGGGGTGTATGTGTATACTGACATGTATGTAGTGCGTGTTTCTTTCCATGATTATCTACTATTGTATCCGGTGTTTTTTCTGCGAAACGAATCTCGGTCGTTACTCCTCGGTCTCTGCAGATTATCTGAATTTAAAAACAACAAACTGGGCTCCGTATATAATGTTCCTTACCTGTGTTAACGGCAGCCTCTATTACGCCATCTCTAAAAATATCTTGCAATCGACTGGTAAGCTTGAAATTATGCGCACCACCGGTAACTGATATAAGTAGTTGGGGCTTCCTAAGGCTCCATTCATTTCCAAGAAGAGATAGCAGGTGATTACAATTGGTCTCGGGCGTTATCTTTACAAACTTAAACAGAGAAAATGAAAATACCGCTAATTTACATCAAACAGACAGCAAATATTTCAGTTTCGAAGGGAAAACTTCAAGTCAACAAACATGCTGTGCAAAGATTAGAAAAATTAAAAAAGGCATTGCTTTAGCTGGAAGCATACAAATGATTAAAACTGAGGTAAGGTAAGGGTGAATCTGATTTACCTTTGGCTGCACTTGACATAACCTGGCCCCAGGTCCCACGAATTCAATGCTTCCATAACAGTCTGTTTCTAGTGTCTCAATAAAGAAATGCGAGGAGTCCTGTTAACAAAATACGATTGAAAAGTATATTATTATATTAAACGAACTGAATAAATGTTAGTTTGTCTACAGAAGTCAAAGCGGTCGTAAGTGACATATTTGGGTGAAATCAGTATTTTGATAAAATTTTAAAAGTACAAAATTTAAACCAGGTTTTAAGTTATAATAATAATACTCTAATTTTATATAGCGCATTACATCAAAGAGGTCACAAAGCGCTGAACAATATTGAAACACAATATAAAAATACAGATAAAATATAGTACAGGTAACATATAAAAAACGAATTATAATGAAAAAAAGATAGTCAGGTGGGAGACAAAGAAATGTATATCGGCAGCTAAAGTCTGCTTTATTGGCTTGGGAACCCCACAAGCACACCTTTGGGATACGTGAGAACAATGGTACCACTTTCTCAAGTGGGCCGCTTACACATGACTTATTCATCACTTATTGACAGTCATCTGTCAGGTAAATCATTAATATACTGTCAATGGTACCACTTTATCAAATCGGTATCAAAGAAAAACTGCATTAAGTTATCTATTACTCTGCATGAATTGTATATTCTTGACCTTATGTGTCACTTACGTTAGTCTTAACGTCCACACTCCTTTAAAGCTCGAGTGCAACCTTATCGAAATGCAGGAAACTGCACAACTTTACTGAACCTACGATATTGCTGTGTGTTAATTTTCTCTTATTATTAGAAATTAATAATATATTCTCTGTAGGATTTGTACACTTTTTATTTCTATTCAAATGTTTACTGATCCAAATAGTATCCATTTGTAAAACACAAAATTGCTTCTCCTGTAAAAATATAAAACTATATGTACGATAGTGTACCATTCTGCCGACGAGATATAACAGACCTTTTCAAACCAAATTTTAAAGATTCCGTCCGATTAAACCCGACGCATGAAATTTCCTCAAACGCGTGCGCTGAAAAAGTACATCATGCACCGTTCAAAGTTGCAATGTGTAACATGCATCATAAGCGCGATGAACTTTCGCATGGTCAAATGTGGATGAGAGAGGTATTTTTATACAATGGTAGATAAACTACTTACTTTGATCACATGGGTTCTAAACCAGCGAAAAAGCGGTACGACTATTATACGTAAGCGAAACCAAAAAATAGTTCCTTGTTTGCAACAAAGTGAGTCTGGAGTGCATTTTGTGGGAAAACACTTTTCTAAACGGATTTAAGTAAGATAATCCAACCGCAAGAATTATATTCCATTGAAAAGTGTTTTCCCACGAATACGCTTTCAGCTATGTAGTGGAAAGATTAGTGACAAAGCTAACGATAATAACTTCCCCCGAGAGCTTAGCTATATGATTGGAAACCACGTGACCTAAACCAAAACCAACACCGAGAACTTGAAAAGGCTCATTGTCATGAATTTGACTGAACTGAAAGATCAGGATATATTAGGAAAAACTAATAAAAGTGCATTTTAAACTATTAATAATTTACTTACTAGTGTAATGCTGGTTTCATACTACCCTGCCGCTTGCCGCTGAGCGGCGTGGCGCACGCGCATTGCAGACAAACGGACACAATAAAGGCTTGTCATTGGTTGAAACGCCCTGCCGCTTGCCGCAGCGGCAAGCGGCAGGAAAGTATGCTGGAGGCTTAATAGATAGCATATAAACGTAGTTAAACTCAATACAACAGTAAAAATCAATATTGGTAGATGGAGAGGGAAAAGGGATTTTGTCAATTTTGCATTATCACATTACCGAACTACTACATTTTAGGGCTTGAATATTTATTTGGTAATGAAATATGTTTTTATCAGAATTTTCACTGTGGAATATTTTTAGAAACACAATGTCACCTCACTTACAGATTAGAGAAATGTAGCTACCTATATTGGATGAGTGTGCTTACATTATTTGAAAATGTGTTTACTTGTAATTGAAAATAAAAAATGAAGAATACTATTTGACCCGGAAGTATTGTCCCGGCTTACGATACTCGTATGTCGGTATTCCCCGGTATTTCAAGCCCAGGCCAGGAAATAAAATGACTAGCATTTGGCGGGAAATGGCGAACCTGTATTTCTCAACTATAGTTAAAATGTTTCTCTTGAAAATTCTTACTTTAAAATAAATATTAAAAAAGTAATTTCAGAAAAAAAAACAGGTGTAGTATTTCAAAATTTTATTGTGTATATTTATTAAATTTTGTTCTGGTGTACCTGAACGTAAGTCAAATTTCACGATATTTTTGCTAAACGAATTAATCTGCAAGAATATTTTTGTACGTAAACATTAGGAAGCCAGCGGTTTCCAATGGTATAAAAATTTCAACTTTTTATGAGAAAGTGGAGGATGATGTTGTGGATCACGAAATGCCCTTTTAACATAAAATATATAGAACATTAATATTATATTATTGTTACAGTTCATATAATATATTTTAAATATAAGAATATAAGTCTAATAATATAACATTGTATATTGATATTTTATTATTATTATTATTATTATTATTATTATCATTATTATTATTATTATTATTATTATTATTATTATTATTATTATTATTATTATTATTATTATTATTAAAAACAAAGCTTACCTTGCTGTCCGCCATAGGAGGAATATTTGGATACTTTTCCATGGTTAATGCCAAGACACTGCACCCTCACATGCGTTCATCATGAATAACACGAGGAAAGTGATACTTTTTAACATGTTTTTGAAATTATTACAATCTGTACTTTACCCTTTCGTATTTAATGTTAAACAAAGATCTCTAGTTTTCAACTTAACAGGATTACAGATACCAGGATGTAGTCAATTCCACCAAGCCTGCGAAACTATTTGTGTTTTGTTTTATACAAACGGTACAAAGTGCACAATATTAAAGGCTCGGACATATCGAATTACATTCTGAATATCAAATTATTTTGATTTTTTGAAATTCACAATTTAATTCAAATTTTTATGGTTAATGATTAAAAATTGATATATGTGACATTTAACAGTCCTTAAAGTAAATTTATAAATCTAATAATATTCACTCAAAGTGTATGTAGCTGGAAATAAAAGCAGACGACCATTTGAAAATTTTGACCTTTCGTATTGAAGATAGATATTTTTTCCCAAAAATACCTAAATATTTTTGGTCTTTTGGGGGAAATGTGTATCTTCAATATGAAATGCCAAAATGTTCAAATGCTTGTCAGTTTTTCCTCCCAGCTACATACACTTTAAGCACATAACATTAAATTTATAAATTTTACTTCGAGGACTGTTAAATATGAAAATTAAAAAATATATATAATTTATCAATAATTTGCCATAACATTTAAATTATATCGCCAATTTCAAAAAATCAAAATCATTTGATATCAGAAGCACATTCCTCGTATTCAATATACAATTCGATTTGTCTGATGTGCTCTCATGTCCCACAAAAAACACGGTGCAAACGTTGTTATCCGCGCCCATAACGTGGTTTTGAATTGAACATTGTTATTTTATTTCTTTGTAAAGCTGAAATACGCAAATTCGCTGAGTGACAAGTGACTGATTATGCCAGTCACCTTGCAAGTATAAACATATGTCAGGCATTGCCGTTTGAGGCGAGAGATCGCTCTCACTCGCCACCGCTCGCCCAGACTCGATTTCTAGTGAGCGATTTTCCACTCGCCATAGACACTGTATATTTGAACTAGGCCTACATTAAAGTTTCAGCAATTTCAATGTATTCGATCATCGTAATAACTTGGCCTTAATCCGTGAAAAAAAAAGAGAGGGTGTCTACAGTGCCTAAGTGTTTCATATTGGTATGAATTATCTTTTAGACATAGAGAGTGATTCGACTATTACATACTAGAGAGTCTTTAATATCGCCTTTAATATCTAGACGACAAGGTCTGTATGTGCTAATTAGGCCAATCAAATTAAGGAAAATTAGGGCTTAACCCATTACTAATTGTAACAGAAACCATTTAATCACCATTCATTTCAGAAAAGTGTATTATAAAGAAAATATCAAAAATCATCAAAAGTCTAGGTAGTGGAACAGTGCCTAATTTGCATAAATCCGAAATGGCGGCTTATGCAGGGCTGAAATTTCAAAGTTGGTCAAATCTTATTTAAAACCATACCAATGGCTTGAACTCATCATAAGAATTCAGAAAAAGTATAGTTACTAGTCTCCGACATAAAGTTCATGAGTTACAGAGTTTGGGGTCCACATTTGTTCCTTTGGCAAAAATAAATAAAAATGAGAAAAGTTGCATTGTTTTGGGTGTTTTGTTACATAATTATGTAACATCAAGGTGAAGGTCAACAAGGCTCAATGGAATGGTTCTTCTTTGCTATGTTACCAAGGTAACAAACTACCTGAAATATGGGAAACTTTTCTCGTTTTTAATGTTTCCAAATTTTGACATTTGACCTTTTCTTGTATAACTCAAGAAATGTATATCGGAGATCGGTTAAACTATACCTTTTCTGAATCCTTATGACGAAAGGTATACGGTTTTTAACAACAATTGAACCAATTTGAAATTTCACCCCTGCATAAGCGGCCATTTTGGATTGATGCAAATTAGGCACTCTTCCACTACTTGGAATTTTGACTTTTGGAGACCTTTAATATGTTCTTTAATATACTTTTGAATGAATGGTGGTTAAATGATTTCTGTTGCAATTAGTGATGGGTATTTTTTTTGATTGCCCTAAATTATATTGTTCAAAATCAATCGCTGCTCGTAATTTTGCCCAGCAAATTGATTTAAGTTCAGAAAAATGTTTGTAAACGAGTTTAAAATGTAAATAGACTATCTCTGATGTTGGATAGTATTAAGGTAGAGTACTGACATCCGCAATTATTATTATTATATATCTCGACAGTGTAATACCCGTAAAATAAATACTTAAACATCGTTGAGATCTGAATATGAATAGGAAAACAAACAAAAATGTAAATGGTTTCCGTATCTTGATAAAAAATTCAACTAAACTAAATTAAAGCCATATTATAACATTTGCTGAGGAGAACGCCCTCAAAAATAGTTAATTCTGGTTTTTACACGTGTGTAATGTACTTTAGTCAATAAAGATACTCTGCAAAAATCAAGACTTTAGGTGCTGTAGTTTTTTTTAATCCGAGATTTTGAATAAAACGTTGGAACCGGCGTTTTATTATTACGATGGAAATATTAGTCGAACACGTATGCACAGTACGTACACGGCATGCGGGATACACATACACACACACCCCAAGGATCGTACCGTATTACAACCGCGGGAGTAACATGCATGGGCGCTAGTAGTAAATTCCAATTTTCTATGCTTAACCTTACTTGTTCGGCTCAAAATTAAAAGGGGACATATCTGACAGTAAAAGCTAACATTTTATGGAAAATAAATACTAATCTATTTTTACACAGAAATGTTATAATATGGCTTTAACACGATCATGTATCATAATTTGATAATCAAAGTAAGTAACCACGTGACCTACACAAACAAGGGGTGGGGTACATGCAATTTAACCTTTGACAGTAATATCAGAAAAGATCCACCATTCGTTAGAGTAAAGGCTCGTAATTTTAAAATGATCGTTATCCGAATGGATAATATTCCGAATGGACTTATTATTCCGAAGGATTGCTTATAATATAAGATAGAGTTCAGGGGGCATTATTCGGAAAATCAGAATTCTTCTAAATAATGACACATAAAGGAACCATTATAATACATACATAGCGTAACATTTTAACATTTCATGTACATATCCTTAAAACCTTTGAATCCATGATTTCTTCAAATGTTTTCAGCTTTGACAGCCAGTTGCCATGGCAAATGCCATGAGCATGAAAGTTAGTCTTAAAAACACAGTGGTCAATCTGTCATCCTAACCAGCTGGATTTCACTTGGGTCACCATACTATATGCCCTCTGGCAATTCCAGCCCTGAAACTTACTCCCCTGCCCAGCTGACCTCCAGAGCACCAGGAATGTGTTGACATGCAAAAGGTCAAACATCAGCAGGTGTCGAGGTATATGAGATCAAATTATGAAATCCAATATCAGAAAATGAAACCAGTGGAACAAAATTAATTACCCTCGCTTTTCTCTAATCGAGGGTAATTTTGCTTAAGTTCTTTAAGGACCCGTCGACGAAATGACACTAAATGCACTAAGATCAAGAACACTTTGAAACTTCAAACTGCCTTGTATTTAAAGGTATAAACGTCATGGAGCAAAGTTGTGCGTGAGAAATCGTTTTGCTACAAACCCAGAAGTTACCAGTACAAAAGAAATCTCGAAACTTTGCGCAAACAAAGTCGAAAATGAGTAAACAAAAAGTGCAAAATGTTCATTGTCGATAGTAAATTTGCATTGTTAAAACGTGACAATGGTTTAATTTGACTATTCCTGTAGGTTTAAAATTATAGGAAATGTATCCAGGTCGCAAATTTTCTCCACAAAGAATTAACCATGATTAATCTTAAGTATTGTCCTAACTAAACCGTGACAAAAGTGTACTACCATGACTATTGTGTAAACATTAAAGGTACAATAGGTAGGAGAATACCAGTAAATTGAACAGCTAAAAAATTATTCTATATTCATTTATCTTTTTTTCCCTTTCTTGTCGCTTAGCAATAATCATTGTATTAATGTATTTTAAAAATTAAACTTTTCGGTTAGAGATGGACTTTGGACCTTAATTATGGGGTCATTGGGTGAGAACATAATGTTGACAAATACCTGGAGTCTTTGGGTGGAAAGTCAAAAACAGACCATAGCAGCCTAAAGTATTGATTTGGCTCATCCAGCACATGGGAGCTTGTAGATGAGCATAATAGTTTTAACTGTTTTAACTTGTTTAAATAAATAGCAAATGAGTCTGCAGGAATAAGAACATGCCCTGATGCGGAGGGGGGGGTACTTGGTACAAATGATAATGATAATCGAATGTTTACCTGCATAATTTGATTTTCAGGATACATCATATAACTTGAAAAGTACTTGGTAGGGGTGATTGGGTGAAAATATGCTCTTACCGACCGACCGGTTTTCTTCTTTCGTCGCTTAAACGTCCAAATCGCAAAAAAAAATCCCCGGTTACTCAGAGCGCTATTACTAGTACTGTGGGCACACGCGCTCTACCTAGATTTTGGCAACTACAGGATGTCCCAAACAAAGAGCCCCTCATTGCGCCCTCTTTTTCTCCTATTTCAGAAAAGTTGATCAAGTATATGTTGGTATGTAAAGAAGCCTTTACCCGTTAGCTTGAATAAACCGAAACAATTATTTCAATCGGCTCATAATGAAGATATGCCCTTTTAAATGTACCCGTTTTTCGCTCTGTCCACGGAGGTTTGGCTACTTAAAAGATTGAATTCCTCGATGATAACATTATTTCAGGGAATGGGCTTTACCGATGGGCTTATGGATTTTGTCAAGTGTCATTAATTTGGGCAAAATTGATGTGAGATGGGACTTCTTTTGCAATTGTAATTACTTATGATTTTCTCGGTTATTTTATGCCTTTTTGTTTTATTATGTTTCTTACTTTCTTTTTTTCTTGCTTTCTTTTTATTGACAACATAAGTCATTTCTCTTTTTGGAATAAAAGGTAGCCCTCAAAAGGGCTGATGTTTTGTGTCTTTGGTTCTTTTGAAGTGAGTTTACTGTGCTGCTCTGCCATTTACCTGGTTGCCTCCTTGACGAATACAGGTTTCAGCCCTAGTCCTCATTGCATCAATTGCGTTGCGTACCATCCTTGTGCGCCGGATACTTGCGAATGTAGCAGTAATACGTGGTTGCGATGGTGATCCACGCTTATAGTGAATGCTTTCCCAAGCCTAATGCTATTTTCTATCCATGTCATTAACCGTGTGTTTCGTTTAAATCTTTGATGTAGCCAAACCTCATTCGTGGACAGAGTAAAAACCGGGTCCATTTCTCAAAGAGGGCATATCTTTAAATATTGTGAGCCGATTGAAATAATTGTTTTTGTTTTTTAAAGCTAACAATTTAAGGTTTCTTTACATACCAAAATACATTTGATCAACTTTTCAGAAATAGGAGAGAAAGAGGGCGCAAAGAGTGGCCTCTCTTTTTGGGCCACCCTGTACATTTCTTTGTCAAAACTTTTTTAAATTTCTCTATATCGCACTCTCTGTACTACATTGGGGGGGTAACAAAGTAGTAATAAAAGTATCATTCGAGTAACGGATTCGTATAATTATATAGGGAAATTCGTCTGAAGTTGGAGTTCTGACATTTTACTTGAGAAAATTAACGTTTTGTTTTGCTTGTTTGTTTAAGTAGATACTACGTTTACAACTTGTTTTGGTCTTATTGGAAAACCTGGTTCTTCCTTTCTAATTTGATACCAAATTAAGGCTATACATTGCCGTTAATTTCTTTTATGATTAGTTAAGCATATTATAAGGTCCTTGATTGGAGGAGGTGTGGACACGGGTGTGGACACGGAGCCATACAAACTCTATGGAAAGGGTCCAGAAAAGTTTGATGACAGGCATTTTTCCCTTTTTTTTGTTGATTTGCAAACTAAAATCCACGATTATTTACTATCAAGGTTGATAGCAATCATATAGCGATTAAATGATTAAGTAGATAGTGTCATTTTAATTCATTAATTAGACTAACGAGCTGATTTATTTGTCACTCCGGGTCTTTTTTCATAAACTTCTATGTAAAACAGTCGATTGTCAGAGTTGCTTATAATAAGCCCGAAAGTGTCATATGAAGAGACAATTTGTACTCTTTCTAGGTTGTTATGATTATTTGTGACTTAAGAGGGTACTACACCCCTTGATAAATTTGTGGCTATTTTTGCATTTTTCTCAAAAAATAATAACACCCTGGTAACAAAAGTTTTGTATATTATAGGGGCAAGAATCCAGTTACTACACTGGAATCTCAAGACTAGCGGTACGTTAAAGAAAAGAGGTACCGCTAGAATGTACCTCATTTCTTACTTAACATACATAATGAACCACGTGTCTTGAATTACTGAAATTTCAGTGAAGTAATTGAATTCCTTGTTACCAATAGGTAGTTATTTTTTGAGAAAAATACAAAAATAGTCACAAATTTATCAAGGGGTGTCGTGCCCCCTCAAACCAGTACTGAAAGTATTTTAAGCAGCTCATTAGCATTAATTACAATTATTGAATTATTAATTAGGTATAATAATGAAGAACATTTTGATCACCCTGTATACATACAAGCAAGCATCGCACCCTGTAAAACTATTTTCTCGTTGACTTTTCAAGCCCTGTTTGATTTTGGCATCCTCAGATTGTGAAATGCTCCTGAAAAGAAATACACAATTTAAAAGTATACAACATATTCATTAAAAAGTTAATTGTTACACCCTGTATATTTCCTCGCACACCCTGAATTTTTATTTCAAGTTTAATTCATTGTAATCTGTGTTCTTTATGCTTTCCAGCAATGTATACTTTTACATACTTGTACTTGGTAAATTAAAATTAAAAGTTATAACCATTTATATCAAAACTCATGTTTTCACCTATGAAAATAGCATGTCACAAAAGAGGGTCCCAAATTATGACACATGGCCATAGGTATTGAGCGAAAGGCTCTAAATCTAGCATGATGGCTTTCGGAAACTTGTAGACTAGTATTTATTCACTTCATTTTCATATAAACGAATCCAACGAGCCAAGTCATGGTCAGGATTTGGTCGGCCATTAATTGGGTCCCCGGCGCACCAAGCTGATGTTGTGACTACCCAATTGGGTGGATCAAAGCCGTTTAAAAAATCGATGTAAGATTGTATTGTGTTGTAAACTTTCATTATTCTTTTGTCTACGTGTTACACGGGTGGTGGAATGCAGTTTAAAATTCCCGCCAAGGACACATCATTTCACATTTCAGGTGAGATATACTCAGCCAAGCCATGGCTGCCACTGAGGTGTAGGAATGCGTGAAATTGGATTCGTCTATAATGGGTGACTGCACACCCATCACCTCTTTGTGTACTCATCTCCGTCAATTCACTCATGAACTGTTGTCAAATGTCATCATCCACTTTAGGTACTTGACTGAAGTATCAATTATCATCAGTTGATTGCGTTGGAATTTCTCAACCGTGTCCCTCATTTTGAGACATTTAGGGATTCTATACTACACCTTTGCGTTCGCTCCACGTATAAGGATTAAGCCGCCACTAATTACAACAGCACAACACATTACTCAATAGAAAACCAAGACACAAACAACAATCTGTCACTGTCAATACTTTGACATGTCAGCCACCAACACTGTTCAAGATAATTATTATATCCAAGATAATTATTCTTAGATGTCATTATTCTGTTGCAAGATCCGATATAAGTTGCAGTATTTTGTCTAACTTTGTCATGCTTAATTCCAGCATATGTTTACTCTCATCATTAGCTTCGATTGCTTCCTCTTTTGATTTTCCATTGATTACAAATTCATCCAACATACTGGGCACAATAAGATAGGCGTGTATGAGCTCAGAAGATATCTGAAATGATAAGAATGCTGTCATTAAGGTGTCAAAAAACTGTGGATAAGTAAAGTTATTGTTAAGGAGTAATGAGTCCTTTGTGTAATCAATGAATATTACGATACATTTCCCTTTATATTTGAAGCAATACTTCCTGACAGCTTTCAATTATTATTTAGTCATCGAAGAAAATCTGTCCATGTCCCTGAGATTTTAAGCTGATAAGTTTGTCACAGAGCCAATAAATACCCCATTTTCTAATACAGACAGTTTCGCAAAATAAGCGGAATTCAAATACCATATTATTCCATCTACAAACAATCTATATGCCTAAAGTGACACCCTCCATTAAAACATTCTCAAATTTTGGAGTTTAAGCTAGCACAGTATATTACTGACACAGGTGGCTGTACAAACATGTATTATTGTACGATCAACCTATCTTAATGCTTTGTGGAGGTTGTGTGTTTTTAGCTCTTTCTTAGAAAAAAACACTAATAAAAAACTACGGTATATTCGTAAACTTAATTCTATGGATATATATCATTTGACCGTCTTTTAGGTCCACAATGAACACAGCACTTTACCTTTTTCACGAAAATACAATCTTCCTGGACGCAATTCCTCGATAAAAGCATCTCTTGATGTAGAAATTGCACTGCCATTTGTAAATCATACTCAATAAGCCTCATATTACCCTTTGTTATACCACCGTTGATTGCAAGTTTCTTTATCGTCGGATAACCCATATTTTCAATCAGTATGTTATTGGCCACCATTGTATGGGCACGTTCTATTACGCCAGTATCTGTAACATTTTATAATATGAAGACCGAATTAAAAAGACTAGTTTGCGTATGACGTCCTGTCAACCAGACCAAAAATGCCGTACTGCGAAGGTCAGCAACCAATCACTGCTCGCCTTTGCCCTGACGTCAGACGCAAACTAGCATTAATTTTAAGGGGAATCATTATTCTGTTAATCTCTGTTCCCAAAACTAAACAAAATTATTGTCAATTTTCGTTTTTATTGGATTGGCTTGATCATATTTTCAAACTATATGTCAAAATTAACTAAATGACATAGGGCACAGGTTAAACTAAATTATGGTATAAAATTAATTTGGTACAAAGTGTACCACCCGTATTTTTTCGTCTTATCGAACTATAGTTTGCGCCCGCATTTTAAATACGCAAACTATCGTAGTTTCAAAAGTTTGCGAATTAAATACTTTTCTTTCATTCTACAATGTACCTCATTGGTAATACCGGATCTTAGATCTTGCTTGTAATCCTCTCTCTGGGGACCAAAATGCTTAAAATACGTACGCCATCAGACGGTTCGGTGATTGGCCGACGGAAACTGACCGTTCTTTCCTGAGAAGGTATTGGCGCTTTTTTTCTAGGTCCAACTAGGAACTATTTTGTACTCAATTATGAGAATATTATTTCTGTATACCCTTTTAAAATTGAATTTACCTATATCACCATTACTAGCAGGATTCATGATACCGTTACTCTCCTTTGCACAATTACATTCCTTCGTTTGATTGATGACAGACAATGATGACGATGACATCATACTCTTATTGCGTTGTCTTTGATTCAGCTTCCTCGTTAAGATTGTATATAGGTATGGGTTAAGGGAGGAATTCAGCGGTAGTACAAACACTGCAGTCCACGCGTAACTAGTTGCAGGAATTTCCACAGCGCGTGTTAGCGATAAAATACCCATGACTATGATTGGCATCCAGCAACACATATCGGAAAATACTAAGAACGACATCCGTAAAGCAAGTTGGATTTGGTTTGATTGTGCTTCGCTTCCGCGCCCCGCTCTTAGTGAAGATGTTTTTGCTTTGAAATAGATTGATACGTAACAAGCGGTCATGATTATGAAGGCAGTAAGGTTGAAGCCGACAAAGACGGTTGATGAATATTGCCAACCTTGTGGACGGTCTGTTGTGAGAGGCAAAGCAAGGCATACTGTGGAGCGGCCATAGAATGCATTACCAAAATAGCCTCGTGCTAAAACGGGTATGATGGAGATGGTAAATGTGATGAACCAAATAGTACAGGCATAAATTTGGGCTGATTTTGGGCGCAAAATTAGAAACCTCTGAAATGGAAACACTATGTTGATGAATCGGTCCAAACTAATCACCATCATGAAAAATACTGATGACTCGCTCGAAATGACGGATAAAAATCCAGCAATTTTGCAAAGTAAACTTGTTTGCCAATTCTCGGCAAAAAATGCATAGCGATCACGGTAATACACATCTGCTGAAGCTATTATCAGCATATAAACACCCATCAAACTATCCGCTAGAGCTAAATGGCCGATCATTATGCCTTGGACTCGAATATTATTGCTTCTTCCAGATTTGTTTGGTCTCAATCTTTGAAGCAACACAAAGGCATTGCCTATGATGGCACTGATGCCGAGAATCCACATAAAGATTCGTAGGATAGGGGTTCGAATCAAATCTGCGCATGAAGAGAATTGATCAGCTGCAGGTAAACATTCGGTTATTGAGTCGATGTCTTGAACCAAACAGCAGAACAGGTATCTGTCCGAATGCCTGTAGACATGGACAAGAGTAAAATATTATTTATGTCAATCACGTCAGCAATACTTTGAATACACTTTATGACAATACACCTATACATGCCAAGCACACCCACATACATTCCCAAACCACCACAACCACCTTGTATTACGCATATTTCTGGAGGCCCAAAAGATGGCAAACATGAAAAAGAACGAACATATTTGAAATCCAAGTCCTCTGTTTTTCGGGTCGGTGTGTTGTCAGTCCAGAAGTCTTATGTGCTGGCATACCAAGTCCTCACAAAATCAGTTATATTGAGCAAGACCTTACCAGGTTAACGCACGGAGAACGTAAGTTACAAAGGGGTTTGTATTACTCCCGTTTGCTTCGGTGTGTTGTTCAGTTGACGCTTTGGCATTTTCAGCAATAAATAAGGGTTACAAAATGTAAAATATGACAATACTTACAATGTTTGTAAGTCAGATAAATCGGTAAATACTTCCTTTTTCCGCTTCCCAAATTTGTGTCTTGAATGTCTCTATGAAAAAAACATCAACAAGAGTTCAACTATTTTCTAAATCACTACTAACAGATGTAGCTATTATTGGAATAGAAGTTTTTAATCAAATATGATATGTCATTTCTCAACTACTAATAATTAACACAATAGTTATGAAACACATTAAATTATAAAAAAAAAAAAAAAAAAGCAAAATCTGAAAATAAACTTACAAAAACAAGAGCTGATTTAGTTTGGTAAAGCTGCCCAATGCAATATCTCTTAATGGGTTCCCAGCAAGATCACTTGGTCATAATAATCAAAGAAAAGACGTATAATGGTAAAAAGAACCAAGAATGACTGATTTTAACAACAAATATAAACTTACAGTATCGTAAAAATATTTAGCTAATCCAGTTGAAAGCTATACACACATATGAAAGAAATGATCTTAACTCTTAGTACAAGGGTTGTATATTTTAAACGGAGTCACCCATTCAAGTAGCCTTATTGAGATTCACCATTTCTCCCCTCACTAATAGAAAATTAAAATGAGAATTCTTTCAAAGAGATGACAATTGGAAAAAAAAATACGAGAATTGAAAATGGTCTCATTTCTAGGAAACTTTCTCATATAAATGAATGAGACTTACTAATTAACGTGTCAACAACCTGTATTAATTGTGTCATTTCAAACAATGTGACATGTGTTTGACACGTTAATTAGTATTTCTCATTCATTTGGATCATTTGGATAAGAAACTTTCATAAAATGAGAAAATGTTCAATACTAATGATTTTGTCCAATTTTCATCACTTTGAAAAAATTCTCTTTATATTTTTTGATAGTGCATAGTAGCATATGGATTTCAGCTGGAATAGTCCATTGTATACTTACAGATAAACTAACTTTTCAAGATACAAAAATGTTGAATTGCTGAGATAGGCAATGCTATTCCTCGCCAGTGACCTTGTATGAAAAACAAAGGGGAAACAGAAGAAGAAAGCATGATGTTATTATATTATTCAATTGTACGCGATTCCTAAGGAAGAATGCCAATTTGTGAAACCAATTTATAAAGATATAACACTGGATCAGATTGATTGCGAATAATGGAATTTGTTGTGGAATGTGTATATAAATGTATTTTCTCTCCTATGGGAAAATTTAAGCTGTTAACACATATCTAACATATCGTCGCTTGGCAGGCTAACCTCATTTGCAATAATTTTCCCAAAGTCAAAGCAAAAACTCTGGTATGTTTGACCATAATTTGACCTTTGGAATAACTATTTTAAATATGAAGATATTAAAGGCAGTTAAATAGCAAAATAAAACAATAATATTTGCTTCTCATTTTTTCACTTAAGAAGAAACAACAAACCAATTTAAAATTATTTTATCTTACTGCTTGTACTTACAAAATCCGAAGGTTTCTGTTAGTTTCAAATGTTTGTACTGATATCGATTTTATACCATTACTTGTAAGATTTCTGAAAAAGAGAGATCGATACAAATAGTACTATCATCATTAATTCTTAGGTAATACGTTAATATTTCACATTGTAATTATCAGTAGAAATTTATTTTGGTAATATTTCAGTAATATTTGTTACCATAATTTGGACTCTAATCGTTGACAGTTTTCTCGAATGTTATTTTTTCGTAGGTTTGATACTTACAAAATAGTTAGAAACGGCATGTTCTTCAAATTTACTAGCAGCCTATTCTGTATGGTATCTTTCGCTTTTAAGTCGCCTGTGATATGAAGATGTGTTAAATGTCTAAAATAGGATAGAAAATTAGAAAATAAAACAATTTTATTGCATTTATAATTTCTACAAAACATGAAAAAACTAAAATCATATTTTTGTGAAGTGTGGCATTTATTTACACTCTAACATTTCCATGAGTAACACATTTTACTCACAATTCTCGGGAGCTGCCAGGTATGGTAAGGTGATGGGTTCGATTCCGTGTAGATCCATTGCAAGATATGTACAAGCCAATGCAGGTGCAGCTATCCATACACGTAAAACCTGATATTAAAATAAGAAGACACTGTGAAACTAAATTATATACAAGTTATAAAGATGGTACACTTTCGTGTAGCGAGTTTTGACTGATGACATTATTCTACTTATTCCTGTTTGGTCATAAACATCACTTCAGGTCATACCATGATTTCCTCTTAAAATGTTACTTATTGTTCGTGTGTTAGAATTAACTTAAACAATGAAACCCATCGTGAAATTGTGTTTGTCCTTTTCATAATGTGTTGTATATTGTTTTTAATATGATAGATAAAATGTGGTGTGATCAAGCAAAGTCAGTCTGAAGTCGGGCATATTCAATTGAAATCGAACATTTAGTTTAAAATATGAACAGTTGAAGTATTTCCAAAACAAGAGACAACAAAAGAAAGTTTTAACTTTGTTTGTTTATATCTTGAAATCAATATTTCCGTCTTCCGACTGATTTTGATAGATCACATCACATCACAAATGGATATTATCTTTACCACAAAACATTTCATCATCGCCTTCCGAACAGTCTCTTACACCATCACACACTTGCGATTGCGTCACACAATTAGTACTACCATGGCAACGATAATTCCCGGGGCATTGGTATATACCTTAATTAAAAAGAATCAGACAAAGACGAGGGACACCGTCAAAATTCCTACACATATTCAAGTTTTTATACATAATTTACAAGAGGAGCCATTTATAGCTCAAATGAGCGAACGGCACACCGTATCTAATTAAGAAATAAAGGGTAATGCATGATCCTTTACACGAAAATAATGTGTCCGAGGCAGTAAAACGTAAATAATGGGTGAGGCGCAGCCGAACCCATTATTTAAACGTTTTACTGCCGAGGACACATTATTTGTATGTAAAGGATAATGCTGCACCCTTTATTTCTATTCTATTACCACAAAATAGTGTGATTTAAAGAGAAAATTTCAAATTTTGTGCCCAAATATTTCAAGTTGTTTACCTCAAGGTGGAGCGCGTAGCCAAAGCGTATGCACATTCCAATAACACAACCTAACATTCCATTCTCCCTATAAGCAGGTATGCACATACAATAACACACCCCTGACATTCCCTTCTCCCCTACATAAGCAGGTGTGCTGTGCGATCTGCTGTGCGCTGTGATGATAGAAGAACATAAAGTTCGTTGCCCTTGACACTTTATCGCTAATTAATGGTCTGTCACGTGACGCGTTTCAACAAATCACAGTGCGCGATTTTGAATAATGGGTCGTGGGGTAATAGAATATATAATTATGTGCCAGCAACTATAAGAAGAGCCAAAACATACACGTACATACTATACACAATGTGGCAGCAAATCTCAATAATATAATTATCTGCGGCGCTATAACGCACATTTGCGAAACAAGAGCTAATGGCTACTCTAAAAATATAGGTATTTGGCAATGGTTTTGCTCTGGTAGTTTTTACGCCCAGTAACCACCTTATTGTGACGACACCCTGTGCAATTGTACTCCGGCTTTTGTGTTCGATTTTTTTTATTTGCTCGGGTTTTGACAACCCTGGATAACCCAAGAAAGCCTCTATTGAAGCTTATTTCCATTGGGGTGGTTTGGGAACACCGGGAGGGGTTAACACCCTACTCTTTTCGAAACTTGCTGCGAGATACATGTACAGGTTTGGCTCTCTGCACACGGGACCGACGCGTCGGCTTAACGTCCCCTCCGGCTTAACGTCCCCTCCGAAGGACGGAGTACTGTCATGATTCATTTACCCAATTCTAAATGAACCATGGGGAGAGCTGAAGTCTGAATTTAATCTATAGAAGTTGCCAACTAATTTCAGACTTTTTTTCCAATTCAATATCCCGGCAAATCTTAGACTACCCCGTAGTCCACTTGCCCATTGTGCATACTCTGGATATTGTATTTAAGCTTAAAACTCTGATTTAATTAATGTGTGCACAATTGATAGATTTTCACATCTGATCAGTCACCCTACTCCCTCTGTTTGTTAGCTTCCCAAGAAATTTCGGGTTCGCTATCAATAAACTGGTAGATTCCAAAATCAGAATTGTTCAGTATTAAAGTGAGCCGTTATAATTATGCAAGATAATGTTGCATTCAACTAATCGTCTGATATTTTTAACTCTTTATGACCATTTTACTATTGAATACTTTAATTTTAATAAACATCAGTATAATTTTGAGTTCAACGAAATGGGTTCATCATGACTAATAATAACATATTTTAATGAAATTCGACTATGGCATTTCGGGGTTCGCTATCAATAAACTGGTAGATTCCAAAATCAGAATTGTTCAGTATTAAAGTGAGCCGTTATAATTATGCAAGATAATGTTGCATTCAACTAATCGTCTGATATTTTTAACTCTTTATGACCATTTTACTATTGAATACTTTAATTTTAATAAACATCAGTATAATTTTGAGTTCAACGAAATGGGTTCATCATGACTAATAATAACATATTTAAAAACAAATTCGACTATGGCATAGTCTAGGCAAATCTCCACCGCCTGGAATTGAACCCGGGACCTCATGTACTAAAGCAAGTACCCTAACCATTGCACCACGCTCTCCGCCATTGCGCCATGCTCTCCGTTCGATGGCATGTTACAGACTCTGCGAATCACCATTTCATCAATTTCACAGCGCTGCTGCGTATACGGAATTAGAATCAGCCACTTTCCCCCCGGACTGCAACTTTATGTCAGAAACTGACTCTAAATCAAAATTACTCAATGTTAAGTAAAAGGAAACAGAGCAAAAGAATAAGTCACCTCACATGAAACTCAGTATTGATTAAATTTTATATGCCTATGTACACAGGAGCGACAACGAAATGTCCTCGCTAAATAACGGGGCACTCTCATGGTTCAATTACTCAAACTCTGGATGTACCATGTGAAGAGTAGAAGTCTGAATTCAATCAAAGTTTTTTTTTCCAAACCAATACTCATAAAAGTTATCACCGGCCCACATGCACAACAAAAGGAGTGTACCCTAACCATTAGGCCACGTTCTACATCACCATAGTTAAAGGTATACTTATAGATTGAATTTAAAGTTAACACTTTATATTAATATTAAGTGTACCGGTAACATAAATGTAAATACAAAAAAAAATAATAAAGAAAATAACACAAATATCAATTAATTTGCATAAAGGTATGCCCTTACTGCATTCAGCCTCGTCCTCCTGAAAAGAAATACACAATTTAAAAGTATACAACATATTCATTAAAAAGTTAATTGTTACACCCTGTATATTTCCTCGCACACCCTGAATTTTTTATTTCAAGTTTAATTCATTGTAATCTGTGTTCTTTATGCTTTCCAGCAATGTATACTTTTACATACTTGTACTTGGTAAATTAAAATTAAAAGTTATAACCATTTATATCAAAACTCATGTTTTCACCTATGAAAATAGCATGTCACAAAAGAGGGTCCCAAATTATGACACATGGCCATAGGTATTGAGCGAAAGGCTCTAAATCTAGCATGATGGCTTTCGGAAACTTGTAGACTAGTATTTATTCACTTCATTTTCATATAAACGAATCCAACGAGCCAAGTCATGGTCAGGATTTGGTCGGCCATTAATTGGGTCCCCGGCGCACCAAGCTGATGTTGTGACTACCCAATTGGGTGGATCAAAGCCGTTTAAAAATCGATGTAAGATTGTATTGTGTTGTAAACTTTCATTATTCTTTTGTCTACGTGTTACACGGGTGGTGGAATGCAGTTTAAAATTCCCGCCAAGGACACATCATTTCACATTTCAGGTGAGATATACTCAGCCAAGCCATGGCTGCCACTGAGGTGTAGGAATGCGTGAAATTGGATTCGTCTATAATGGGTGACTGCACACCCATCACCTCTTTAATGTACTCATCTCCGTCAATTCACTCATGAACTGTTGTCAAATGTCATCATCCACTTTAGGTACTTGACTGAAGTATCAATTATCATCAGTTGATTGCGTTGGAATTTCTCAACCGTGTCCCTCATTTTGAGACATTTAGGGATTCTATACTACACCTTTGCGTTCGCTCCACGTATAAGGATTAAGCCGCCACTAATTACAACAGCACAACACATTACTCAATAGAAAACCAAGACACAAACAACAATCTGTCACTGTCAATACTTTGACATGTCAGCCACCAACACTGTTCAAGATAATTATTATATCCAAGATAATTATTCTTAGATGTCATTATTCTGTTGCAAGATCCGATATAAGTTGCAGTATTTTGTCTAACTTTGTCATGCTTAATTCCAGCATATGTTTACTCTCATCATTAGCTTCGATTGCTTCCTCTTTTGATTTTCCATTGATTACAAATTCATCCAACATACTGGGCACAATAAGATAGGCGTGTATGAGCTCAGAAGATATCTGAAATGATAAGAATGCTGTCATTAAGGTGTCAAAAAACTGTGGATAAGTAAAGTTATTGTTAAGGAGTAATGAGTCCTTTGTGTAATCAATGAATATTACGATACATTTCCCTTTATATTTGAAGCAATACTTCCTGACAGCTTTCAATTATTATTTAGTCATCGAAGAAAATCTGTCCATGTCCCTGAGATTTTAAGCTGATAAGTTTGTCACAGAGCCAATAAATACCCCATTTTCTAATACAGACAGTTTCGCAAAATAAGCGGAATTCAAATACCATATTATTCCATCTACAAACAATCTATATGCCTAAAGTGACACCCTCCATTAAAACATTCTCAAATTTTGGAGTTTAAGCTAGCACAGTATATTACTGACACAGGTGGCTGTACAAACATGTATTATTGTACGATCAACCTATCTTAATGCTTTGTGGAGGTTGTGTGTTTTTAGCTCTTTCTTAGAAAAAAACACTAATAAAAAACTACGGTATATTCGTAAACTTAATTCTATGGATATATATCATTTGACCGTCTTTTAGGTCCACAATGAACACAGCACTTTACCTTTTTCACGAAAATACAATCTTCCTGGACGCAATTCCTCGATAAAAGCATCTCTTGATGTAGAAATTGCACTGCCATTTGTAAATCATACTCAATAAGCCTCATATTACCCTTTGTTATACCACCGTTGATTGCAAGTTTCTTTATCGTCGGATAACCCATATTTTCAATCAGTATGTTATTGGCCACCATTGTATGGGCACGTTCTATTACGCCAGTATCTGTAACATTTTATAATATGAAGACCGAATTAAAAAAGACTAGTTTGCGTATGACGTCCTGTCAACCAGACCAAAAATGCCGTACTGCGAAGGTCAGCAACCAATCACTGCTCGCCTTTGCCCTGACGTCAGACGCAAACTAGCATTAATTTTAAGGGAATCATTATTCTGTTAATCTCTGTTCCCAAAACTAAACAAAATTATTGTCAATTTTCGTTTTTATTGGATTGGCTTGATCATATTTTCAAACTATATGTCAAAATTAACTAAATGACATAGGGCACAGGTTAAACTAAATTATGGTATAAAATTAATTTGGTACAAAGTGTACCACCCGTATTTTTTCGGCAAATCGAACTATAGTTTGCGCCCGCATTTTAAATACGCAAACTATCGTAGTTTCAAAAGTTTGCGAATTAAATACTTTTCTTTCATTCTACAATGTACCTCATTGGTAATACCGGATCTTAGATCTTGCTTGTAATCCTCTCTCTGGGGACCAAAATGCTTAAAATACGTACGCCATCAGACGGTTCGGTGATTGGCCGACGGAAACTGACCGTTCTTTCCTGAGAAGGTATTGGCGCTTTTTTCTAGGTCCAACTAGGAACTATTTTGTACTCAATTATGAGAATATTATTTCTGTATACCCTTTTAAAATTGAATTTACCTATATCACCATTACTAGCAGGATTCATGATACCGTTACTCTCCTTTGCACAATTACATTCCTTCGTTTGATTGATGACAGACAATGATGACGATGACATCATACTCTTATTGCGTTGTCTTTGATTCAGCTTCCTCGTTAAGATTGTATATAGGTATGGGTTAAGGGAGGAATTCAGCGGTAGTACAAACACTGCAGTCCACGCGTAACTAGTTGCAGGAATTTCCACAGCGCGTGTTAGCGATAAAATACCCATGACTATGATTGGCATCCAGCAACACATATCGGAAAATACTAAGAACGACATCCGTAAAGCAAGTTGGATTTGGTTTGATTGTGCTTCGCTTCCGCGCCCCGCTCTTAGTGAAGATGTTTTTGCTTTGAAATAGATTGATACGTAACAAGCGGTCATGATTATGAAGGCAGTAAGGTTGAAGCCGACAAAGACGGTTGATGAATATTGCCAACCTTGTGGACGGTCTGTTGTGAGAGGCAAAGCAAGGCATACTGTGGAGCGGCCATAGAATGCATTACCAAAATAGCCTCGTGCTAAAACGGGTATGATGGAGATGGTAAATGTGATGAACCAAATAGTACAGGCATAAATTTGGGCTGATTTTGGGCGCAAAATTAGAAACCTCTGAAATGGAAACACTATGTTGATGAATCGGTCCAAACTAATCACCATCATGAAAAATACTGATGACTCGCTCGAAATGACGGATAAAAATCCAGCAATTTTGCAAAGTAAACTTGTTTGCCAATTCTCGGCAAAAAATGCATAGCGATCACGGTAATACACATCTGCTGAAGCTATTATCAGCATATAAACACCCATCAAACTATCCGCTAGAGCTAAATGGCCGATCATTATGCCTTGGACTCGAATATTATTGCTTCTTCCAGATTTGTTTGGTCTCAATCTTTGAAGCAACACAAAGGCATTGCCTATGATGGCACTGATGCCGAGAATCCACATAAAGATTCGTAGGATAGGGGTTCGAATCAAATCTGCGCATGAAGAGAATTGATCAGCTGCAGGTAAACATTCGGTTATTGAGTCGATGTCTTGAACCAAACAGCAGAACAGGTATCTGTCCGAATGCCTGTAGACATGGACAAGAGTAAAATATTATTTATGTCAATCACGTCAGCAATACTTTGAATACACTTTATGACAATACACCTATACATGCCAAGCACACCCACATACATTCCCAAACCACCACAACCACCTTGTATTACGCATATTTCTGGAGGCCCAAAAGATGGCAAACATGAAAAAGAACGAACATATTTGAAATCCAAGTCCTCTGTTTTTCGGGTCGGTGTGTTGTCAGTCCAGAAGTCTTATGTGCTGGCATACCAAGTCCTCACAAAATCAGTTATATTGAGCAAGACCTTACCAGGTTAACGCACGGAGAACGTAAGTTACAAAGGGGTTTGTATTACTCCCGTTTGCTTCGGTGTGTTGTTCAGTTGACGCTTTGGCATTTTCAGCAATAAATAAGGGTTACAAAATGTAAAATATGACAATACTTACAATGTTTGTAAGTCAGATAAATCGGTAAATACTTCCTTTTTTCCGCTTCCCAAATTTGTGTCTTGAATGTCTCTATGAAAAAAACATCAACAAGAGTTCAACTATTTTCTAAATCACTACTAACAGATGTAGCTATTATTGGAATAGAAGTTTTTAATCAAATATGATATGTCATTTCTCAACTACTAATAATTAACACAATAGTTATGAAACACATTAAATTATAAATAAAAAATGACAAAAAGCAAAATCTGAAAATAAACTTACAAAAACAAGAGCTGATTTAGTTTGGTAAAGCTGCCCAATGCAATATCTCTTAATGGGTTCCCAGCAAGATCACTTGGTCATAATAATCAAAGAAAAGACGTATAATGGTAAAAAGAACCAAGAATGACTGATTTTAACAACAAATATAAACTTACAGTATCGTAAAAATATTTAGCTAATCCAGTTGAAAGCTATACACACATATGAAAGAAATGATCTTAACTCTTAGTACAAGGGTTGTATATTTTAAACGGAGTCACCCATTCAAGTAGCCTTATTGAGATTCACCATTTCTCCCTCACTAATAGAAAATTAAAATGAGAATTCTTTCAAAGAGATGACAATTGGAAAAAAATACGACGAGAATTGAAAATGGTCTCATTTCTAGGAAACTTTCTCATATAAATGAATGAGACTTACTAATTAACGTGTCAACAACCTGTATTAATTTTGTCATTTCAAACAATGTGACATGTGTTTGACACGTTAATTAGTATTTCTCATTCATTTGGATCATTTGGATAAGAAACTTTCATAAAATGAGAAAATGTTCAATACTAATGATTTTGTCCAATTTTCATCACTTTGAAAAAATTCTCTTTATATTTTTTGATAGTGCATAGTAGCATATGGATTTCAGCTGGAATAGTCCATTGTATACTTACAGATAAACTAACTTTTCAAGATACAAAAATGTTGAATTGCTGAGATAGGCAATGCTATTCCTCGCCAGTGACCTTGTATGAAAAACAAAGGGGAAACAGAAGAAGAAAGCATGATGTTATTATATTATTCAATTGTACGCGATTCCTAAGGAAGAATGCCAATTTGTGAAACCAATTTATAAAGATATAACACTGGATCAGATTGATTGCGAATAATGGAATTTGTTGTGGAATGTGTATATAAATGTATTTTCTCTCCTATGGGAAAATTTAAGCTGTTAACACATATCTAACATATCGTCGCTTGGCGGGCTAACCTCATTTGCAATAATTTTCCCAAAGTCAAAGCAAAAACTCTGGTATGTTTGACCATAATTTGACCTTTGGAATAACTATTTTAAATATGAAGATATTAAAGGCAGTTAAATAGCAAAATAAAACAATAATATTTGCTTCTCATTTTTTCACTTAAGAAGAAACAACAAACCAATTTAAAATTATTTTATCTTACTGCTTGTACTTACAAAATCCGAAGGTTTCTGTTAGTTTCAAATGTTTGTACTGATATCGATTTTATACCATTACTTGTAAGATTTCTGAAAAAGAGAGATCGATACAAATAGTACTATCATCATTAATTCTTAGGTAATACGTTAATATTTCACATTGTAATTATCAGTAGAAATTTATTTTGGTAATATTTCAGTAATATTTGTTACCATAATTTGGACTCTAATCGTTGACAGTTTTCTCGAATGTTATTTTTTCGTAGGTTTGATACTTACAAAATAGTTAGAAACGGCATGTTCTTCAAATTTACTAGCAGCCTATTCTGTATGGTATCTTTCGCTTTTAAGTCGCCTGTGATATGAAGATGTGTTAAATGTCTAAAATAGGATAGAAAATTAGAAAATAAAACAATTTTATTGCATTTATAATTTCTACAAAACATGAAAAGACTAAAATCATATTTTTGTGAAGTGTGGCATTTATTTACACTCTAACATTTCCATGAGTAACACATTTTACTCACAATTCTCGGGAGCTGCCAGGTATGGTAAGGTGATGGGTTCGATTCCGTGTAGATCCATTGCAAGATATGTACAAGCCAATGCAGGTGCAGCTATCCATACACGTAAAACCTGATATTAAAATAAGAAGACACTGTGAAACTAAATTATATACAAGTTATAAAGATGGTACACTTTCGTGTAGCGAGTTTTGACTGATGACATTATTCTACTTATTCCTGTTTGGTCATAAACATCACTTCAGGTCATACCATGATTTCCTCTTAAAATGTTACTTATTGTTCGTGTGTTAGAATTAACTTAAACAATGAAACCCATCGTGAAATTGTGTTTGTCCTTTTCATAATGTGTTGTATATTGTTTTTAATATGATAGATAAAATGTGGTGTGATCAAGCAAAGTCAGTCTGAAGTCGGGCATATTCAATTGAAATCGAACATTTAGTTTAAAATATGAACAGTTGAAGTATTTCCAAAACAAGAGACAACAAAAGAAAGTTTTAACTTTGTTTGTTTATATCTTGAAATCAATATTTCCGTCTTCCGACTGATTTTGATAGATCACATCACATCACAAATGGACATTATCTTTACCACAAAACATTTCATCATCGCCTTCCGAACAGTCTCTTACACCATCACACACTTGCGATTGCGTCACACAATTAGTACTACCATGGCAACGATAATTCCCGGGGCATTGGTATATACCTTAATTAAAAAGAATCAGACAAAGACGAGGGACACCGTCAAAAATTCCTACACATATTCAAGTTTTTATACATAATTTACAAGAGGAGCCATTTATAGCTCAAATGAGCGAACGGCACACCGTATCTAATTAAGAAATAAAGGGTAATGCATGATCCTTTACACGAAAATAATGTGTCCGAGGCAGTAAAAACGTAAATAATGGGTGAGGTGCAGCCGAACCCATTATTTAAACGTTTTTACTGCCGAGGACACATTATTTGCATGTAAAGGATAATGCTGCACCCTTTATTTCTATTCTATTACCACAAAATAGTGTGATTTAAAGAGAAAATTTCAAATTTTGTGCCCAAATATTTCAAGTTGTTTACCTCAAGGTGGAGCGCGTAGCCAAAGCGTATGCACATTCCAATAACACAACCTAACATTCCATTCTCCCCTATAAGCAGGTATGCACATACAATAACACACCCCTGACATTCCCTTCTCCCCTACATAAGCAGGTGTGCTGTGCGATCTGCTGTGCGCTGTGATGATAGAAGAACATAAAGTTCGTTGCCCTTGACACTTTATCGCTAATTAATGGTCTGTCACGTGACGCGTTACAACAAATCACAGTGCGCGATTTTGAATAATGGGTCGTGGGGGTAATAGAATATATAATTATGTGCCAGCAACTATAAGAAGAGCCAAAACATACACGTACATACTATACACAATGTGGCAGCAAATCTCAATAATATAATTATCTGCGGCGCTATAACGCACATTTGCGAAACAAGAGCTAATGGCTACTCTAAAAATATAGGTATTTGGCAATGGTTTTGCTCTGGTAGTTTTTACGCCCAGTAACCACCTTATTGTGACGACACCCTGTGCAATTGTACTCCGGCTTTTTGTGTTCGATTTTTTTTTATTTGCTCGGGTTTTGACAACCCTGGATAACTCAAGAACACCTCTATTGAAGCTTATTTCCATTGGGGTCCATTTGAACACCGGGACGGGGTTAACACCCTACTCTTTTCGAAACTTGCTGCGAGATACATGTACAGGTTTGGCTCTCTGCACACGGGACCGACGCGTCGGCTTAACGTCCCCTCCGGCTTAACGTCCCCTCCGAAGGACGGAGTACTGTCATGATTCATTTACCCAGTGCTAAATGAACCATGGGGAGAGCTGAAGTCTGAATTTAATCTATAGAAGTTGCCAACTAATTTCAGACTTTTTTCCAATTCAATATCCTGGCAAATCTTAGACTACCCTGTAGTCCACTTGCCCATTGTGCATACTCTGGATATTGTATTTAAGCTTAAAACTCTGATTTAATTAATGTGTGCACAATTGATAGATTTTCACATCTGATCAGTCACCCTACTCCCTCTGTTTGTTAGCTTCCCAAGAAATTTCGGGTTCGCTATCAATAAACTGGTAGATTCCAAAATCAGAATTGTTCAGTATTAAAGTGAGCCGTTATAATTATGCAAGATAATGTTGCATTCAACTAATCGTCTGATATTTTTAACTCTTTATGACCATTTTACTATTGAATACTTTAATTTTAATAAACATCAGTATAATTTTGAGTTCAACGAAATGGGTTCATCATGACTAATAATAACATATTTTAATGAAATTCGACTATGGCATTTCGGGGTTCGCTATCAATAAACTGGTAGATTCCAAAATCAGAATTGTTCAGTATTAAAGTGAGCCGTTATAATTATGCAAGATAATGTTGCATTCAACTAATCGTCTGATATTTTTAACTCTTTATGACCATTTTACTATTGAATACTTTAATTTTAATAAACATCAGTATAATTTTGAGTTCAACGAAATGGGTTCATCATGACTAATAATAACATATTTAAAAACAAATTCGACTATGGCATAGTCTAGGCAAATCTCCACCGCCTGGAATTGAACCCGGGACCTCATGTACTAAAGCAAGTACCCTAACCATTGCACCACGCTCTCCGCCATTGCGCCATGCTCTCCGTTCGATGGCATGTTACAGACTCTGCGAATCACCATTTCATCAATTTCACAGCGCTGCTGCGTATACGGAATTAGAATCAGCCACTTTCCCCCCGGACTGCAACTTTATGTCAGAAACTGACTCTAAATCAAAATTACTCAATGTTAAGTAAAAGGAAACAGAGCAAAAGAATAAGTCACCTCACATGAAACTCAGTATTGATTAAATTTTATATGCCTATGTACACAGGAGCGACAACGAAATGTCCTCGCTAAATAACGGGGCACTCTCATGGTTCAATTACTCAAACTCTGGATGTACCATGTGAAGAGTAGAAGTCTGAATTCAATCAAAGTTTTTTTTTCCAAACCAATACTCATAAAAGTTATCACCGGCCCACATGCACAACAAAAGGAGTGTACCCTAACCATTAGGCCACGTTCTACATCACCATAGTTAAAGGTATACTTATAGATTGAATTTAAAGTTAACACTTTATATTAATATTATGTACCGGTAACATAAATGTAAATACAAAAAAAAATAATAAAGAAAATAACACAAATATCAATTAATTTGCATAAAGGTATGCCCTTACTGCATTCAGCCTCGTCCTCTCCGTTTGGGCAATCAAAGCTATCATCACATCGATTTCTCAGTGGAATACAGTAGGAGTCTGGACACTTTAAGGTGTCATTTGGACACTGAAAATCAGCTGCATATAAAAGTAACAAATGTGCTGTTGTTATTTGGTCATAATCCTATGTAGATGTTTACATGGTAATGCTGTTGGTATTTGGTCATAAACCTATGTAGATGTTATTAGATGTCCGGTTGTTTACGTTGTATTTTGTTTTAGTATATTCTAAATTGTGAGTGAACACTACGAATGAGCTGTAAACTCGGCAAATTGTATTCTGAGATATAGTGCAAAATGTTCGTGAATGTCGTATTCATAGGTGTATCAATTAGGCGCGACATGTTTCTCATTTGATAGCGTTTAAACCAATCAATAATCCTATTGCTGAAGAGGATAATAATCTTCTACATATAGAATCATTAAATACACTGCAAATGTTCCCGAACACATGACGCTTCTCAGACGCGTCCGAGGTGTTCATAATTGTCTCTTTAGAACACTTGTGTATTTGAAAATGTGATAAGCCTTGCACATTAGTGTTCTTTTAGTATAATGTAGAACACATAGTATTGATCAGACGTGTCACAAGTGTTCTGAATGATTATATTGAATACTGGTGTTCAAAAATGGAACGCATGAGCAGATAGAGGCGTTGGAGAGCTGCGACGTGTCAGCGAGAAATGCACGGTGCTCCTTTGAAGGAGGGATATAAGTAACAACAACAACAACAATGGCGATGCAACGTGGAAACGCTCCCGGGAAACGCTATTCCAAACTGTCTTTTTCAAGACAAATGGGATGATAGTCAGGGTAAATTCGAAGGATTTAGAGAAGAATGAAAATCAGGGCAACTTTGGGAGCGACTCAGAGCCCGTATATCTGTTGACAGCGATGAACAAGCATCGGAGAGACACAAGAGGGTGACTATGGCCGAGCGATTAATGCGTTGCGCTGTCAGCCGGGAGATACGATCGGCGAGGGTTCGAGCCTTGGGCTTGCCTTAGGTGAAAATTCTCTGATTTCATTGGAATTCTTCGGAACACCGCCATTATCTTGTTTATACTACCATGCATTTGTTTATTGTCGAGTAATGAGATTTTGAAAATGTATAAAATAAAAGTTGAACACCAGCATTCTGAAAATCAATGTTTGAACACGTGTCATGTGTTAAAAAACCGTTACATTTCTCTCATGTGTCCGAGGTGTTCATAGATAGTAATTTTGAACACCAGAGTTTAAAGGATTAGAACATGTTACACTAGTGTTCTGAGGTAATAACACCTGTGTTCTCTACATTAACACTAGTGTTCTCTAAATAATTTGAACACGTGTCATGTGTTAAAAAACCGTTATATTAATGAACGCGTTCCATGTGTTCTGGCCAATTTACAGTGTAGATCTAGTCTTTGTTTACTTTGGCTAAATCCTGTTCAAGTGGTGGGTTACAAAATTTTGTCTAGGTATGTATAACCAACAATGACAATGAGGGGACATTGCTGAACCTCGTTGACTTGGGGATGCTTTGAAATGACTTTATTACAAGCAATGTGGAAAAAGAGACACGTGTAGAACCGAAAAAAGGTACCATTTAGTTGAAGGAGCAGAGTTCAACAAACCATAACACCGCTTCTGGATATCGTTTGAAGTCAAATGATATACTATTTTAAAGCTTATTATATATATTTTCTAAGCACGAAATAAAACAAAATTGACGGGCCGACTTTACGGCTGATTCGTAGTGTCCAGTAACAATTTATTAAACTAGGCTGCACACAAAAAGTTTTTATACATTTAAAATAGTAGTCGATGGATTACTTTGTTTCGCTTATTTGATGCCTCATTCGGCACGATGCAACTTTATTCCCCCTCCCATGTACCAAATTGAATGAAAATGAGAGCATTTCAAAAATGACAAAAGTTTACACTTTCCCTCAAAACACGGAGATTTTACGCTCTAATGAGTTCGTTACAAAAGGCGGCGGGAATAGCCCTGAAGAGCAAATATCTACATTTTTGTCAAATAACGTCCCATCTTGTCGATTGGGATACAACATTATGAACATACACATAACAAATTAGTTTTTTTTCATCTACTTTATGTTGTAATTTAAGAAATCACCTGTGTTAAGATACATTTATATGCAGTATAATTAATTCATGTCACTTACCACATTGTTCTAAGTGAGTTGAATCACGGCATCCAATCGGAAAGTTATATTTGTCCCGCCCATAAATACATCGCTTATTACTCTCTACGCATGCGCCATTCTTACACGTGATACTGTCATTTCCGCACGTGAAGTCGGTATTGTTCACTTCTGAAAATAGACTCATCGATCAAAAATAAAATTAAAATAAAGAGACGTGTGCATTTCAATAACATCTAATTAAAATATTATAGACTATTAAAATGAATTTTCTAAGCTGAAAATATGCCTGTAATTTTTTCTCAAAGAAAGGTGTCGAAAAAGTGGCAATTTTTTTTATCTTTTTTAGCAAAATTTAGGGAAAATCTCCAGAAATTCGGATAATTTCGGGTCTGTTTTTGTTTTTTGTTTTTTCGAGGGGTCAAATTCTAGTAGCTTTTTGCCGTACATCGCCACCCAAAGCAACGTCGAGGCCTCCGGGGCATAACAAAACATACCACAGTAAAGAGGTTCATCTTCCCAGTTTTTCCCGGCACAATCTCTCTGACCATCACAGTAAGCATGCGCAGGTAACCAAGTGCCATCATAGCACTGGAATCCAACTATTGATTGACCTATGAAAAATGACAAATGAAAAAAGAGCAGATTCAATATATGCATATTCTGTAAAAACTATAAATTCTTATTTGGGAATTCTTGTTTAGATATTTAGCTCTTTAATGTACTCATTGTTCCATCCTAGTCGTATACTAAATAAATTTAGTGGATAGTAATTATGGTTCAGTACTTAATAATATTTTCCAAACGAATAATACACATAAGTTAATAAGTACTTTCGATACTTTATATATATAATTTATGTTTGCCATTACGTAGTGTACGTAAATTATTTAACGCACAACATTTTTACTGCTCCATTCCGTACATCATGATTATGCAAAATGATGCGCTGCATTCAATCATAATGGTTAACGACAGCAAGAAAAATGGGGAAAAAGTAGGACTCGGACGTAGAGAGGGACACGACGATATTCATCTTACCACACAGTTCCTCATCTGATCCTGTTGTGCAATCTTTAATAAGATCACATCTTTTTGATTTGTCAATGCACTGACCATCAGAACATGTGTAATCGTCTTCGTTGCATTCGGGGTAAACTATAAGAAAAAAAAATGCACAAAATGACTAAACAGATCACGAACCAAACCACAAAGATTAAATATGTTTCCAGTACAGATGAATCAATTAAACGAACAGTTTGATATAATATTGGTATTGGCAGTTGAATGTTGTTCTCATACCAGGTTTAGTGAAAAAAATATAGTGAATTGTTTTTGTTTTAGTGTCTTCTAGAAACAGTTATTAAAACTGTTAATTGAAAAGGCGGTGGTATCAACACTAACAACAGCAAGTTGCCAAATACACAATGACATAATTGACTTTAGATTATGTTATTATAATTAGTTCATTTAGTCGCAGATAATAAGTATTCTCATAATTAAAGTTTACATTTTAAAATGTATGGTACGTATATTAAAGTGAAAAAATTCGGTGTTTACAAGATACTCTGTGCAAGCTGCAGAATTCGGTACTGAATATTGGCGTCCATATTGAATGGACGCAGTAAATGTTAAAATAAGAAATGTATGATAAGATATTGTTTAGATAAAGACTAATATATAAGATTAAGACGTATTACAATTTGCCTACCACACTGATCTTCATCCGACCCATCATGGCAATTAATGAGGAAGTCACACAGGAATGAAATAGGGATACATTCACCACTTCGACTGCACTGAAACATTCCTATACCGCAGTCACCACGAGGCATGGCTTGGAAAACCGAAGGTGTTTGGTCATCTAGATACCACAATTACCATTACAGAACAACTCAGATATAATTATCTTAAAGCTATATCAACATGGTGCAATGATACCTAAATACCCTCCCAGCAAACACAAAACGTTTTCGACATCATTCGCAAACGGTTATAAAAGGTTGTCAGAAAACGTTTAAATGTCGGGATATATAAAGGGTATATTAAGAGTATAAAACGTTTTCATAACCTTAAAAAACATTTTTTGATAATCTACTGCTCAGAAAACACGTTTAAATGTCGGGTTATATAAAGGGTATAAAAACGTTTTAATAACATTCTAAAAACATTCTTGAAAACTTGATACAAAACATTCTAAACAGAATGTTATTTTCGGGTTGAAAAAATATTTTGCGAAAAATGTTTGCCCAAAATATTTTCAATAACGTTTTAAAAACGTTTTCATGACCTTTATATAACCCGACATTTAAATTTTATTAAAAGGTTTTGAAAAAAACATTTTCAGAACATTTCTGTGTTTGCTGGCTTCAAATATTTTAACATAATGTTATTTAAGTATTGACACAATATTTGGCAAAAATGTTTGCAAAAATAGTTTGCAATAGTGTGTTTTCATAAAAAAAACGTTTTAAACGTTATCATGCCCTTTAAATAACCAGACATTTTAAAAACCACAAGCCAAAATATAACTTATTTAAAACATTTTTAAAACGTTTTTGTGTTTGCTGGGCTGCTTATTAGCTTTGAATACCAATTTCAGTACCAGAACATGCAAAAATACCTAAAGATACTATTCAGCATCTCATGATACTGGGCTCCCAGCCCCCAAACACCTCAAAATTCCATACCTTTGCAAAACTACACATTTGGCAACCACGCTTGTGATATCGCTAGACGATGTTTGACTTTTTTTTCCATATTCTAACAGAGTGTTAGATTTAGATGCCAAATAAAGCAAATGCGTAATACACAATAATATTTTTGGGATTAAAAGACAAAATATCTAGTACACTTAAAACTTGAAATAATATTTAAAATAACATAAAAATAAAAAGACATTTAAGAACATACTACGAATATTTAGTTTTACTTTTAAAAGCTAAACAGCAAGGGATCAAAATGCATATTAAACGTACATTTTCGACATTTGGATGCAGCCAAACAGCTCGCTCCATTCTCACATGCAAATATCTTATGAAGGCATTCACCATTATTACAAGTCACCATGTTCGACGGACAAGGCTGCTCTGTAAGAAAAAATCACATTTTTGAGTACATGCTCAATTGAAAATTGTGGAGCCCTTTGTCAATTATTGTTCCACAAGGAACAAAATAAACTAGTCTCTTTGTAATTTTCATTTGTTGGGAAAGCAAAAACTCAGATGACACCTTTATGTAACGCCTCACTTTTTTGCTTTCTTCCTTTTCCCTCCCGTCTTTCTATCTTTCTCTCTCTCGTAAACTTTCATAAAGTAAGATAAAATATATATTTAACAGCAGCTTTACATAACATTAAGGTATTAAAAGAACATAAACATTACCTATCATTTCTATGTCTCGGATTCGTATTGGCGTGGGTGACGATGAGCTGTAATCTGGGGACGGTATGTATATCATTATAATAAAGTAACATATATGCGACGTGTCATGTCAAAATCAGACACTTTTGGGCAGGTTATAAATTTTGAGTTTTTTCTTAAATATAGAGATATTTTGCTCCATAACGCTATTTTCCTCAATGAAATCGGACATTCCTAAGCGAAGATAATGAGTTCGTAAGTTATGGTAATATAAAATTGGAAATTGAGATATCGGCCTGTTGAGAGTAGGAATTACCATGAAAAATGTCTCAAAAAATACAAGATGCCAGTTATATTCCGGTCTGAAACTATCAGACAATATTTTTAACATTAATAACATCACAAATTCGCAACAAACCCAGATTGTGAAAAAAATCACACCGGGCAGATTTTTGGCTATTTCTCCATTTACGATCCTGCCCAAAAGTGTCTGCTATTGACATGACACGTCACATATGATAATGCTGAAATATAATACTAATAGATATGTATTTAATTGCGTATAACTATATATATATATAACTACATTATAATTATACGACGGGTAAAAGAAGCATAAAAGCTATTTATTTCTTCATTTTGATTAATTACGATAAGTTATTATTTTATTGTATATTGTGTAGTACATAAAAAACCTTTCGACAATTGACACCAAATTAACAATATCTTATACACGCAATAACAATATGCCAATGCCGTACGAAAACTTGGACTGAATGAAGTGGAGTTTATATTACATTATAGATCTCCTTTTAAAGATGCCTTTGGGTCAATAAGCGTTTAACAAGTACCGGGTGTCCCAAAAAAAGGTTACATGTAGATTTTTGAAAATAATCTAAGTTAATGTTAACAAATATAAATATCCTTTCCATGACGTAAATCTATGTACCATCTACTAGTACCCTGTGAATGTCAAGTTCACAACCTACGTACTTAATCCACATTCCACGCATTCCTGAGCAAGCTCTTTACCTGACATAATGCAACACGAGGTTCATTATACCACCGTCATAGCCACCGTGTATTTGGCGGGGCACATGAGTAGGCCCAGCCATAGCATGACAGATGCAGTATTTTATTCTGATAAATGAAGAATAGAACTTGTTCAGTTTTGTTTCAAGAGTTCAGTCAGAAATGTAAAAACAAACAGCAGCGATTTCAAGTCAACAAAATCCAAACAAGGCCTAAATGCAAAAGATTGTTATTCATTTCACTATGTTGATGACATGAGATACAGCGTGCAGAACTGCTTTCACCAAAAACGTGTTCTTCTCTAAAGACCACCTTCCTTTATTTGTAACCACCAAGAGTCAAGAAGTTCTAAAACTGATCTATTTTCAGTGTACAATATTTTATTTTTAAGTTTCTTTTGTTCAATAAGTTCAACAATGAAAAATAAGAGAAACATAATAGTAGGCATGTCCACTAAAAATTGAAGTACTTTTAAATTGATTCAGACCTAACTTATTGGATGGGAATTGATGAAAGAAACATTTTGGCGTTTAAATAATCTTAATCGGACGTTTCATTCCAGAGATATGGCCTTTCGAGTGTCACGGTTTTATATAGGGCTGCTAGAACATGTTAAAAGTTAAAGTCCAAAAGGAATACTAACAGAAAGTGCAACTTTAAGGTACTTTTTCTTAATGTATTTATTAACTATCTTATCTGGAACATTATATTTGCTTAATATAAAAATAAGATCATCCTGAAAATTTAATCGATTTTGTTGACATACAACAAAAACTATAAGACCTCAAAACCCATGGTTTGTTTGTTGAAACCTCAAGCATGATCATAGATGGCCGCCATGGAAAATATCTCCATAGAGGAGATGAACAATAAGTGCATTATTTCAAATGAAAAGCGGTAGTCTTAAACATTGTTCAATCTTTTAAGGTCAGCACATTTTATCTTCAAAAATTATTATATTTCATCATGGCATAAGTTTGGTAACATTAATCACTACCAATTTTGAGAAATTTGCTCCAACTCAAAGGTTGTCTTTACTACATTGAGCAATACACTGTGTGCATGGAAGCCATGATGGTCCCCGGTTTTTATACTCCCTATGAAATGGACATGGTAGTGAGAAGTGCACGGGGAAGTGCATGATTTGAGATGGGCCGCGGTAGGCTTAAACATTCTTAAATTTCTTAACATCCTACACATTTTGTCTTCATAAATAGTTAAATTTTATGAGTATGTAAGTTTGCTTGTCTGATTCACTCCAAAGTCGGAGATAATTGCGTTTGAACACCTGATGCACGGAATGGTGTCACTTCAACCTGTTGTAGTTCTCATCTCATTAAATTTTTCATTAAAAAAAGTTGATCTCTTCATGCAGGAAGGTCCTCTCTATTTACTGACCAAACAGGAAAAAGTTTGGTGAATGTTTTCTGGTGGAATCAGGAATTTCTTGAAACACCCTGATATAGGCCTACATTTGGATCAAAACAAGTATGTACGCCATTTAACATGCCTGGGATTTCTTGTATCGATCAGTTTCTCCATAGACAATACGTGTGTGAGTGCACGCACACAGTAAATGAAAAATCGTTCTAGTGGAAACTGTATTGAGAGTGGGCATCCCTAATAATAGGTGATAACTGATAAAGAAAAATCTGAAAACAAAGGTGTGCGTGTGTTCAACTATCGTTGTGCGATATTTTGATGGTTAGCCACTCTTGACACCCCTGACATCTTGCGCTCATAAGTTAAGTTGCTTTTAAGATACGAAATTGAAACTTAGTTATCAGTTACAAGAAGGATCAATAAATAATATCTTAAAAAATGACATTGTTTTGTTGTACCATCACAAAATGCGGTTCATTTTCTACATGTAACCTTTTTATGGGACACCTTGTATATAGGTGCGTACTTATATACAATGTTAACTTAATAATAATTTATAGCTAGCCAATAATTGCTAAGAAATGCTAACCTTGAGTATTTTGAGTTACAGGTTTCATGCAGATAAATTGATTAGCGTCATTGTTAGCAACACAAGGTACATCATGCCAGTGATCCGTCGAATGGAAATTTGCCATATCCATCAAAACACATGATTCAAGATTCCCGCCATCTGGTTGACGTACACCCCAACTTCTAGTTCTAATGTAACAAATCAAGTAATTTATAATGTTCAGTTTTTTAGACAGGATTATTGCGGCATGAATCAGAGAGGAGGAATGAGGGTTGAATGGAACCGTCTGTAGGTTTTTTTCAACGAGTGTTTTGTGTATTTTGGAATTGGGAAAGGCAGATACCACTGAGGCGGAGAAGCTGGTATTATAATACATTTTTGTTTTCACCAATGCCAATGTATTTTAGAGTTTTAAACTAATTTTTTTATGTTTATATTTATTTTGATTTTACTGCTCAAGCAGAATGCTACCACAATAGCACTGCGATTCTTAAATGTTCGCCATAAACAAACACGCCGGAACGGATTGGAAACAGCCAATGGTAGATACCCTTTGCAGGACCGATCGTTCCCTCCAAAGTACATAATAATCTCATAGTCCATTCTTAATGATCCCTGGACTTAAATAGCATGCGTACTGTGGTAAGAAGAACATGGGAATTTAAGTGTTTTAACACATGTTTTTCTTTTGATATGTCAGCTGCCAATTGTATGTTCCTTACGTTTTTGGGATTTGCCAATCAGTGTAACTCAAGGGTCTTCCATCGATCCATCTGCGTTCCCATCCATCAGATAAAAGCGTCAGACCTACGAGAGAAAATCATGCAACATCGTCAGTATCATCCACTTAGCCAAGTAAACAAGCGTGCCCAAAACACTTTGTTTAATTTTTGTATGGTTCGTTTTTGCTTACCGTTTATACATGTAATTTAACTTCATAAATACCTCTTTTGCCTAATATTATGTTTATACACACAAATAAACAGCCATTAAAACCAATATGAATGATTTATTTAATTTATATAACATCATCCAAACAAAATACTTGTTCACCTATGTAAACTTTAAATGGGGGCGATGCTGAGCTTGCGAGACCACCAACAACCAACGAATATATGAACTCCATATCTTCAGTATCCCGGATGCTAACGAGATGAGCGCCCTCATCGACACATTGTGATTCAGCATCATTCCATCGTAGAACAGTTGATGATGTGACGACTAGGTAGCAGTTGTCTTTGAAGAATTTCCAACCACTCGGACAAAAATGGTCTGAGAAAGACATGTTTCACTACATCATGTAAGGAACGTTTTACTCTTCAATGAAATAGGTAAATGTAATAGTTTAAAGTATATAAGGCTACGTTTAAGCTAACTAAGGTGATGCTTAAATTTAATTTCTTTGAATACTGAAAAACACAGAGATCTAGAAATTATCAAACAAAGAAATATTATCATTGCCACACAAACAAATACAATGCCTGCTTGTCGTAATGCGCACCGTTATCCCGTAAAGGAAACACTGACAAAAATAATCCCTGTTATACATTTTGGCAGTTTTGGAACACCGATAGTATAGGACCAATTTAAAAGTAATGGCTTAAGGGTACTACACCCCAATTGTGTGCCTATTTTTGCATTTTTCTTCAAAATTATAGCATGTTGGGGACAAGTAAGATATGTATATTATAGGGGCAAGGACTACAACTACTGCACTTTAAATTTTATTTCAGCGCAGACAACAGTTGTGGAGTTACAGTCAAAAAGGGGGGAAAACCAGTGTTTGATCAATAAATCAATAACTACTTGCTTTGAGTTGCTGAATTGTCAGTGCAGTAGTTGTAGTCCTTGCCCCTATAATATACATATCTTTCCTTGTCACCAATGTGCTATAATTTTTGAGAAAAATGCAAAAATAAGCACAAAATTGGCCAGGGGTGTAGTACCCCCTTAATGGACATTATGCACTCGATCATATCTCAAAATAGGGAACAGAAACAAACCAATTATATTGTTCTAATTTTTCTTATTTAAGCTGACCTGGTACTGCAGGTATTGCTGGGACCTCATCACGGCGGCCTTGTTCGTAGTCCGCAACAAATCCTGTCCCTGCTTCTTCCGCACCGGAATGAAACTTAAGAAATAAGTAGTTATAGTCACTAAGTAGCTCTGCCAGAGGGCGCTGTTCATTACAAAAGTTTCCAAGAACAGTTTCGGAATTCTGATCTGAATGTGCATTATAAATCGTAAGTGAACTTGAATCGCATTGTCCAAGAGACGGGACGTCAAAATGGCCGAATGACAGGACTATGTAAGTTCCCGCTTCTGTTGTTATATGCCACGAGCAGGTGCTCCTTTGAGAATAGGGATTTGGAAATCCAATGGAAGAAATACGGCCTTTGTCGTAAGTGCATTGCTTGGTGTAATCACACGAGGCTAAGTGATCCATCTCACATCGCCGCCTTCCTGCAGGAATAATGTCAAAGACAAGGTTATGCATTACCTTTCACTGCATCTGCTTTGCGTATTGTTAGCAGAGACTTATGTTACTTTGGAGCAGACAAATTCAAAATATTTCACTGCCTCCGACACATTATTTGGTTGCAAAGGATTAGCATTTATTTCTTAATTGCCTTACAGTAGTTGATGGGCAATTTAATTTGGATGAGGAATGACCAAATAGTGCTGAGATTGTTAAAAATGGGGGCTTGCACAAACAAATACAAATTTGACCGCACAGTACATTGTGGCCATACTAATATCATTGGATTCAGTTAAGGGGGTACTACACCCCTCGATAAATTTGTGTCTATTTTTGCATTCTTCTCAAAAACTAATAACACAGTGGTAACAAGAGTTATGTCTATTATAGGGGTAAGGAATCCAATTACTACACTGGAATTTCAGTGACCCAAGACAAGTGGTTTGTTATTTATGATAAGAAATAAGGTACCGCTTGTCTTGAGTCACTGAAAGTTCAGTGTAGTAAATGGATTCCTTGCCCCAATAATATACATAATTTTTTATTACCCGTGTGTTATTTTTTTTGGAGAAAAATGCAAAACTAGTCACAAATTTACCACAGGGGTGTAGTACCCCCTTAATTACATTCAAGAAAAATTTAACTGATGCCCAAATCAAGATCAATTAAAATCGAATGGATTCAGCTTTTGTTCAATGTGTCGATGTCGCCATTGTATAAACTTTTGAATCGATGACTGACAATAATGACAAAATTCCGTTCTCGTCAACACATAGTGCTCATGAGGCACTAACCTCTACCCTAACCATAACCAGCAACAGATTTATAGTCTTCCTGGAGTAAACTAATTAAAATAATGACATGCTCACCAGAAATGCATCCAATGGGTTCCACTCGTAAACATGGCTGATTGTGCCATGTGACCGGATGCAAATATAAGTTATCGGCCTCGATTTCTTCAGCCAGGTCATTTCTTACTAATGTTGTGCTGTCAGTGTTGCCATCAAAGATCTGTTGTTGTTTTTCGATGGAAGTAATAACATGTTGAATTTTGGTAAATTCAATGCCAATAACAATAAAATTTATTTGTAAAATAAAGATTACGAACGTTCAGTTTGAATTGCAATTTTCTTTAAATTTGTTTTAGTGCATTAAAAATATTATCTAATGAGATCGTCAGTACGACACTGATGTTGCTTTTGAGCCCTTATGAAAATGTATTATTTAATCCACCATTCGAGACGGTGCGCTGAATTTACAGTGATCAAGGCAGGGAAATTTTTTTATTTACGTCTTGAACTTGCTGTTAAAATCCATGACAAATGCGACATCACGTGACATTATTGCAGTTGACTGCACTCTTGCAATCTTCAAAAGACTATGTGCAACTTTCTCCTGTCGCCATTTTGGACTCCTAGCCCAATATAAACCCTTTGGCTCCAATTCTGGAGACATCTGGCTATGAACCATTATGTATCACCCTATCCGCGTTAGCCGATTTGTTGTACAACCAACATTTTCAAATGATCTCGTAACCTGGGTGTGTTACCACCCAATTGGACACTCTTTTATCCTAGATAGTCGAATCTGAAATTTTGTACTTCATAGAAAGAACTTTTCAAGCTTGGTATCTATTACGCATTGCGGAATTGATAATGATCCGAGTGGGTGTTAGCCCAATTTGAATAGAAATCCCTTTTTGAAGAGATAGTGCAATACTTATAGCCAGTTTGTGTGAAAATGATAAAAAGAAACACAAAAAATGAACACTTACAACACATTCTTCAGATGCGGTATCGTCAACGAACATCATCAAACTATTTTCTACAGCAAACGATACGCAATAACCTGTCACCCAGTAGTCTATGTCACCACATCCCTGAGTAACTAAAGCTCGGATAAAGTAGACATCCCCTAAATTCAATTCAAGTGTCGGGTTCGTGTCTTGTATCTCAGGAATCCACCCAGTTCCTGGAATGCCTATATCATACACTAATTTTATCTTTGCTGCATCGGCTGCAAATGTTTGATTGTAAAGGCTGGATGAACTCATTTCAACTTTGGTGATTCCCCCAGATGCTACACCGATTGCGTAGTCACAATCTAGAATAAAATTGAAATAGCCTTGACAAAATTAATTAAAGAAGATTTTACGATATGGAGAACAGATGATGCAAATACAATAACGTCGCGGAAAGAGTCAGTGGCCTTAATGTTTTATATCAATCTATAGCTAATTTACGTGTGGTATGTTATAGTCGTTGGCTGATTAAGTATCGGTTTGCCTGAAAAGGCGGTGAAATATAACACATTCTTAAAGGTACGTCTAACGTAATGTACTCGGAAACTGAAGCAATACACAAAAGGATTGCAGAAGACACTTGATTTCTCCGCATTGATAAAGTGAAAGCTACATGATAACACTCTAAATTAATAAAAATAGTAAATATTAATCATTTGGCTCAATTTGAGTATTTTTTAAGTCAATAGTGAGTTCTAATCACTCATGTTGTTGTCCTGATTCTTCTTTACTCAACATCCAGGACTTTTTATTTACAGTGAAGTGGGGTCAAATGAGCTACTAAAATAGAGACAAACAATCAATAGATTCAGCCGAGTAATTAAAATGTTTGCCTACAAAATTCCGGTTTACCTTAATTGGACTGTCTGCTATTATTTGAACACTTTATATGAAACCGAAACCAATGTTAACATGTTGGTATAAAATAAAGATTGTATGACTTATAATGATTGCTGATTGGCAACCAAATCCAATACCATTTAGCTTCCTAATGATTATTAGGCATAATATGCGATAGCGGCCGTATGATATCTCAGGGTAAGCCCCTACACATAATCGAAACACCTTTTTTATTAATCAAAACCAATGTAATTTTAGAACGTTGGTATTACAATTGAGATTGTAATGACCTATGAATGTTGATTGGCAAACAAAACTAATATATCAGCTTTATAATGATAACAATAAACGATAGCGTATGTTGGATAGTTTAGGGAAAACACCTATAATATACCTGAATCGAAGCATCCTAGAAGCTCTAGTCTTACACCAACGATTCCCCGGTCAGATTCAGGGGTGATTGGTCCTTTTGTGACTGTCTCCAGGATCCGAATAGGATAGATACGTATATGCATGGTCTTGATGTGTTGGTATAGGGATACTATCCTGCGACATGCATGAAGATTGGTAAAAACCGTGACTTCGTTATTCAGTATGTGCCTCCTTTGACACCGTACTTGGCCACACTGAAAAAATGGAAAGAAAAGTGTAATAATATTCCTGGTGTATGGACATATTCTTGTCATAGGTTAGCCCTCGAGTCGGGCACCAATCCAGAAATCAGTCAATCGAATATATGTGTACTGAGAGACAATTTAAAATGTGTTTTTGGTTGACCAGATTAATTTCAATCTTGTTCGAGCTTATGTCCTACAGTTCGGTTCCACATCTGGGTTTAAATTCAGAGCCTTCCCCTTCATCACTATTCAAACCGGGTACACAGATAATAACCACACACCACTGCATTGTACAAACCTAACACAATTCAATTATCACAACCGTCATCTCTAACTACCAGGTACAAAGTTATATTGCTCCAATTTATCTACAGATATACTCGTGCATATGTTTTTATCACCATGATCACCGAGACTGTTAAAATTTGATAGAAAAGTCTCTTCCAAATATTTTTAAGGGAGTCCCCGGCAATCACTACATTATGCCTTATAATGTAAGAAAAAAAATTAAGCACGAATCCCGTGGTTTTACTTAAAACAAACTCACAGTGACCACAAAAACGAATAAAAACATTTGTCTATCAACGCGCAATATTTAAAATTCCCGGGCGCCAAAATTGCCGAGTGCAATGACGTCCTAGTAATACAATGAAGGCTGACGACAATTGAGCACAAACAACCATTACATCGTTGCACTTACACTATTTCGGCGCGGGAATTTTGAATATCGCGTGTTAAGAGCCAAATGTTTTTATTCGTTTTTATGGTCAATATGAGTCTGTTTTAAATAAAACCATGCGATTCGTGCTTGGTAATTATTTTTCTAACATAAGGCATAATGTTGTGATTGCCGGAGACTTCCTTTAAAATATAATATAAACAAATTCTGACCACATAAAAGATCTTGAGGCATCATCTTTATAGCTTCCAATACAATGGACTGATGTAAACAATATTAGCGTACCTTTTCTTCGTTTGTATCATAAAGATACGGTTTCCAATTAACACCGTCACCACTATACATGATGTAAAAATGACGTAACCAAATCCAACCATTCTCATTGGTCCATTGCCCATCCATGACAATTCCGGATATTATAGATCGTCTGCGAAAGGAGACCTGTAACCATGGTGTGTCATCGTTATCATTTGGCGCCCAATACTTTGGGTGAAACAAACGGGCAAAACGTGGCACATAACCAACGCCCTTGTAACTTGAAGCTGATATTTGCTCATCTGTTATTATGTTCGTTGATAATCCAAGTGTCATTTCACATGATCCTAAAAATACAAAAAGACAATACTCTTCGATTTAATTATTATATAAATATAGACTTACTCCTCCCCCAGTGGGTTTGCATTATGGTTGGGACACAGTCTGTAAGAGAAGCTTTCGAATCATAACATTTTGCTCAAATCCCACATGTGAGTCAACAACTTGTGTTTGCCCAGACCTTGACTTTTAAAAGTGAGGTTCTAATCACAAAGTGCGTGTTGTGGGTGCCAGAAAAGCGCGAAAAACAAAAATAATTTACAAATATTTTTGTAACGCGTTTTTATACAAAACGAGTTAAAACGTTTTCATGACCTTTATATAACCCGATATTTATTGTTATTAAAACGTTTTTACCAAAACCAAATACACTAAATATAGCCTGTATAAAACGTTTTAAAACGTTTTGTGTTTGCTGGGATCCATTCGCGATACGGTGCACACATGTACTTACTGTTAAATTTGTGTTATTATCGACATTCAAGATAAATTTGCAATTAATACTTCTAGTGTGTTGGACATGACTTTATAACGTATCTGCGCATGTGCATTTGATATAAAAAAAAAAATGCATTTCAAATTGAATTTTATTGAAATGTTTTGAATCAAAATGTTGTTTAATCATTTTAATTGATTTTTACAAATACGATGGTTAAATATCTGTTGGGACCATACATTATGCATGAGAGCTACCACCTACGTCATTTCACAACCGATTCCTTTTAACGCTTTGCAGCAAAGGAACTTTGCTACCCGAGCTTCGAATATTCTTACCGTAAGTTCATTGTCCAGCCAAAACAAAAGCAATTGATAATTGTTATTAGTGAGGTTCTAATCACAAAGTGCGTGTTGTGGGTGCCAGAAAAGCGCGAAAAACAAAAATAATTTACAAATATTTTGTAACGCGTTTTTATACAAAACGAGTTAAAACGTTTTCATGACCTTTATATAACCCGATATTTATTGTTATTAAAACGTTTTTACCAAAACCAAATACACTAAATATAGCCTGTATAAAACGTTTTAAAACGTTTTGTGTTTGCTGGGATCCATTCGCGATACGGTGCACACATGTACTTACTGTTAAATTTGTGTTATTATCGACATTCAAGATAAATTTGCAATTAATACTTCTAGTGTGTTGGACATGACTTTATAACGTATCTGCGCATGTGCATTTGATATAGATTTAAAAAATGCATTTCAAATTGAATTTTATTGAAATGTTTTGAATCAAAATGTTGTTTAATCATTTTAATTGATTTTTACAAATACGATGGTTAAATATCTGTTGGGACCATACATTATGCATGAGAGCTACCACCTACGTCATTTCACAACCGATTCCTTTTAACGCTTTGCAGCAAAGGAACTTTGCTACCCGAGCTTCGAATATTCTTACCGTAAGTTCATTGTCCAGCCAAAACAAAAGCAATTGATAATTGTTATTAGCGGGTGAATAATATTGAATTAAATCGTGTGTTATTCATTACCTTGATTGGATTTCTGAATGTAATCACGATCCCCTGAATTACAAAAACAAACAAAAATACAATTTAGTTTTGGTTCATTGTTGTTGCATTTTAATATATATTTACCAAAAATTCCACGAATCTATAAATATTCTAATAGATATTTAACAGCGAATACCACGGATTTTATATTAGCAAGGTTACAAAGGACAATAAAGGATACAATCATAGGCTCTATTTGTTTCAAAACCCTTGGGGAATAATGATGTAAGATTTTGGTTGAATAAATCAATCATTTGAAAACATGTTGGATATGAAGACTTTTATAGTAATAAACACGCTTCAAAACTGAATATTTATTTTGGATACATCTTGAATTATGGTTGAAAAGTAAAGACCGAATCGAAACAGCAGATACATACCTTTAAGCAAAAGCTCAATTTCTTCCACACCACCTGAAAAGACATGTTATTTAATGGTACATAAAAGCATTACTTAAACAAATTTGATAATTTAAATAGGCACTCTTAAATTTTAAAGTAGATTGATAACGTTAATTGACATGCTTTTTAATATTTTAAAAATACGACCACCCTCTAATATTCAAATTTGTAACCAATGTATAATCCAACATACACGGTAATTCATCCTCAGATTAAATTGTTACCAGTTACATGTTTGACCACTTCCCCGACAGAATTCAGCTTCATAACTTTTATTTTTGTACCATACCTCTGTGGTTTTACTGCCTAGTACCACTCTCTAGAGTGGAGTCAAAACCCATGTACCACTCCCATGTTCCACTCCAGACATAACAAGTCACATGGAGATCACTTGTCCCACCCTCCAGTATAAACTTTAAAAAAACAGACCCACCCAAAGAGTGGTTTTACTCCAGACATAACATGTGACATGGGAGACTACTTGTACCATCCTCATATAAACAGGTGTGCCCAGGGAGTGGTCTTTCGTCAATCAAAATTTCCTAGTATACTTTAAGGACATAACCATGACCTCAGTATGTTTGTAAACATAGATTACTTGGCTAGAGTTTTGTCCTTATAGAGTGCTCCTTTTTGCCATGTATCATTCTGCCCTGGTACAAGTAACTTATTACGTGTAATCGCGCAGAATACATAACTCTAAGTATCATTTATTTATACATGAAAGCACTCACAGCATTTGGTCAGTCTGAATCCCGGGGTCTTAACTTAACCTTCATTTGTCTCCTTATACATGCAATAGCTTTCTTTTGGAATTGTAATCCCCAATGCAATGGATTTCTTTCCTCTTCTCCAGCCTCATTTACCTTCAATTTTCTTCTTACATACATATCCATTATCCCATATACAGGGGAAATCATTCCACTCTCCCGATTCAAAGTACAGATTAGTGCAATCCTCACCACCAGGGTCAAACAGGTCATTAGGCTCTCCAAAATTCCAATTGGTATAATCTACCTGTAATTATCAACGAACAACATACTAAACATTGTGACTTTGAGTTCCGTTTTATATTGACGGCTTCACGAATAATATAATTAATGTTTACTTTAATGGAAACTTTAAAATATTGTTTGAGTTGCTTTTTATAAAGAATTAAAGAAATATTATTTTGTTTTGCCAAACGTAACTACTGGCAATACAAGTTATCTTTTAATATTTTTGCAATTTGAAGGTAAATGGGCCAAGACATGGAATTTTGCATGTTTTCTTACAATTGTAGTCACAAAAGTCTAATCTAAGACAAGTCTAAGCATTCAAACTCTTGAGTAATTTTTTTTTTTATTATTATTTTTGATAACTGATTAGGAAAAAGATTGAAAAAATGTGTTTGCAATATACTTAAAATGCATAACTTAAAATTAGCCTTTGAACAAGTCTGTTGCCTTAATTGTCACAACATACCAAGGACGCCCTAAAAGCGCTTGTTTTTAACCCTTATTTCAAAAAATTGGCCCAATATTAAAATTTGACTTTCGTTACCAGTTAGAACTAAATAAAGGATTAGGATTTAGCTTGGTGTCATTTGGCAAAACAGGATAATATTTTTTAAACCAAAATAATTAGTAGTGTATTTTTCTAGAATAAGGGAAATCCCCGTAAGATGATACTTACAGGTGATCCGTCCAGCCAGGTGAAATTGCCTTCATCCTTCAAATCATTAAATCCTATCCACACTTGAGTACCAGCCTCACGAGCCAACACTATAACAGAGATTGGAGGTTGACATCTTGATGAGCATATACTATAATTGAGACCGAATTCAAAAGACTAGTTTGCGTATGACGTCCTGTCAACCAGACCAAAAATGTCGTACTGCACAGGTCAGCAACCAATCATGCCGCGCCTTTGCACTGACGTTAGATGCAAACTAGTCTTTTTTAATTCGGTTTCCAATTATATTGGAAAAATTAACTTTGAAATAGTAGGGGGAAATTAAATACCTGTGTCTTTTCTACAGATAAATGGCATTATACTGGAAAATCCAGAGGGGTCCATCTTAGCTTAACATTCAGGTATGTATAGAGTTTATATCAAAAATGTCAATTTAACCCAAAATACAGTATCTTCTAAAATATCCATAATACACTCTGTTTTCAATTATCATTATCGCATATTATATTACCAAATTCAATACAGTTGAAAACAAGCAATGAAACACAAAACAGTTGCCCAAGTAATATTTTTGTTTCTTAATAATCAAACGCCCTTATAGAGCCGAGTTCACACTAAATTTCCCTTAAGCATACATGTACAAGTTGAAAAAAATCTTACTTCTATGAAAAAACAGTTCTTCTTCGCTGTGAACACTAGTTAGAGTTATTCCCATTTCCTCGCACGCCGTAGTAGCTGTAGCATAGTCAACCTTATCTGAGTTGAGAAAATACAGATAACCTCCCCAAACGAACCACGTTTGAGGACAACCACCTAAAATAGTAAATTTTAAAAATAGTAAAGATAGATATCCATTACACAATTGCAAAAAGTAGAATTTTTTGTTATAAAATATAAAATAAAACTAATTCCCCATATGCCACATTACACTATATTCCGCCAGAACAGTTTACCAATGTTATCACATTTACGTTATTACACACAAGGGGAAAATTACAGTCATAATACCCAACTTCCAAAGTTGTTTTAGTATCCAGCTTTTAGCACCCGTAAGCAAGTTTGATTACATTTGTGGTATTATTTGCTTCAAAGCTGTAGCTATAGTTATTACTGCCGTTATTCGCTGTAGAACCTAGCAAACACAAAAATGTTGTTAGAATGTTTTAAACATGTTATATTTTGGGTTTGGGTTTAGATAAAAAATGTTTTAATAACATTAAATGTTGGGTTATATAAAGGTCATGGAAACGTTTTAAAACGTTTTGTATGAAAGCTTTAACTACAACAATATTTCAAAATGTTTTCAAAATGTTATCGTAATTTTGTTTTTGCAAAAAAATTTTGCCAAATATTTTGTCAACACTTAAGCCATAATGTGTGATTTGCTTCACAGCGACGCCCTCAATTTTGCTCGGATTTCTACTTTTTACATAATTATAATGCCCAGTGGTGTACTAAAATACCATGTAAAAGACTAAGCCTGAAGTGCTTTAATAACAGTAAAATTAAACTTTTTATATTAAAACCGGGTCGGTTTCAGTGTTCACGATCGACTGCTTGCTACAATCTCCCGTGGATGTCAGCTTATATGTGTACATACGTCGAGCGCGATGCTCCGTGCAATATACATGTTACGATCGGCAAGTGAACGTAGTACACGCACTGTAGGCGCTGGAATGAAATTTTCTTCGTCATATCTCATTTGTTTGGCTCGAAATTAAAAGTGGATAATGTGATTAGTGAAAACAAACATTTAAATAGGAATCTATTTTTTATGCAAATCACATATTATTGCTTTAAATAACATGATGTTAGAATATTTGCAGTGGGTTATCAACAAATGTTTTTGAATGTTATAAAAACGTTTTCTGGCAACCTTTTCTAATCTTTTGCGAATGATTTCGAAAAAGTTTTGTGTTTGCTGGGAAGTGATGATGTAACAGGATTAACTACCATAGCAATAGGTTAAAACAATATTTGAATATATCGCCCTTCACTACAAGCACTTTGCACTCATCACCTGTGTATAATTTTTATGTACAATCATAGATCATATAATGCCGCTCTTTTCAAAGATACTAATCTAAGTGATCAACATGATAAGAATATTCTATAGAATTGCGATCTAGGTCTTTATCCCTGTTCTTTGACATCTATAGTTCAGAGCACAGGTACCGCGTGAACGTACCAATGCAGGGCGATATATTCAAAAAATGTTTTAACCTACTGCTATGGTAGTTAATTCTGTTACGTCATCACTTCTACGGCGAATAGATACTACATATAATATCTCAGGCAACAGCGGATATATCAAATGCAAACACATGTCAACTTACACAAAGATGAGGGTGCAATACATGTGGAATAGTGCATGATAGGGTAAAATTAAAAGTTCATATACCACAAAATCGTTCATCTGACCCGTATGGACATTGCTCTATTCCATCACACACCTGGTCACCATGGATACAGACTTCATTGTGACACTCAAAGGACGAATTCCCGCAAAGAAATTCACCTGTATGGTAAATAAACAAAATAAACAAATATTATATTTCAAAATATCATAATATATGGGAAAATACACAGCTAAGGTATAAAATTCATTATACGAATAGAAAGTACATAAGATCCATTTAATGTATAGCACCCTTTTAAAACATACTGGTGAATCCAGGTGGTCCAGCAACTCCTTCATTGAATGTATAAAGACAAGGGGAAAGAGCAACGATACGAAAAGACAAGAGCAAGGGGTTGAGAAGAGGAATTACTTCGTCATTTCAAAACAGCGATGTATGACCCTCCTATTCAGTTATCAAATCGCTTTTACATACCCCACGTACTGTTGGCCATGGTTATTTGATTTTGTGGTGTGTTTTTTTTTAAACAAAACTCATTATTCTCAATTCTTCAAATTATCGTCTTTTTCTGCTTCTTGTGGTAGTTTTTTTTAATTATATAACATAACTGACAATTGAGGGCCATATTGATGTATATCGTTCCTTTTTCGGATGTTAACGTGGCAGTATACAAGTGTCTATCCCTTGTAAATACGCAAACAAGATTTGAGATAAATAACGCCATCGGTGTTCACATTTAGTTAATAATGAATCTATTTCTACATGCATCAACCAAACATATTACAATGCTCGGCAATATGTGACGTGTCATGTCAAAAGGAGACACTTTTGGGCAGGTTATCAATTTTGAGGTTTTTACATATCTTAAATATAGAGATATTTTGCTCCACAACGCCGTTTTCCCCAATGAAATCGGACATTCCTAAGCGAAGATATTGAGTTCACAAGTTATGGTTTTAGAAAGTTGGAAATTGAGATATCAGCATTTAAAAATATTATTAACAATGTTGAGAGTAGGAATTACCTTGAAAAATGTCTCAAAAGATACAAGATGCCAGTTATATTCCGGTCTGAAACTCTCAGACAATATTTTTAACAGTAATAATATCACAAATTCGCAACAAACCCAAATTGTGAAAAAATCGCCCCCTGGCAGATTTTTTGGCTATTTCTCCATTCACAATCCTGCCCAAAAGTGTCTCCTTTTGACATGACACGTCACATATAGGCATATCTGCGGAGAAATGTGCTTTATAATTTTACTACATAACAGTGGCAAAACCTTTCTACGGAGGGGATAACATCTGAGACAGCAATATCACCTTTTAAGATCTTAAAGGGAGTCTCCGGCAATCATAAAATTATGCCTTATATATGTTAGAAAATAATTATCAAGCACAAATCACATGGTTTTATTTAAAACAAACTTCTTTTTAGTGTTGGTGGGAAAAGATTTTTTTTTGCTCATGTAGTGGAGAAGTTTATTTTTTCAAAACTTCCTAGCCCCCCCCCCTTGAAGTCTAATGGTGCGTCCCTTACTTGTGCTCATTTGTCATCAGCCTTCATTGTATTACTGGGACGTCATTGCACTCAACAATTTCGGCGCCTGGGAATCGTGCTTGATAATTATTTTTCTTACATATAAGGCATAATGTTGTGATTACCGGAGACCTCCTTTAATATTCAGCATTAAAACAGGATTATTGCTTTAATCACTTTGCTATCAAAAGTAATAATTGCAGGTATGAAATCAAACTTTCTGTTCCTATGTGTACCAAGCTAGAATTGGTACTATATTTTGAAATATCGCACAACTTTGCTACTGTATAAACATGATAAAAATTGTTTTAGACACGCCCTTTGACATACCTGAAAGTTACTTTTCAATCAATTAAGATCATTTAGTTCATTACAATGGCGACTTTCATCGGTGCATATTACCTGTGGAGTTTGCTGGTGTTTGCATTATTGTCTGGTTCTTACGGTGAGTGATTGTATTTGCCGAAATTTGCGTGAGTTTATTACTTCTTGATTTAAAATGTACTCTGTCCTCTCATCAGAAATAAATTTTTAAATTAACTTCGGTACTGAGTATGTGTAATAATAAACATCTCAAAAAAAGTAACTAACCCCCCTTAAAAAATGACCATTATTCAAAAACGGGCTATTGTATTACAAATCTGTAAAATGCGTTGGAAGCAGAATTTATTTTTGCGCATTTTGACACCTCATTTGATACTATAGCCCAGAAAACAATAAAACACCGGTCAATTTAATGTAGAGAGGTCCAAATTTGAAAGTTGCACTTACATACAATACAAAAACACTCAGATATCATTACACAGATTTCCTTCCATTATACTGATTACAAAATCAATACAATTTACTGCAACATTCAAATCATGGGTTACATTTATTTAAATGTACGCTGTGACGTCAATATTTAGCCAATTGCTACAAATGAGGTGTCAAAATGTGCGGAAATAAATTCTGCTTCCAAAGCATTTACAAATTTGTAATACAATCGCCCGTTTTTGAATAATGGTCATTTTTAAGGGAGGTTAGTTACTTTTTTTTTAGATGTTTATAACAAAACACCAACATAACGAGGACTTCGTCCTTGAAAATACGATCCTGGAAAATATTTGGGACGCTTTAGTACCATGCATTAAAACCGACTTTCTGTCACCCAGTACAATATGGATTGGTGACATTTTATCAGCCGCGTTGGTGGGGGTGGGGGAGGATAATAGCTTCAATATTCAAGAGTTAAAGCTATTGTGCACAATGTTGTTTGAAAACACCATGTAAAATGTACGTGAATGGATGGCGTGGAAAACAAAGACCATGATGCAGTCATTAATATTGCCCCAACACATTTTCAGGATTGTAGAAACGTAATTCCCGCGTAAGTAAATTTTGTGATAAAAAGTTCCCTTTAAACAGGCAGGAGTCTTGCATACATTTAAGATTATATGGTACCTATATTTATGTGAAGATTTCGATAAATGTTGGTCAACTTTAGCAGTAGATTTCTAAAAAAAATCAAATTGTGTTATCTTGAAACCAGTAAAAAGTGTTTCTCAAAAATGGTGTGTATAAGGTATACATTGGGGGAACACAAGCGAGAGGTAGATGTTTACAGACCTTGCTTGGTAAAACCAATAATCTATTGCTAGTGTTTTATACGAGGTTTTCAACAGACAATTTAGCCAACAAATCTCTTTGATATATTGAACAGAGGTTTTTTTGAAACTGTCACAGTGCTGTACCTACTGCCTACTCCCTATTCCTGAAAAATACAGCACTAATTTTTTTGGGATAAAAAAAATATTATCCTGTTTTGCCAAATGAAACATAGCTAAATCCTAATCCTTTAGTTAGTCCTAACTGGCAATAAAAGAAAAATTGTAATATTTGGCCAATTTTTGGAACTAAGGGCCAAAAACACGCGTTTTTAGTGTGTTTTTCGTATGTTGTCACAATCAAGCCTAAAGACTTGTACTAAGACTAATTTCAGTTTATGCATTTTAGTTTTTGGAAAAGACATGTTTCATTTTTATAACCAAATATTTAATTATAGTAATACAAAATTGGGATTTGGAGCAAAATTGCGGCATCTACTGTAGATTTTGAATGCTTAGACTTGTTACAAGTTTTTGATTTTTGTGACTCGATTATCAGAAAACATGCCAAAAATGCATGTTTTTGGCTCTTTTTTCAAGAAATTGGCCAAATATTAAAATTGTACTTTTATTGCCAGTTAGGACTAACTAAAGGATTAGGATTTAGCTGTGTTTTATTTTGCAGAACTTGATCATATTTTTTAATCCCAAAAAATTAGTGCTGTATTTATCTGGAATGGGTAGTAGTGAGTTGATAAAAACATCAGATGAGTTCTACTAGAGTTAGATTAACATGGGGAAATCGCTAACTTTAGAAAAAAAGTTAATGAAGTGTACAAAAACATACCCCCAAAAAGCACAGAATGCGTATAAATATGTGTTTCTAATTCTTTCGATTAATTATTATTTTGCTAAGTTATTTTATTATTGTTATTTTGCTAGTCATGCTTAATTTATTGTGTTGGCATATAACCATTCCATCGGATGATACAAATGGTTGCATAGAATTAAACTTCAGGAAGTGAGAACAAAACCTTATACACAGTTTATACGCCCTAATGATAAAACAACTATAATTGAATTGTGAAGTAAATATTATCTGATATTGCCATGCGCTCGTAGATGTACATTTCTGATTGGGAATCACTCGTAATGCACCTCTGAAATGAGCAAAATGTATGTTGCTACATTTTTGACAAATTTGTATTTTAGCACTGTTATGGGCCAAAAATTTTCTAGGGGTCTGCACTGATTGACTCTCATTTTAGGGGCCTCTCAACCTATTTGGGGGCGTAGAAATTCTTACCTAGAGACGTCTAGTTTTGAGTCGCTACTCGCATAACCCTGTCAGTTCCAAAGTCGAGTGCCCCTCGAGCTATTTTGCCCTCATTGAATGAGTCCAATATAATTTTACTCAAATGAAACAACGAGCGTACATATTTTCATAGTTATGTCATTTTAATAATTGACCTTTTCGGTAAATCCCATAAGCCTTTGCGAGTAGACGAAGATGTCGTCATTTTGACGTCACGCCGATGCGCACATCATTGCTGCGAACTTCACGGCTCTAAAATGCGCAGTAGCGATGTTCACTAAACGATGTACGCATCGGCTTGACGTCAAATGACGACAGCGCATGTCTTCTCACAAAGGCTTATGGGATTTACCGAAAAGGTCAATTTAATCTTTAGGTTGAATTTAAGAAGTAATATTATGCGTATTTACAGCGTCTTAACCAGGATACTTTACACTATATATTTTTTATTGAATGAGATTTACATACTTGTTGTTGGAATTAATCATCCTCTGTTTATGATTGATTCCTGCGTCTCGAATATACCTTTATTTTAATAGAGGGTGGGCATTATCTTACAAAATTATACTGATTTTTTTACCCCTCTCAAAATATGTAATTAATCAATAGATTAATAGATAATTAATCAATCAGAAAGAATAAAATTACTAAAAATTTGACAAATAATTGACAAATTGGGACGAACATTGAAATCCTGGCTACGATAAAATTGTGCTTTCATCAACCATGTTGTTCAAATAAAGTTTCACCTTGTTGGGGGTGATTGCTGGCAGTTGTTTATTATTATTATTATTATTATTATTATTATTATTATTATTATTATTATTATTATTATTATTATTATTATTATTATTATTATTATCATTATTATTATTATTATTATTGTTATTATTATTATTATTATTATTATTATTATTATTATTATTATTATTCAGCAGTCTAAAATACCACCTGTTTTCAGGTGCATACCTTGGGTATCATTTTTAATTAAAATGTTCTCTAGATGTTAGCATTTTGATCAAAATCAAAAGTGCTTATAACATGTTTATAACGTTTTAAAACATTTATTTGTTTGCTGGGATACTATATATTTCAATTACCAGGGGTAGTTTATTAACTAGTATATTAACATTGATTGACATTTATTAGTATCAAGAGATAATAAAGCGATCTGAACCCTTGAATAAAATTAGTTCCTTCTTGGAGAAGGTAGAAATGTGGGAAACTACCTTTGTCTGTCCCTGAAACTGAAACCATTCCCTCATTTCAAATATATAGTTTTGGTTTCTCTATTGTTCAGAAACCAAAAATCAAGGGATTAAAATGTGGAGATGAACTGGTATGCAATCATAACACTATTGTGCTGGGAGGACACAAGAGGGTATATATAATCAAAAGTATAATGGCCTATAACCATACGTATATAAACGTATAAACGATGCATGATGATGTAGATGATTTGATTATGAATTAGATTATTCCCCGGAAAGCACAACCCATACCTCTTACCTATGTTCCCTCCGCCACCTATATATAACCTCCTCCCTCCCCTCCCCACACTCGATATCGACTCTTCCCTATTATTCCACTCCACTCTTGAGCTCCCTCTCCCCCTCCTTCCCTTCCCACTTCCAATGCTCTCCCCTCTGTTTCTCTTTCTCCCTTACCCTTACCCCCCCACACACACACACACACAAACTCTTTCCCTGGCGATCTCTTTTCTCTCTCTCTCTCCCTTCTCCAATAAATAAATTGAATAAAAGTCAGTTTAAACCAGCTTTCTATGATATTGATCTTCCGTCATGCGACATGCACATAAATAGAGTTGTGTATAATAGTGTTTATATCACTGAAGTCATAATCTGTCAAGTGTCTATTGTCACGTCTGTGGAAATATTTCGATGGTCTATATATTTTCACAGTGAAATCAGCTTAGGCTATTTCGTAGTCTCTTGTCAATGCTTTCAAACTAAATCAATGCTTTCAAATGTAGACTGCTTTGTTCGACTTCTCTGCTCGTGAATATTGCACTGCATTGCAAAGTGGAGGTGTTTGATAGACTTTTGATAGGTGAGAGGTTCGTCAGCCAGCTAAAAATTTGATAGACTTTTGATATAGAAGATTGCAAGTGTTTGATAGACTTTTGATAGGGGAGAGGATCGTTATCCAGTGGAGGTGTTTGATAGACTTGTGATAGGTGAGCGGTTCGTCAGCCAGCTAAAAATTTGATAGATTTTTTTATATATAGAAGATTGCAGGTTTTTGATACACTTTTGATAGGGGAGAGGATCGTTATCCAGTGGAGGTGTTTGATAGACTTTTGATAGGTGAGAGGTTTGTCAGCCAGCTAAAAATTTGATAGACTTTTGATATATAGAAGATTGCAAGTGTTTGATAGACTTTTGATAGGGGAGAGGATCGTTATCCAGTGGAGGTGTTTGATAGGCTTTTGATAGGAGAGAGGTTCGTCAGCCAGCTAAAAGTTTGATATACTTTTGATATATAAAAGAGTGGGAGTGTTTGATAGACTTTTGATAGTAGAGAGGTTCGATATAGCCAGCTAACAATTTGGCAGCTGCAAGCTGAAAAATTGATAGACATTTGATAGAGATGCATGACAGAAATATATTATATTTGATATGGTTTTGATAGGAGTGTGACAATCCACCTAAACATTTCATAGACTTTAGATAGAGATCAGCTGAAAATCACCAGCATCAATTAATTATATTCTATCAAATTCTATCAAATTTGGACACATTTGATAGAGTTTGATAGATTTATATCAAATTTCTATCAAATATGGACTTTCCTTGTTTTTGCTAGAGTTTTGATAGAACCTATCAAATACCTATCAAATACTCTATCAAACAGTCTATCAAATGATGTCCCAATTCTGTAGAGTTTTGATATGTATCAAATCTCTATCAAATTTCGACTAGGGCAAAACCAAAACCAAAACTAAAACTATATATTTGAAATGAGGCACTGTCAGGGCCAGGGTATATGATAACACGTGTTTTACGCGTAATGACAAGCAGCAATACAGAATATAAAGGTAATAAAGTTGTTGAATTAAAAAGAAAAAAGAATAGGCCTATATATTTCTAGGCGGTCATCCGTCTTTCGCGGTTTGTAAAAAGCAAAGAATTCTTGGTTTGGGTGGTTGGTGAAAGATTTCAGTAAATTGTAGAATCTCACTTCAGCTGTGGTCTTTCCCACCAAAGTTCATGAACCTGTACCAATCTATGGTTATTTGACCCGGATGTCTTCAACATGAACTTGTCTCGCTTTACCCCCCAAAAAAATCACCTTGACTTTTCTTGCTTCGTATTGGTTGTCATTCCCACCAAATGTCATGGATCTCCAAAAATTTGGCCCCGAATGAATTCGAATGACCCCAAAATGACCATGACATTTTTTTGTCTCGCATCGGTGGTCGGTCCAACCAAATTTCATAAACCTCCAAAAATATATGGCGATTTGACCCCATATGACCTTGACATTTTTGTCTCATTTCGGTGGTCGTTCTTTTAGTTACGATCTATGGGAAGAGGAATTAAAACAGATGGATCATTTTACATTGGAAGGGCCGCAGAGGGTGACATATCAATTTTGTAGCGTGAGAAGTAAGCTAACACGGTTGTTTAATGCGATCATTTATTAATTTTTCTGACAAAACAATATAATTTTCAATTCTAGACCTGAACAATACCAACAGTTATTTTCACACGTATTACATTTTAAATTTAAATTAGCCAAATGATATGAATTATTCCTTAATTCCTTCATAATAAAAAGGTGTTTTTTTATACTTCTGCCATTTGGTAGTCTTTTTTCTGACGTTCTAATGTCATTATAGTTAATCGGCCCCATGACCGGCCCTGTGATAAATGTTCTGTATTCAAGCAAAATGTATGTGTGTAATATTATTTTAACAAACAGACGAATTGCTATTCGTCACTATGTAAAGTTCCTCCTCGTGTTCGCTCCTGTCCATCAGTTTCATTTTGGTTTCCATTTGATTTTGATTATTTGTAGGAACCAATAAATAAGTATGTGCAAAATGTATTTTCCATATGAATAATTGTGTATATTGAAGAATTACTAAATCATGGCCAATGAATATATAAATGACCAATAATATTTTTTTCAGGGCAATGTATCATTCCAAATTTGGATGTCTACGGAGGTACGAATTATGTAAGGCTGCACTGGGCGTGTGACCAAGACAACAATGAGTTTCAAGTCAAGTACCAACTCTTGAATCCAGAACATTGTAAAGGAGGAGGAAGCAATGATCCCATATTTGATCAGATCACTACGAAATGGACATTAAGTGTCAACTACTATGTCTACCTTTACTACATACAAGATCAAATTTACTCAAATGCACTCTACCGATTTACCGTTCAGCCAAGGGTGTGGCAAGTAGATCGATATGTGCTGGGGGAGGAACACGAAGGTGTCAACTTTACTACACATGAAGGTAAGATATTTGTAACCAAGGATATTTGAAAGGTTTTAGGTAGGTAGTATAGTGCTGTCAACTCTCACGTATTGTGTCTCTTTCTCACGGTCTCACCGCATAAAGATGAGTAAAATCTCACGCATCGTAAAAATAATTTGTTGTCCCTACACCCCCACACACACACACCTTTTACATTCTCGATCGCCGTGGCTCAAATAATCATGGGTCAAAATGAACAGTAGTAGTAGGCTAATAATAATTCCGTCAAGGTACGCCTCAGTTCGGCAGTGTCTCACGCAAAGCATTTCCAAAAAGTTGACAGCCCTGAGGTAGATTATGTATATGTACTTAACACGTAGTCATAAGCTGCAGAACACATCCCCCTATTTTTTTTAATTTGGTAAAGTCTCTCTAAAAAAATCATAATTTAAGATAAAATACAAAAAAAAAATTCTTGTAAACACATACCAAAAAGTATACCCTTCAATACGAGACAATAACTAAAACCATGTAGATAAAGTGATGGTACACTGACTGGGTAGCATTTTAGTGTAAGTTTTTTTTATATTCAAGGAGTTACCATGGCTACAAATGGGTGTCATACACGGCCGTTCGCCGCCTATGCGTGATGTCCACTTTTATCTAGAGGGCCCTCCGTTTTGACTTAAGGAGTCTTATTTCGTTTAAGTGGTGTGGGGCGATACAAAGAGTTATAATTGAAACCTAACGATACCAATTAGCACACAAAAGTATAGCGGTACTGTTGACTCAAAATTCTCATAGCGCCCAACCCTACATAGTTACCGAATGTAATCGGTCGCCGATAATGGCGACGAAATGTCCTTTCGAAGGTGAAAACAACCCATTTTGATCACAAGAATAGACCCACAAAAACACTCCCAATTATCTTTTATTAATTTTTTCAAGTAAACCAGAAGCTTTAGATAAAAATGCTATCCAAGAGTTACCGTTCACACTCCTTAGATGCTTAATAATAGACAACTTATGTCCGTACACCATCACTACTTCACTGCACAAAATGCGTATCATACCGTACGGTAAAGCGTATTTTAGTCAGAATATTGGAACATAAAAACAGTTAATAATCATCCTCGCTTTATTTACAAGTAAAACAGATGCTAATGATAATAATTTGTGCGAGCATAACAGTGTCACAGTCCATATACTTTGCAGAAATGATATATTGTATATTTTTGTATATTGTATATTTTATTATAAATCACATAGCAGCCAACGGCTGAATTGCATGACATTTACATTAAAAATAGCATTAGGAAAAATACATACATTTATAATTAAAACACTCAAACATTAAAAAACATACAAATAAATAAGAACACATTATAATTGCACTTGACTGGATTTGGAACAATATCAAAAAATGACTGGCAATAAAAGCAAATTACATTGCTACATATGACATGTAGTATAGGGATAATACACGCACTATACTGTACTACAGTACATGTACATGTAAACTATACATGTACATAGAAACCCAAAAGTATAATTACATGTAGTGTATGTGAGCCGACTGAAATCATTGTGAGTTGCGATTTTGTTGTCAAACCCTTACGAAGCATTAATTTGGTTCGTGTGAGATACGTAACGATACGCTATGACTTTTCGTTTGTTTTTACCAATCTCGATAAATTCTCCATTTTTTCCATTTTGTCCTTCCGTAGTTCTTTGCGATGCTGAAATAGTGTTTCGGTATGTTCCGATATCATCGTCGCACTCTTTCGAAGGAGCAATTTGGTCCGTGTTACAAATGTAACGCTACGCGATGAGTTTTAGATTGTTTCAACCAGCTACGTAACTAAATGCTCTACGGGCCAAAATTCCCGATTAAATTCTACATTGTCTAATGTCTTGTTCTGTACTGGGTTCCGTAGTACTTTACAATACTGATATAACATACCGGTATGTTCCGATTTCATCATTAAGCTCCTACGAAAGACCAATTATGTACGCAACAATACGCGATAAGTTTTAGCCTATTTTAACCAGCTACGTAACTTATTTTTACGGGGCCTAAAATCTGGAGTAAATTCTACATTTTGCTGTGTCGTACTTCTTTACGATGTTAAATAGGCTAAAATAGCGTACCGGTATGTTCAGATTCACCGTCACAGTTTATGTTTTGGTGAAAAAAAATTTTTTCCACCCGTCTACATTCTAAACTGCCCGTCCAACAGACGGGTGGCCACTGACCGGGTCTTCAAGAATCGGACTTTCACTTCGGAATAGATTCAATTAAACTTACATTAATTGCTTTAGCTTAGAGTCAAAATTATTGTTAAATTGAAGGTATTGGACACTTTAACTATTATATAAACATGATCTAATGGGATTTTAAGGAAGCTTAAAAACTTAACTTTCAGTAAGCTTAAAAACTTAACTTTCAGTAAGCTTAAAGCGTAATATGTATTACGTGTCCATATCTTCAACGTGCTCATCAGTAACGGTGGGCATTCGCTGTGTAGGCGTCTGACACTCCACAGACGTTTTCGATAAAAGTGGACGCCCATTTTTTCAGCTGCTTGAACATGTTATAATATAGGGTGACTGACGTGTACGTGTTTTGAGAAATGACACTTCAGCCCATTGTGAATTAAAAAACGAAGTCTTGGAATTTGACATTGGTGCTGAGGAATTGAGCATGTTTATAAACGTGCTACAAGTCTAAACACTGTTTTCATGTAGACCTTCACTGAGTAATACAATGTAGAGTGTCAAAAATAATTAAGGTACCAGTAATGTTCACCTATGTATCCTAAACAATTAAGACAAATAATATGTCAAAACAAGCAGCCAATACCGTTACTATTTAGCTCTGATTTTGACCGTACACCACGAATGAGCTGTAAATGTCCTAAATTGTATTCTGAGTTACAGTGTAAAATGTGCATGAAGGTCGTATTCATAGGTACCTCAAGTTAGTGCTACATGTATCTCATTTTGATAGCGCTAGTCATACACCTTTTAAACCAATCAATAATCCTAATAGAATTCTTAAATATCTTTTATAGTCTTTGTTTGCTTTGGCTAAATCCTGTTCAAGTGGTGGGTTACAAAGCCGTTGTGTTTTGTCTAGGCATGTATAGCCAACAATTAACAATAAGAGGACATTCCTGAACCTCGTTGACTTGGGGATGATTTGAAATGACCGCCAATTATTATGACTGTTAGATATTTATTACCAGCAATATGGGAAAAGAGACACATGTAGAACCGAAAAAGATATACCATTTTGTTGAAGAAGCAAAGTTCAACAAACCATAACCCCGCCTCTGGATATCGTTTGAAGTCAAATAATATTCCATTTTAAAGCTTATGGTATATATTTTCTAAACACATAATAAAATAAAATTTACGGCTTATTCGTGGTGTACGGTCACATTTAAGACATCCTTTGCTGGAATTGGTTGAGAATGAAAGAAATGGAAACCTAAGGGAAGAACTAAATGAAAAGTTGCCCTTTCATTTTTTTTTAAATGAAAGGGCAACTTTTGATTTAAAAATCAATGAAAGCACGAGTCTAGTTTTAACGTGCTAATCAATGAAAAGCTCGGCGCCAGTGCTCTTGTTTTTCGAGAACGTTTTGTGTACAAATCAATAGAGCATGCAATGGAGAAAACTGCCACTTTTGAATTTGCATCTTTCTTGGGTATTTGGATCACAATGTCTTTATTTCTTGAATGATTTCAACGATTGAGGTCTTTAAAATCCAAACTCAAAGATGCAGCTATTGGCTGCTGATTCAAATTATGACTTATCTGTCTCTTTAATGATATATACAGGGATGAACTTAAGTAGTAAGTTAGCCTGTAGGGACCATTTCAAGGTCACGCGAGCTCATGAATATTAATGAGGCGGAGTGGCGGAATTTGCATATATCAATATGAATGAGTGGTGTGGCTAATTAGCATAATATTACCAAACATGTTCATCGGGACTGTTATTAAATCGAATTTCATAGTTCTAGTCCAATAAAACAGCACTTACTGTGGACGTTTCAAAATCTGTCAGATTTCTTTATCAAGACTGATTTTGTTGTGACGACCTTCTGTGTACAACTCTTTGTTGCTTATCAAGTCGGTTGCCAGTAGGTTTCTTCAGGAGACCGTCAAACACGTGAGTTAGGTTGTATTGCCATACATGTGCCCGCCCCCATCAGACTCGGTACCCCCCCACGTCATGCCCCCCCCAATATGATGACCCACTGTCACCAAAGCTGCATCATTTACATTACAGGTGGGATGGGCCCTATCAATATCTGCCATTGAGGTGTCGGAATGTGTGAAGTTGAATTCGTTTATACGTACAGCGTGTCCCAGTAAAAATATCCGTCAATCTATTAGGAGAATTTGAAAGCCCATCTAAATCACCTTCACTAACAACTGCATTCGACTCTGTTTTGAAAACAATAAATATCATGTTATCATTAGATAATGTATCCCATTGCGCAAATCCGCATTTTTTATGAAATCTCACGATGATTTGTTCTTACGTTTACATGTTTTTCCCTAGAACTTGTCGTTAGTGGATCATCCTTTTATCTGGCATATGGTTATCATTTTTCGTGGAATCCATATCCGCATATCTGCATTGACAACGGCGTGGTGCTGTATCAGTATCAGCTGATCACAGTCGATGGAAAAATAGCAAGGGAAGGAGTAACAAACGCGACTGAATTGGTAGATTCTAACGTATCCGATCTGGAGTGTGCCACTGACTATACATTTTGGGTAACCTACAGAACAAACAGCGACACTGGCCCTATGTCAGGAAAAATGATAACACTATATAAACCTAGAGGTAAAAATCAGATTCAGCAGAATGTATACTATAAAAATGATCATAAATTCTTGGTAATTTCAACCAAATATGATTCCCTGTGATGGCTGTGTGTTATGTGTGTATCGAGGCAGAATCAGTTGCAGGTATGCAGGATATGTTAGCATAACGTGGCAGATGTATGTTTGTTATGAAACCTTTAAAACGTGTCGGCTTATTAAAAGTCTTTAGATCCAAAAAGTTGGATGATGAAAACATTCAAATAAGTAACGTCAACTAACGTCAACACTTAAATGAAAGTGAAGGGCTTTGTTCATAGTTTAATAATAATATGGTGATTTTCTACAACGTTTTCATCTCAGCTTTATTTCCCCAATTGAAAATGTTACCAAACAATCTGTGTGTCTTTGGCTATACGATACCATGTATTCTTATTCAAATCAAATCAAATCAAATCAAATCAAATCAAATCAAATCAAATCAAATTAAATCAAATCAAATCAAATTTATTTATTTGTTTGTTTTTGAAATGTTATCAGCATATACATGTAAATTAGAAATAGGAACCGCGATCAGATAAGCTGCAGTAAACTACATTTGATAAAATTTGTGAGGAGATAACAAAGGTTATCCAAGATACCATTCGTCATAGACGTCACGTTTGCGCATTTCGAGTAATTCATGGAGACTTTGGTGTTTTGAATTTAGCTATAAAGTTGGATATTCATACATGGTGGTATAGACTGGATTAGAAGTATTTTTTAACTTCAACAGTACTAAAATTTGATCGCTTGTCGGGAGCGCTTTCACAGTACCAATTACGTCCTCGGCTGGATGTTAAGGACAGCCTTTCCATTCCAAAGACCACCAAGGAGACGAGGAAAACACCTTCGACTTCATCTAAAGGTGTGACGTCATTGAAGGTAGCCAAGACATAAATCCTAAGAGCCATAACATCCGACTGAAGACACAGTTGGTACTGCGAAAGGGCTCCCGGTAAACGATCAAATGTTAGTAGTGTTGACGTTTAACAAATTTCCTAACCATTTAGTTATATATTTGTGAAAATATTGCCTTTAATCTCCAAACCTGAATGTAATATACATGAGTTTTTCCATTTCCTCAACGACGTACAATAAATTCTTATAAAACAATTACATTTTAGAATCTGAAGTACCAATTCCAATGGTGCAGTTAAACGCAACAACGAACGTTAGTTTAAGCTTCACATGGAGCGAATATTCATCATGCAATACTGAGATTCTACCCGTGTCATGTACCAGCATGAACTGTATAGAGTTCATGATTCCGTTCTTGTGTATAGTGGCACAGAAATGGTAACGTATGTTACATATGGCAATCTGGAACCAGGCACAAGTTATCAAGTTCGAGTTCGGATATATACTGTGATATCACCAAGTGTCGCGTACTACAGTTATTGGACTAGCTGGACATCTATGACTGCAGGTAATAAGAGATGTCTTCATTCATCAGAAATTCATCTTCACATGTTTCAGTTTCAGTTTTAGTTTATTTTACTATGCATACATGATACATACAAAAATTTAAACTTTCGTCAAATTTGCATTTATCACTTTTTGAACCTTTTTAAAATGCTCAGCTCGTTAAACAATATAATTCCTCGACCATTTGCATTTTAAAAACTATACACTTTATCTTTGCCCCCTTCCCATACACATCTCAATACTTTCAGGCACCTACCGACGACAAAATAAAGTGGCAATAATTTGACAAGGAAGAGTTCTTATAGGCGTTGAGTTCTTCTCCAAAACAATCAAACTAGCAACAATTAATATTTCTTGTTGTGGTTGCTGCTATTAAGGGTACACGAGCTATTGTTGGTCGAATCAGCCACAAACTACATTAATATATTATTGAAAAATAACAATTTGATGTTTTGCAAACGTTCAATCTACAAATCATATACTTAGAACTTGCTTGGGTTATTGTTGTTATTATGTACTTTTGACAAAAGTGTTGTTGTTTCAGGCCTCTTTACATGACTCAAGAACCACAGGACCTACAAAAGTATATAAGGATATTTAAATTCTCTACACGCTCGCTATTGCAATTTTTGCCAAACAAAGCTCACTACAATTCGGAAGATGCTGTGAACTACCAAATCGCACAAACATTTCATTAGATGTTATTTTTTAGAACATTTTTTAATCATTTTGTTATTGATACTTTACTTTTAAAATCATGTACCTTCAAACAACTTGTGATGTAATCCGCAACTGATTGGACTGCTTGTATCTAGCTGATACTACAGCATTTGTTGAATTACATTGACCTTTTTTACTTTCAGGTTTTTGTAACCTTCAAAATTATTTGAATGTCTACAATAATCCCGGTAGTTATTTGAGAGTTTCATGGAGGTGTGAACAAGACAGCACCGAGTTTCAAGTAAAATACCAACTATTGAATCCTGGACAGTGTAATGGAGGCGGAAGCAATGACCCTATTTTTGATCAGATCACTACGAAATGGACATTCAGCAAAACCATTTATCTTTATTACATTACAAATCAAATTTATGCAAATACACTCTACCGAATCACCGTTCAGTCGAGGGTGTGGGAAGTAGATAGGTATGTGCTGGGGGAAGAACACGAAGGTGTCAACACTACTACACCTGAAGGTAAGATACTTATTTTTTGCCTTTATTTTAATTTCCAATTTGTCACCTTTGGCCCTCATGGTCTAGATCGTGTCACAAATGTCAACTAATAACATACATGTAACTGCGACTTTAGAACTAACAGGGTGTAATAACCTTCACATTTGCTGTGAGAATACGTAGCACATAATTATTTGACATCTAGATCTGTATTAGGCACTAAAGGTCACGACCCTTGAAATTATTTTTGGAGCATCATTTGTTCATCGCTGAGCAAATAACGATTTTCTGAGGGATAATTTATTGTTTTTCATCGTTATGTCGTTTTTCTTCAGCACTTACTGTTGGTGGAAACTCCATTTATCCACAAATGAGTTATCATTTTAAGTGGAATCCCTATCCGCATATATGTATTGACAATGGCATTGTGCTGTATGAATATCAACTTATTAGAGCTGATGGAAAAATAGCAAGGGAAGGAGTTACAGATGCGACTGAATTGGAAATGGGCAATCTAGAGTGTGTCACCGACTATACATTGTGGGTAACCTACAGAAGAAACACAGACACTGGCCCCAGGTCATCGAAATCGATAACAACTATTAAACCTAGAGGTAAAAATCAGAGTCGTTTTTGTATTGCAGAATAATTATAAAATGTTTATGTAGATGTAGATGTGATATAGTAAACTTGATTTATTACTTACGTGTTTTGGTGGGGGGTTTAATTGCTGAAGGCTAAAACAGCTATAAATATATCGATACAGTAGACTGGTCTTACAATAGTACTTGTTTGTATATGCTTTTTTTCGGTAATTAATTTGCTCAAACTTCATAGTGTTATATTTTTTCGATGGATGGCGCCTGGATTAATCTAGCTTTCATCAAATCACTCTATATGCTTGAAGACCAGGTTTTACGGTATACGCGATGATGGAAATTTACGTAAATGGTGCTATGGCTAAGAAATACAGTGATTGCAATGATTGAATGATAGAAAATACACGAAATACTTCCTACAAACCTGAACTTGAGCAAGAAAAATAAAATAAAGCTTGCCAAATTGTACGGGAATAGCCAGGTAACAAGACAAGTTAACAAACTACATGGCAAGAGTTATCAAAACTTAAGACACATGAAGTATCAATTATCCTTAACAATAATTAACATTAACCTGATCTATCATTAAGGTATTATTACAAATTTAAAATTAGAAATGTTCTTTTGTGGCTCTATGTGCGTAAAAAGTCTTCAGTTTCAGACATTTTCAACTGCACTAAATTCTGTTAACCTCCAACTTCATTAATGCAATCAGTACCTCAATACATTTATTGTGCCAAACAGCTTATGCGAGACAAATAGCCAATTTTCTCTAAACATTTATATTATTTTTAGAATCTGACGTACCAAGCCCAACGGTGCAATTAAGCGCAACATCGAATACAAGTTTAAGTTACACGTGGAGCGAGCATTCACCTTGCAATATTGGGATTTCTACTCTTGTTATGTACCAGTATGAACTACGGAGAGTTCATGACTCCTTTCTCATGTACAGCGGCACTGAAATGGTAACAAACGTTACATTTTACAATCTGAAAATTGGCACAAGTTATCGATTTACTGTTCGGGTCAGCACTGTGATATCATCTGCAGGAGTTACATACTACAGTAGTTGGAGTAGCTGGGTATACCATACTACAGGGAATACAGCAGGTAAAAGAAACAAAAGTTTCAAAAATAAAGTAAACCACGCTCCTAATCAAGACTTTAATCGTGACATAAGCTAAATATTTGGTCATCTTGTTTTCTCCTACGTCACACTAAGTGCGCAATCACAGTTCAGCAAATTATCGGGAACAGGATTGTTTGTGAGGATGCGGAATTTCCCAACTGTAGACCTTGTCTCCCCCAAATGAATTGACTGTAAATCAATACTTGCGCTCATTTAGTGATATAGATGTTAACCGACCACCTTATCGAAAGTGATGTAGCCAACCACAGGTTTCTACAGTAGAATCTATGAACATTTTTTGTATCTGTGAATTGTGAATTTATGTGGACTTTTCGGTTACCCTAATGTTTGTACTACGTACCATACGTCAAGTCAGTTGCGTAGCTAGGGGAGACACCGGTACATTGGAGGTCGTCGGTACAAGACGCGTAGTTATTGAGCCTATTTTTACAACAAAAAATGCGGTCAACAATTTGGTTGGTCGCAACACATAGTGGCGTACGTGCAAGACAAATGCAAAATACATTTCCAAGAAAAACGCGTTTGAAGAATATGTTATTAATGATATAGTCAGTACTCCTCCAATATTATCTCTAAGTGGACTGATTACATTTGAAAATTTGAAGTTAGAGGATTAAACTATCAAATTGTAACTTAAATAGTTAAAAAGAAAATAATTTTACAGAATATCTCTAGCTCTAAACTTATACGCCACTACTCTCCCCCTGCAAAATTTAAATTTAAAAGTATGACCAACATTTCATTTCGATGATGAAGCAAATAATCAAGCCGGATTTCATCCAGTAAATTCATTCATATTTTCATTTTAAAACTTGTGTATCCCCATTAGAAATCGGCGTGTACAACCTTAGAGTGTTAGTCTATTCAAACTATATCTACATTGTATGGGACACTGATGGCGAAACCCGTGAATTCCGAGTGATATATCAACTACGTAAAGATGGATCTTGTGGCGATGCATCTAACAATGGTAGAAACTATTTCAACAGACACAGTACATCCTGGGCCAAAGCCACTTATCGGTATTTACGTTACTTTGACGATGGATTGTTCGCTAATTCTACTTACTGGATAACTGTTCAGTCACGTGTATTTGTTGATGACAAATTCATAATTTTACCTCATCACAGTGGGATTACCACAGATACATATGAAGGTAAATACCAAAGCTATTGTTTTTCACTCTCTTACTAAATCGTAGCCAGTGCTCCGGTTTGTAGCAAGTTTGATGGCAATTCTACAGACAAATAAGTAAAACAGAGGGAAGGACAGGGGCTTGATAGCAATGTCAAACTGAAGACCTTAGCGCAAGAAGACCGTAAGTCCACTTGGCCCCTCAACACGTATACACTAAAGTTACGTATAGTTTCTAAGGGTTTCTATAATGTTTAATACATGTTCCAGGGCGAAAACATCATGAAAGGTTGTGAAAGATTTGTTTTGGCCCCTGAACATGTATAAAACATTACCAAACTATACACAACTTTAGTGTACACATGTTGAGAGGCCTAGTGGACTTACGGTCTTCTTGCGCTCAGGTCTTCAACTGCTCCATTATCAAATTTAACAATATTATGTTGATACGCGACTTTTCTTATGAAATTTTTCAAAATCCATTCTATTCTGTCACAGTAAGGATCCAGTGCCCGAACCCAAATCGCTGACCCAAGACATTTCAACTATGCTGAGAAATAAATATATTGTTTATTTCTCAGCGAAGTTGCAACTTGAAAATGCAAGACGCAGGAGAGCCATCGAAATGCTCCGAGAACACCATACTTAGTATGGGCGAGGTTCTGCAACGGGTCCTATGTTCCTCGACTATTGTCTAATGTTATGTATTTGGTGCTCATCTGTAGGTACTCAAGCATAGGTAGCCTATGAGTAAACGAATTTGTTTGTGCGTCATTTGTTTCTTACTTGTTTGACAAGAATTCATACGATCGAATACATTTTTGGTGAGACACCTTGCTACAATAAACTGGTAAAATAGATTTGACAACATGGATTATTATCAAACAGTTTTAATACGAGATTGTTTATTAATTCGTTTCTTGCAGCAATTGTGCCATGGATTTCAACCTACAATTACAATAGTTTAAGGGCAACATGGAATGCGATTCCCTTCAGCTGTTTATACTTCCATTATCTACTACAGAACTCCGACGGTGAGGTTGTTAGGGAAGATATAGTCAATGAAAACGATATTGTTATGAGTGAATTGGAATGTAGTACCGATTACGTGTTTCATTTTCGCTATGCGTTGGATAGTAACACCGGTCCATGGAGCCACTGGGTAGAAAAAGCTGGGAGTACCACATTGCCTGGTATGATGTTTTTTACAGATTCATAATATTAGCAACAACCTTAAAGGGCAGGTCTATAGCAAAAACAAGTTTATCTCTATTTGAAGAGAATAATTATTACATTACAAGTTGACACTTCTTGCAATGTTTTTGTGCGTATTTCTCCTGAAAAGGGAGAAATTGTGTGGGTAAAGTTCAGCCTCGTACGTGTTCTTCCCCCGTTTGAAGCGTACGTGTTCTCCCCCGTTTGACTGATGACGTAGGTAAATGAAGCGGACACTTTATCGTGCTCTCATCATACAATCACAATCACTTTGACAAGTTTGACATTAGCAACAATGAGTTGTACTATCACTTACCATAACAATGCTGCATAACAATATGCACGCTATTGTTCTCTTTAGGGAACAAAGCCCACACAGTAATTGTTAGTATGCGTTTCCTTTGTAATATTTCATCCAACTGAAACTATAGATCAGATACATGAGTTTGTGGACTAGCACGGTTTATATGCTAGTCTCAGATAAAATTCTAAGCTCAAATTATGTATTTATTTTCTAGGCTTAATATTTCTCATGATATTGATATACATATGAATTGTAATATCACAATTGTCTAATATATAAAAAAGAAGCGGCTGATTTTATCCATATATGTTTAAAAACCATGAAATTTGTAATACTTAATTTGGAATTTTTTCTGTGAACAGCAACAGTATACGTTCTGTCCATTGAGAGCGTTTATAGTCCCTTTTCTCACAGCGGGCACATCTCATTTCATGACGTCACCGGTTTTCTAGGCCAAATCTGTCTCGTTCGAAGGAACTCACCGCCCGCTTAAGTTGGTTTTTGCGGAATATCAATTTTAAACGTCTTATTTTCTCAAAAAAGGAGTCATTTTCATTGTCCTCATAATATTAGCTTGCCAATGATATGATGTTGTTTTCGCTATAGACGTTTGGACAGTATTAAGTGGACATTGGAGCACATCAGACATATCGAATCGTCTGAGGTGCTCTCGTGTCCCACGAAAAATACAAATAATGGTAATTAATATTAGCTTGTTTTGATGATTTACTTTGCATTTTGGAGGATATAAAGAACATCATTTAAAGGCAAACAGGTTCTTCTTTTATTTTTTTATTTACGATAAAATAGGTGGTTCAGAATCTCAAATTCAGGTTCGCACTGTTTCACGACACTCGATTACATTTGACTGGGTGCCATTGAGATGCATCAGCAACAAATACACCGTACGGTACCAGTACGAGATGCAGGATCGAAGATCTTATCAGGTAGTGGCGGAAGGGATAACTACAAATACTACAATTACCTTCTCTGATTTAGCGTTTGGTGGCGAGTACGGATTCAGGATCTTACAGCATTTAGACGATCCGACTGATAACATAGGATATTCAGTTCCTTGGACTGATTGGATATATGTAAAAACTGGTTTGTATTTATCTATTTATATATGTACTTATTCATCTACATTATGTACAATTACTTTCATAACTACCCGTATTAAAAATAACATACAGTGACTATACTCAGGGATTTAAAATAAATCAATATTGCTGTTGTTGTTGTTATTGGGTTTTGTTAACTTTTAATTAATTAATTTTTAAAATCAAGATCAGTCTATTTTATGTGAAGTTTTTAATCAATTGAATTACTTTCACTATAACGCTTACTATACATTAGCAGGCCAATTCACGGCGTCGGCATTACCGCATTCCGTGGGTTACGAAACGCTAGAGTTCCAGACACATACGGCATTCTGTTGTATCCAGCGAAAAACAATACATTTGACGTATAGGTTACCCGGCAAACACAAAACGTTTTCGACATCATTCGCAAAAGGTTATAAAAGGTTGTCAGAAAACGTTTAAATGTCTGGTTATATAAAGGGTATATTAAGATTATAAAACGTTTTCATAACCTTAAAACACCCTTTTTTGATAATCGTTTTAATGTTGGGTTGATAAACGTTTAAATGTCGGGTCATATAAAGGGTATAAAAACGTTTTAATAACATTCCAAAAACATTCTTGAAAACTTGAAACAAAACATTCTAAACAGAATGTTATTTTGGGGTTGAAAAAATATTTTGCCAAAAGTGTTTGCCCAAAATATTTTCAATAACGTTTTAAAAACGTTTTCATGACTTTATATAACCCGACATTTAAATGTTATTAAAAGGTTTTGCAAAAACATTTTAAGAACATTTCTGTGTTTGCTGGGTTCAAATATTTTAACATAATGTTATTTAAGTATTGACACAATATTTGGCAAAAACGTTTGCAAAAATAACTTACAATAACATTTTATGAAAACATTTAAAAATATCGTTGTAGTGTGTTTTCATACAAAACATTTTAAAACGTTATCATGACCTTTATATAACCCGACATTTTAATGTTATTAAAACGTTTTTACCTAAACCAAAAGCCAAAATATAACTTATTCAAAACGTTTTTAAAACGTTTTTGTGTTTGCTGGGTAAATATAACCAATTCTCTACCAAGATTTAACCATACATGGCATTCTCACAGCGAAAAGACATTACTATCATGTAAAAGTAGAAGGTTAAATCACCAAATGATCAATATTTCAATAATGAAGACCTACAGATACTTGTTCTAAACCGCTGATTTGTAAAAACCCAGGGTAAAGACCACATATTTACAGTGCGCCCTCATTTTTGGGACATGAGATGTTGGCAAATCAAAACATTAAAATAATGATTGAAAAACATGTTATTTCTACATGCATGTTACTATGAAATGTTCACACTTTTGGCTGTATACCTTCTTTTTTTCTTTTTCTTTTTTTTGTTGAAAAATTAGCGGTATTTATTAGTAGCCTATATAAAGGGTAAAAGAGGTAAAAACGGAAATAGAGCACGGGTAATGTTAAAATTCGGTTCTTGTATATCATCTTTAGTGGACCAAAGCGGAACTGGAAATACGGGAGCCATTGTAGGAGGGGTGTTTGGAGCGATATTTTTCATGGCTATTATCATGGCGGTGATAATATATTTCAGGTACTTTATCACTTACTTCTCAGTGCAACTGGTAAAGTAGCTTTAAGTAGTGTTGGTGGTGATGATGTTGGTAATGGTGGTGGTGGTGGCATTGGTGTTGGTGTTGACAGCGGTGTTGATGTTGTTGGTGGTGGTGTTTTTCTTCTTGATGTTACTTTAGATGTTGTTTTTTTTATTGTTGTTACGATGAAGGTGGTTATAGCTCAGTCTTACATTTTGTATCAACTTGTGAGTTTCCCAGATTGGACAATTTATATGCTAAATTTTAATAGTAATAATATTGTGCTGCTGCAAAAAAATATCTATAGGCTAAGTTAGCTAATATCATCAGAACGTTTCGTTTTAAACCATTGTCTTTATGTGATATTTTTACATATATTTTTACATTGATGCAATCTGGTAAGTAACTCTTGAAACACTTCAAACTTTTTTTTTTCAGAAAACGTGCAGAGAAGAAAAGCATTGCGGATGACAGAGACCCTATAGAATCGGACATATATGAAGTTAACATGGCAATGACAGGAGCAAAGTCTGCAAGTGTACAACCACAACCGAAATATTTGTCAAAAGGGAGTGAATACGAAGATATAAATCCTGGGAGCAAGGAGCTGGATCACGTGTATCAAGGCATTAACATATGAAACTATGGAGTGTCTCAAAAGAACTTGACCCCATTTTTGGTCATAACTCTAGTAAAGAAGTTTTTGGTTTCAAAATTAAGTATGCAGTTATGTGAAATTAATTTTTTTAATACCAATGCTGGTATCGCATGGTGGATACTTTATTTTCATAAAATCTCGTAAAAACTATCCCTTTTGACAATATCAAGCAAAGGTAGAGATGTTTTGGACAAAATAATCCTTTATCCCCTGTTGATCAGGGGAAATATAACATGATTCTAAATATTTCATCCATTCATTATGCTATAATATGATTTCAAGTTACGCTTTGCCATATATATTATAACAATTATAAGTTTCTGCATGAACTAGCCAAACTTTTGTACGCATAGGCTTTAGATAAAGCAGTCAGTGAGGTCTCTGAGTGGCGAGTAGGGATTGAGTTTTATTGTAAGCTTAATGGTATCTAAAAATATGATTGTCCAAACTATTCACCGCCGAAGTGATGTAACAATCGGATTAACTACCATAGGAATAGGTGAAAATAATTTTGACTATATTGCGCTGCACTGCAAGCAGGTTGCACTCATCATCTGTGTATGTCTGTAATCATAGATTAAATACAATATCTCTCTTTTCAAAGATACTAATCTTACAGGTGCGAGTGATCAGCATGATATGGTTCAATGCAGAGGTACCGCCTGAACGTATACGCCGCAGAAGTACGCAGTTAATAGGATTAACTACCATAGCAATAAATTGAAACAATTTTGACTATATCGCCCGCACTACAACGTTAATGCGGTACCGATTCATTGAATCATAGATGTCAAAGAAATGCTAATCACTTGCAACTGTAAGATTAGTTTTTTTGAAAAGAGCGGTATTGTATTCAATCTATTATATGATTGAAGACTGGTGATGAGTGCAACCTGCTAAAGTGCAGAGCGATCTATTCAAAAAATGTATTCATACATTGCTATGGTAGTTTATCCGATTATGACGTCACTTCTACGGCGTATGGTGCGCAGCTCGGTATAATCAAAAATTGTTTTCACCCCATTGCTATGGTAGTTAATCCGATTATTACATAACTACGGCGGCGAATGTATACAGGGTCGTGTGTCTTGAGCTCGCCACCAAAAAAAGGTGGCGACGTTACATTTTGCCAAAGTCGACTCAAAACAAATGATGATATCTCTGTCAAGCAAGAAGGTATTGTCATGCTTGTGGTCTCATTTTATTGCTAAATAAAATGCACTTTCAACCCTGTAAAAAGAAATACTTTAGCTTTTTTAATACTGACACTGTGCTTCATAGAATTCATAATGGGCAGGGTGGCGTTGGTGGGGGATGTGGTGGTGGGGGATGTGGTACACACAAACTCTATGGGATTGGTATTCTTAGTGCGTAATCTGCTTATGTAAAGGCTGTAAATTGGATCTGGACTCTATTTAGCATCTTAAACACTCATGGCCTTACAGCTAAACAATTCTACTAATTGTTTTTAATATTTATGATTGGTTTAGTCTAGAAAATGCAAAATTTTCCATACAAAACTACCCGTTGTCATATTAAACACTGTAGTAAGTAATGCAGATGTCTTCAAAATCTAAAAGTTAATGTAAAATTTTAATTACTTATCATATCATAGTCAAAGTATAGATTTTCTGAAGGAAATTTGACGAGGAATCTAAATATGGACATATTTTTTCTGTATCTGTTAGGGGAAAATGTTTAGGTTCAAAATATGTTGAATTGTAAAAAAATCTAACATACTTTGGGACACCCTATATTCCTAGATTACCAAACAGCTGTGAATTTGGTTTCTTCCAAAGTCAGTTGGCTCTCCATATCCTCTAACCAAATGAATGTTGTTTACTTCCAGTTTATTACTGTAAGTTGGTAATAAGCAATGCATTGAGTGACCCATTTTTTATCAAAATCTTTTTTATTCCACCCTGTACAACTTGCAGGTCACCCTGTATAATGAGTTGAAATGTATATATTTGAATTGCTTATGCCTTCAGCTGTCCAAAAATGTATACTTTTGCTAGTTTAGGGTTGATGATTGTCGAGATAATCTAATTAGAAACCCGGTTGGTGTAAAAATTCATAATAGTTGTCATGTAACGCTAAGGGTGGCGAGCTCAGAACACACGGCCACAGTCATGGATAAAAGTATAATAATTCCCAAAAACATATTTATCATCGTGGAGAAGGAAGGGATAATGTGATGATGAGTTTCAAAAGAAAGTATCCCGCATAAAATTCATTTAAGACCTAGTAAATATTTTGTCCGACATCTTTTTATCCGGACATGTCACCAAACGGGACTGTGTCACTTTAAGACTCTTTATGTTTCAAATACCCCTAATTTAAAAGTACTCGGGACCCTTCGGTCGCTGTCAAAATATCGGAGTGTCTTCCAAGGAAATAACCAGTGTTTTTAACAACAACAAAATGACTGTATTAGAAAGTAAATTGATATAGTAATGTCAAAACTAAAGCCATTAAGTTAAAAGTGTTATTATCTTATTCGTGCTGATGATCTTATAAACTTTACATTCGTGGTCATGCATTCTGGAACACCATGGATAAGCATTGACGGTTAAAATGAATTCTATTTACACAGAGAACAAATTGATTCAAATAATTTCATGTGAGTAATGAGTAAAGTTGTTGTAAACGTGTCTAGATTCTCACTGTTGCTTGGCTCTTATAGAATTAGTTTAATTGATAACAAGATTTCAGGTGTTATTTATTTACGCCTTGCTTGCTGTTTTACTCAAGCTATTAAAGGAGTATTTCGTGATCCTAGCCACCTCTTTTTATGACATTTTTCAATAGATTTCCAAGAAAAAAAAAGCTTTTTCAGTTGATTCCGATTTTGCGTTTGCATCATTATGTGTATTACGCTGCCCCATATAGGCCACCAGAACGTATTTCAAATTGGCCATATTTTTGCTAAAGGAATTATCTGCAAGAAGCTTTTGTACATAAACATTATATAGCCAGAGGTTTCCAGTGACCTGTATAAAAATCGCATTTTTTTAGAAAAGTGGGGGGATAAGGCTGTGGATCGCGAAAAACCTTTTTAAAGGCTTTTATAATTACTATTGTTGATAAATAAATGAGGAAGTTGTAAATAATAATGTAAAACATTGTTCTAATCATGAATCAGTAAAAACTCAGTAGAAGTTATTTTGATCAATAAATAGCTACAGAAAGCTATTGGCCTTATAAAGCAAAATCGGTCATAGCTCCATACTCAAACTAGACGGATTTGATTATGTTAATGCTGTTATTATCACCATAGACTAACTTTAAAAACTTACTTGTACTTTGTTTTAAAAGTTATTTCAACGAAACATATCATATACTCAGTATGTATGTAATAGGCCTAATAATTATGCTTATGTAAATTGAACGTATAACCTAATATTAAGCAAGAAAAGTGTTTTGGTCAGGCGAATGAAACAACGTAATTTCCATCAACAGCAATTGAACAAATGTTTGTAATATAAGTCAGAGAATAACGTTTTCGTACAGGAAAAATATGGGCGAGTGTGTATGTAACCCGGTTTCGTGTGTTTGCGTGCCTTTTCCTTTGCGTTGCATTTGCGTAGCGTCGTTTATTGTGGAGGGTGATCTTTGCCTGATAGGGGGCATATTTTTTTTTTTTGGCAAATTGTAATTGGATATTCTAAATTTTTACTCCAATTGACGCTACGCCATGGTGTAGCGTCAATTGGAGTAAAGTTTTGTAGCAATGGCGCGCCATTGCTACAAAACTTTCCTCCACCGCGTTTAATCACCGCAGTAATATAATTCCTGTGTTTGCCGCATCAACTAAGTGGAAAGCGGGCATATACCGATCCGAAGTGACATGATAAATATATAATATCAACATAATTACTGTATTTATAACTAAGTTTTATTAGATACAGATACATGATTATGACGGATATTGAGTGATATGATGATTGATAAATATGCACTTGGTTTATCAATGACTTTTTGTAAAAAATCAGAACCAAAAATCATATTATAATAAACTATGAGTAGTATTTGTGGACAATTATTTTACTATATTGTACCATTTTCATTTAAAAAATGACTGATACTCTCTTTGGCGATATAGGTGCTGGAATTAGTAGTAGATAAAAAGGAGAAATATCTGACAGTTTAAACTGACATTTTTTTTGTCTGAAACTTATCACTTATATGACACTTCATTTGTTATGTTAGTTATTATTTTGTGAGAAAAAAAATGAGGATTTTTTTATCACTATGGAATTTTTTCATTTGTTATGTTTCTATTATTTTGTGATGAAAAAAGTGCGGAATGCTTTTATCACTAGAACACTTTTCATTGCTTTGGAAGTTTTTCAAAGTGATAAAAAATTCTCACTTTTCAAAAGTTTGTTGACCTTTGACCCTCATGAAAGGTCTGACGCACAACAAACTATACCTTTTTGGAATTCTTATGACCATACGAGTAATTTGATATATTATTTGACATAATTGGATCATTACAAAAATTTGACCTTAATTGACCACTCCCCGGAATGCCCGGAAGTTTCAAGAGGTAAGCCTAAGCTAAATTTATTCAGAATCAATCAAAGATCCCAAAATGACTTTCAAACCTTTGGTCATGGGATCTACAGGCTGGTCCTTTATTATACTGATAGGGCTATTGGAATTCAGTCAATTTGACGGAGAACACAAACACCCTATCGGGAATAAAAACACTCGGTCACATACATGCCAACCACATCCACTCTCACACCCGGTCCGGCCCTGCACTCCGTGCATCCGCGGGTATTCATGCTTGTCGGTGAACTTTAAAAACACCCCTTTTGCATCTCATTTCGCGAAGTTTTAAGGGGAAAAACACCCCTTTTTTTAGCGATTTCGCGAATTATTTGCCCTTCGACAATACCCCTATTTTCACTAAAACGCGAATGATATTTGTAATATACCCTTTTCTGACAGAAACACGTAGGCTACTCCATGAAAATACCATTTTTTCAATTTCGCGAACACGTGGTTTGAAAAACACCCCTTTGTGTGTGTGTTTCACGAATCGCAGTTCTTCATCTGAACACACCCCCTATTTCGCGAAATTTTCGACGAGCATGAATACCCATGGATGCACGGAGTGCGGGGACCGGGCTCTCACACCAACATCCTCACACCCCAAAGTTGGAATCTCTATACAGTTGTATTGCAACACATGTTGTACATTTTTCTAGAATTATTTATGTATGCGAGTGAATAAGTATTACATGCGTAGTTCAGTACAGGACCTTTTTTTTCTTATGCTGAGTCAATAAAATATATTTAGTTTTGTTATTTCACTGGGCTGCTAATTATCACAAAATAATAAGTCTTATTAATATTATTAATATTAATTATTTGTTTCATAAAGCTCATGCGCAATTATACATTGTAGGCATACTCATTTCAATTTCTTTCGGAAAGTTTCATGTAAGTTGTGAATTAATTTTGCGTTAAAAATATATAAATTTAATAAATAAAAAAATATAACTAAAATAAAACGGAAACGGACAAAGAGTATATATCCTAAAAAAACACATTAGACTTTTCACGTGCAATAAACCGTGAACAAGGAAGTTAAACCAAACAATTGCACAATACATCGTTTTGGTTTTTCACTCATAAACTGCGTTGCGAGTCATTGAAAAATGGCGGAATTCATCGGCTCTCTTTCCTTGTGGTGTTATTTGGTCTACATATTCGTGATTGGTGTTCATGGTCAGTATACTTTTCTTTTATAAGTAATTTATATGATAAAATCATTAGTTTGATTCCTTCCTGCTCCATGTCCCAACTGATGGGAGGGAACTCTTTATTGTAGACCTATACCTTTAGAGGTCGTCTACACCAGGCACAAAAAACTCGTCAGTTATAGTCATCTCTTGCTGATCAACAACTTGATCATTTTAGATTATTCTGAAATATACATATTGTTAATTGGACTTTGCATTCTCATTTGACACACTGTTCATGAAAATCGAGCAAGAATTGAACAAAATGTGTGCCTCCAAACCTTCAAACCCTAAAATTAAAGGTTTTTACGATTCAATTATGCCTGTTACATTGTGTGCTTTATCTTGGTCAATACAAACAGGGTGTCAAATGAGAAAGTTAAGTCCAATTAACAAAATGTATATTTCAGAATAATCCAAAATTATCAGGTTGTTGAAGAGCAAAGATGACTATAACTGACGAGTTTCGTTTTGTGCCTGGTGTATAGTGAGCCTCCATTGGCCGTAAGTTTCATTTATAGGTTAATGAACGCGTATTACTTGTTGGGAGAGAAATTAGACAAAATAATACACGCGCGCTGATGTTGATGCGTCTAATGCACGAGCCCCGAAGGGGGGGAGTGCATTAGACGCATCAATATCAGCGCAAGTGCATTATTTTGACCAATTTCTCGGGCAACTAGTTCGTGTTCATTAACCTATTTCATACACGAGAAGAAAACAAACACGTGATATTTGCTGTTCCTATAACAAAATTATCACTAAAACTATTGGAAAATAGAATGAAATATAAATGCATCAACCCGCTCGGAAAATGAATCTAGCCTACGCGACGCGGACGCGTGATGCGAAAGCACTGCGCGTAGTACGCGGAGTGCACATTATACACAATCAATGCATGGTTTGGACTCTTCTAACGCTTGCTCTGATTGGTTCTCGCTATCTAAGAGTGTATGAAACATGTATAATCATGATAATGCAGTGTTCTTAATTAACCGGGTAAACGGCGGTTAATTAACGTATGTGATCCTGTGCCATATACTGGGGTACCCAAAAAGGTGGCTTTGTTACATTTTGATGTGCAGTTTGGATTTCAAAACACTGTCTCTTGAGTATTCCTTCAATTAGAAGATTCAATTAGGTCTTAAATTGAGGCTAATTTATTCTATATTACTCATATTTTTATCCTGTTTTAAAATATTTTTCAATTATTTTCTTATGACGTTTGGCATGAAATGTGCCAAGGGTGGCTGAGGATTAGGGGGAGGAGGATTAGGGGGAGGGATTCATATTGTAAATTTGATTTAAAACCCCCTTTAAAAATTTGAATCTAGTAAAACAATGTCTAAATGAACTCCCAGACATCTAAACCAAGTAAATAAATACAGAAGTTCATTTAAAAGACCAATACTTGCTCAGAATGATTGTAAATGTGGAAAAAGGAGGTGGGGTTACATCCTCCCTACTTTGTGATTGTTTTTGCCTGCACTCTCTCATTTTTTAACCGATTTCCATAAAAAGGTGTCAAAATGCTCAGAAGGATGAACCACTTCAAATGAGATGTGTAGGTAAAATGTTTGAACCATTTCATTTTTTTACTATGTAACACAAAGGTACCCCAGGTTGTGACACAGGACCATGTCATACATAAGGACATTGTACAACAAGTACCGTATAATCTCTAATTAAGCATTTTCGAAAGGTGGAAGGGGTGGCCTTTTTGAGTGAGTTTTCAATTAAAAAAAAAATACGACTTCCGAAACTCGCAAAATACAACTTCTGGAACTCAAAACAATACGATTTCCAGTTTGAAATACAGCATATATTCGGAAAATACTACGAAATTAAATCTCTAAATGCAATTTAATGCAAGAATGCAATTCATTTAGTTATATGGCATGGAAATGAAATTCAGATGCAGAATATAGGATTTGTCCATGCAATTCGCGATCATGACAGTTTTAAGCATACTATTATATGCTTACATATTATAGCATGGACATTTCTGCATTTCGGTCACTTTTTCTTTGACAAATAGGCATTTATTAGATGGGATGTCAATTACATGTAGAGAGAATACGGGTATTTACATTGTAACATATGAAGTACGCTTGTACAGTTTTTAAGACATGCCATTTGTTATTTTTAAAATATGTTTACATCACTTTGCCTGTTTCCAAACACCGTGACACACATTCAACTTTTTAGTAATAAATGTAGCTAAAGAGTCAAGGAAATTGTTTACTCTCACTTCCCTGGTTAAGACCAAACTGACTGTTTGACACAGTCGCACACTGACACCTTGACACACATTCGACCTTTTAGTTATAGTCGATAATACCAGGAAACTAGCTACTCTCACTTCCCAACAAACTGACCAACCAATGTAATAACAATAACATGGATTTGATAATTAAAATTCAACAATCAATTTCTATTCAATTATATTTTCATTATGAACTACAAATCACAATTTCCAAGTCCATAAAAAATTGCATTATGTGACTTTAGAGAAAAAAGATTGGGACTACATGTACATGACGTGAAAATAATTCAAAAATTCAAAATAAATTTTAATCAATTTTACCACCGGTTAATCATGATGCGGTTAATTGACCAGATTAATTAAATTAATTAACCGACCGACTAAGAGGGGTGGAGAGAATGTATATTAAAACAGTACTCTTAAGCAGTCTACACTTATGTTACCAGTCATACAGTCAAATCTTGTTACCTCCAATTTGATACCACCAAACACTCTAAATTGACAAAGATTGATACCAGTATATGAAAGGCCGTGTATTTCCATGCAAATCGAAACTATTTGCATGATTTTAATGCCCAATGTTGTAATAAAATACCATGTGAAACATTAAGTCTGACGTTCTTTAATTACAGTAAAAGCTAAGTTTTTTTTATATTATATAAATCCGGAGATCTCCGGTTTTATTCAATTTCACCGATTTCATGGCTAACACGTCTCGTGCATGTGTATCATTGAATCAGTGACTTATAAACTGTGTGCGTGTCGCTATTTGTTTTACGTCTTATTTATACGACCCAGCTGTGTGAAGCTTAGCGATTAGCGAGCCAATATACGCATTGTAGGTGCTGTAATGAAATAACAATTTAATTTTCTTCGTTTTACCTTATTTGCTCTGGCTCGAAATTAAAAGAGGACAACTTAGATTTAAAAAGAAATCTATTATTCTTTATGCAAATCACACATTATTGCTTTAACTAAACACAAAACCACTTGACCTCTTACTTAAACTCTGACACTTGTCTTGGCTCTAATCTTCACTACCAGGTAGTAGTTTCCCCAACTGGGTTGTTGCCAAACCCTTGTTTAAATAAACAACTGAAACAGGTCAAGAATGACAAATTACAAATAGAGGACATGATGACCTGGGGTCCATTTTACTAAACTTTTAACCCTTCGTAACTCAAGCAACCGTTCGTAAAGTTACGAATACCCAATACTATACGTAACTTTACGAACCGTCCCCGTATAGTAAATCTCTATTAGTTACGAAGGGTGTCGTTCGTAAGTAAGTTTAGTGAAATGGAACTTACGAACGATTTCGAGACTTAAGAAGCTTCGTGAAGTTTATTGAAATGGACCCCTTGTTATTTTTCAAACAACAAAGGTCAAAGGCCGTCAGAGGTCACTCACTAGAGAGATTGCGAAGAGGCGTTACGACATTGTGCGGTAGAACGCCATAGTGCCGTTCACATCCAAACTAGTCTTCTACACAGCCAGTTTGTGTCGGTCCTAACGCTTGTCGTTCCTAGTATGTTCGTGATAGTCTCCAGAGTCTCATACAGTCTGACCGGAGACTATATATAAACGCAATTGCAATAAGCTCATGGGGGCGCTATGCAAAGACAAATATATCTAAAGATACAGAAAGCACTCATTGATTCACCTTGGTTGCATCGAACCAGAGAAGATGAGAATAGATTCTCATGTACTCTCATCGAACCCACTTTCCTCGATATGCAAATACGACTGGCTTATCTATTGCTCTAAGCATTCAGTCCAGATTAGCGATATTTGAGTTTTGCGGGCTCATTGTAAAATGAGTAGGCCTATTGCTCACACGTGTATGCTATTTGTCTAAATAAACAAACAGAGTATGGTGTTGGATGCCTCGAAAGTCGCCATGGTGTATATTATTCGAACAACAAGAAACAATCCCCATTATCATATAAATAGTACCCTGTTTACTTATTAAAGCAAAATGAAAATAGATAATTTAACATGCCTATAGTTCGATTACTACTCAGCAAACACAGAAAACGGAAAATGTCGGGTTAAAGGGTATGTGAGGGTCAAGGGTATAAAAGGTTTTCAATAACATTCAAAAAACATTTCGTTCAAAACTTGCTGCAAAACATTCTAACATAATAGACTTAAGTACGTACAATGTTTGGCAAATGATATTTTACTATAGCATTTCGAATTTTGGTTTAAAATGTTGTATTAGTTTTTTCAGTTTAACACGTTTTAAAAATGTTTTCATGATTTTTATATAAACCGACATTAATATGTTATCAAAATGTTTTAACTAAAACCAAAAACATATGCATTATCATAGTTTAAAAGCATTTTGGTGTTTGCTGAATAGTATTCATAAGCAAAACACTTTGACAGCTGTTAAATGCAAAGAAATAACAATGGCGAAAAATGATGTTGAACTGTCCCCCGTCCAAAACAGACAGTTCATACCGCATTATGTCGTAAGATGATATTTGGACGACAATTCCACGACTGACTAATTCACAATGGACTTCACCCTCTAGAGGGCATACTAACTAGTTTCTGACTAATGTAGCATGCGGTTGGCGTTCCCGTATCGCGTTTCACGTAAGTTTCGCAATCTCTCTTCTATGCTGGGCATGTCTATGAGCTAAAATATGCCAGTATTCAATACTTGGCAATTATATTGAGGTTTTTAACTGATTGTCTATTTTGTTTTCTTTTTCTAGGTCAATGTACTGTTCAAGATTTTAGGGCTTCGACTCGTTCGACATATCTGCGCCTCGACTGGTCATGTGATCAAGACAACAACGAGTTTCAAGTTAAGTACCAGCTCTTACGTACTGGGCAATGTAACGGAGGAGAAAATGATGATTCAGTTTTGGATCAAATTAATACCGAATGGTTGTTCAATGAGAAAAGGATCTATCTATACTATGTGAGAGAACAAATATATGCGAATGCAACTTACCGATTTGCTGTTCAGCCAAGGGTGTGGCAACAAGATAGATTCGAATATGGAGTTGAAAGTAGTATTAATGTTTCCACAGCCGAAGGTAAGATCACCAGTTCATCAATACTCGCATAGTTATACTGTTTGTTAAACATCGGGTTATTATTGAAAGTATGTTTGAAATAACATTGTTGTTGTGGGTTTGTTTTTTGGTATTTTTTTTATTTGTTTTTTTTTTTTTGGGGGGGGTGTAGGTTAGAAGTGACAGTGTGGGGTTTAGACATACAATCATAATGCCATTCGTACATACGTTATGTGGAAAACCATCGTAGTGTATTGATTGGAATGAGGCTATATTCGAAAGTGGAATCCATATGCATGACGGTGCTGCAGTTTGTATGGATACCTCCAAGTATATGGATACCTCTTGGGAAATGTGGCGAAGGAGGTTGCGTCTTGAGCTGCTGATCTTTGGGTATATAAATTATTGCAAAGCATGGTTAATTCCAGTAATGTTCACTTTTGATCTACCAGTTCGGCTTCTTCCTGATCATGAAGCTCCAGCCTGTCGGTTTATTGGTGTCCCGTGACTCTAAGTTTGTTCAAATTCTCAGTTTGCTTCCTAACATGTACTTGGAATCGGATCAGCTGTGGGAAACTGAGGCTGAAACGAAAGAGACAACGAACTTCACGGGGACTCTTAGTTTCATAAAACTTCATCGCCATGATATTGAGGTGCCATAATTTACTTGGCCCGTTTCTTTGTGAAATATCAGTGAAATATGGTAAAATTGAAATCGAAAAATTAAAAAAGAACTCTTGAGACCCATCTTGAGCTCGTAATGTAGCCCGTGAGGCATTATTGATTAAAACAACACCTGTCACACAATTTCATTATGCATTTTGAATATCGCGCCATACCAGTATACACTACCATGACTACATGTATGGAAAGTGAAACCGTGTGCAGCAACAAAAATGGGTGGTGTTATTTTTTTATTTCTAATTTAGATGTTTAGACTACTCTACTCTTTACAATGATAGTTTCATTTACAGCGGATATCTGTTTGATTTTGTAAAAGAGCTCCACAAACAAGAGTGTTTGACTCAGTCTGTATGAATGCGTATGCATAGCTATTACACGTAGGCCTACTATCAAACTTTTTGTCCCTTCTCAGCTGAATAAATCTTCTAGGCTCCCAGGCTATACTTCTGATAACTTTCAGACAACACACCGAGGAACTAGATAAGGGTTTTCAAAGCGTAAGTCCTGCGAAAAAAACGTAAACTACCTCGGATGCCTTGGTGCGATAACGTGAGGATTGTTTTGTATGGGTTATTTTGTGAGGTTGAGGCAAGAAAACAAACCGACAAACAGACAACTTTTTGTTTTCAAAATTGTCATCATTTTCAGCTCAGGTGTGTAAATGAGTAAATGAGAGTTGCAGTGTCTCTATGTATAATGTATACGAATCCTCATTTCTATTTTCATATTCGTTCCATGCTATATTCTCTTCCGTTTTTATTATCCTTTTCTCTTCCATTCCAACTCCTTCAATTACCTAGCACTTATTGTTGACGGACGTTATCGTTCTCCCAGTACCGGTCACTTTGAGTGGAATCCATACCCGTATATTTGTGTAAATAATGGCGTGGTGGAATATGAGTATCAGCTGATCAGAGCCGATGGAAATATAACACAGGAAGGTGTGACAAATGCAACTGAATTGGATGTGCCCAATCTGGAATGCGACACTGATTACAGATTTCACGTAACCTACAGAACGGATATTGGAACAGGTCCCTTAACATGGGACACTATTTCAGTTCCTTTATCTGCAGGTACGTATAATAAAACATTAAATAAATGTTGTTGTTTTTTTAATTCACAACCATTTTTTTAATCACTATTTCAACGTAACGACAAAGTTTAAAGTCCATACCATATAGCATATTTCCCCAGAGCAAAACAAATATCACGGATTTTACTGTAGAAACTTATGCTTATAGCGGACCTTATCCCCGCCCATCTATGGTAATTGTTGATGGTTGGTCCTACACCGGGTAAAGTGGTGGGTAAAAAATGTGTATCACTTTTAACAATGAGCGCAAAGTATGGATCTACGATTAACCTCGGTTCGAGGCGTTAGGTGGCTGGGATAGTGTTGTTGTTGTTCTTCTTCTTCTTCTTCTTCTTCTTCTTCTTCTTTTTTTTTTTTTTCATTTTGTTTTCTTCTTCTTCATTTTTGTTGGTTCTAAATATATATTTATTCTGATCTCTGTTGTTGTTCACCGATCTCTGCAAGTGTTGTCCCCCTATACCTACTCTATCCAATCGCCAGCTTCCTCTAATAATGAGGCAGCTAGATTGATAACTCGTTGTTCTTGAGAGCAGTTGCGTGATGTAAATGGGGATCAGGTTATTATATTTACATTCCTGCTTTTCAGGCTAAGATGAATTAGCACAGATTCTTAACGGACTCGTTATTATGGTAAAAGGATATTTGAAAAAATAGTTATACTTTCTTAACTAGTTGATTTACTAAGTTTAATTGGTTGGGCATGTCGAGAAACTAATTTGTGTTTTCTATGAACAAGCCCAATGAAAAACCTTAGCTGGTTAGGGTTAGTCATATTATGAATGTAATTTGTTTCTATTGTTATGGCTTTTTTAATATTGCAGAGGTGTTTTTTTTTCTGGTAAAAATAATGTCAATTTTAAAAGATATCGAGATACTGAGATACTAATATTCCTTCACGGGCTAAGTAAAGAGGGTTGATTCCAGGACACATGCCTTGCTAGTTAAATAGTGTCAAGTCTGATGTGTATGCTGAAAGTGTAGATGTACCTTACTTAATTAAATATGATTTCTGAGATATATATGATTATAATATGTATTTCAGATTCTCAGGCACCAATAGTGCAGTTGAACGCAACGTCAAACACAAGCCTAAGTTTTACTTGGAACGAACGCCCACCTTGCAATGCGAAGATCGATATAGTAGTTGCGTACCCATATGAACTGCGGACATATGATGGTTACACTTTGGTCTACAGTGGCACACAAATGGACACGTTCGTTGTATTCAATGATCTGGAACCTGACACAAGATATCGTTTTCGAGTGCGGGTCTCTGTAGAATCATCTGGAGACACCTACGAGGGATCATGGGGTAGCTTGCTATCAGCTACTACGCCTACGTTGTCATCAGGTATTACTATATAGCCGGCATAAAATTCAAACCCGTGCTTTAAAGTTTAACCTAATCCATTTGCATTCATACAGATACAGTTCGATGTTAACAACCATTAAATATAATTCGCATTTGAAAAATGATAACGTCTTGCTCCCGGAAATAACAGCTCTCGCCAATTACGTTACAATAACATCACGCTTCAAAACTCTTTTAAAGACACGTTTGTTTTCTTGGTTATGTTTCTTTTCACCTAAATAATGTTTTCCGAGGCGTAAAAAACTATTATTTAGACGTTTTACTGCCGCGGACACATTATTTGGGTGTAAGGGATAAGGCAGCAACCTTTAGTTCTACTCTTTACCCACAAAAATAGGACCCAATACACACATATTGTACATGGAAAACACTGTGACAATACGTAGTGTATTGTAACGGTGAAGACCGTGCTTGGAAGAGTATGCTGTATGCTAGCATACGTATGGTCACGGTGTATAACGTTGTCAAAATACCACGTACTTTAGTACAGTAATAGCGCCCTCTGTTGGTCATAATTCACTTTAAAACGTATTTTCAACGTAGTGAAGAAATATTTTAGGTAATATAACACTATAGAATATAAAAACTAGTATTTTTAGAAGTTACATTTCAAGGTCGTTACATTAAGGTTACTCAAGGTATTAGCCCGTCACCCTTAAGGTTACTCGTTGTTGTTTTTGATGCTGGGGCCCAGTATCAACCAAAAACATCAAGGCCGCAGGGCCGGCAGGCCCGAGGCCGGAGACTCCCATACGACTAAACACTCCAAGTGGGACCCCAATATAAGGGCCCCGCAAATCAAGAAAAAGCAAGAGTAACCTTAAGGATGACGAACTGATAACGAAAATTCTGTTATATTTACGGACAGCGCGTCACCCATTTAATAGGCCTAATTTTACTCTTTTTTTTTTACTCTTTACCCCATAATTTCCCTCATTCTTCAGGCCCTGCCCTCTATAGTTTAAGCTTGTTTGCTATTGTTTTTGGAGCAACATTATTTCTTTATAAGCCTACGGCGCAACCTTGAACAATATTGTCTCAGCAATATTGTCTTTTGAGATAACCAAGGTGGTGACCATACGTATGCTAGCATACAGCATACTCTTCCAAGCACGGTCTTCACCGTGACGATATACTACGTATTGTCACAATGTTTTCCATGTACATACGTGAGGATCATAGTGAGATTTAAAGAGAAAATATCCGTTTTCTCAAAATATTTGAAAGTTGTTTATATCAAGGTAAAGCGAGTATGCGTATCCACAGCGCAAGTGACAGCGCATAATGGAAATAGTGTACGCGTAATAAAGCGTAACGGCGCCTGACCCAATATTGCAGAATAAAGGGCTCTCACGTGAAATGTTTCAACAAATCCAACAAATCAGAGAATGCGAATTGAATAATGGGCAGTCGGGGTAATAGAATGTTGAGTATTTTGTATGTTTTGTGAGCGATATGATATATCCGTTCGTGAATTGCGTTCTAAATGCCTGTAATATATATTTCAATACGTATTGTGATTTTTGGAGACCCTCGCGTTTTCTGTTCCATATAATTTTGGAACAATGTTTTGCTCCGTTTTTTCATCCAAATCTGAATCTGGACATTTGAATTGCCCCGTCACCAAAACATGATCTCATTGTTTCAAGTCGAGTCCTTTTGAATCGAGTCAACAAAAGTATGAGTCTCATGTTACGAATTTCACTTGTGACAACACGTACTGAAAAAGGACGATATCGAAACTTGATTGGATCTGTTTGAGTGCATTATGGGTGTATCCTTGGTATAAAATATTCATTGAGGAATTAAGCAGCTTACGGAATAAAGCTGTATTATCCCTCAATATGAGATTTTTGTGATCCAGTAGGTTATCCCAATGGCAATAAAATTATGGAAAAAAGTGGTATGATAGACGGGAATTAAATATAATAGACACATTTTTCACGAGGTTTGCAGCCGGGGAGGAGATAAGTTCAAGTGACCGCTTATAGGTTCGAATTTCAACCAACCTAATCATGAAGCTCCCGTGGCCAAGTGGTTAAGGCACAGCTATCGCAAACCTGAGGTCCTGGGTTCAATTCCCAGGTGGAATCAGAAGCGACGCTAGAGGGCGGGTATCTGGGGTGTGATACCCCAATACACAATTTTGTCGGCAAAAATTGACTGATGTTGTCAAAGGTAGTCAAAGCTATGTCATATAAAAGATTAATGTGTTACGAAATTGGGCTGTTGTTACCTTATAGACCTATTGTTAATGTTATAGTAGACTGGCCCCCAGTCTCGGTTCGGTTCCATCTCTGGATAATGTAACAATAAATAATTACGTAATGCCCTATGAAAAAAATGCCAACTCCCCCCTTATTTTCTTCAATGCCAAAAACCCATTCCTCTTCATCCACAAATCGACGCCACTAATTACACCCACCACAGTCAACCATGCTGCAATATAGAAATATACTCGTATTATAAGTGAACGCGAAAGTCCATTGAGCGCTGATTCCGAGACTGGTCCAATCTGTTAGAGATCTCACTTCCAAATATTCGTTCAACGAAGCACGGTGATTCCGATGTCAATTACGAAAGCCCCGCCCCAGTTTCAATTCAAATATGGTAGCACAAAGCTATGCCGCGGGATGTGACGCAACGGATCGGATGGGACACTTGTCAACAACTGAGAGGTATTGAGCTCAAGTGGCACGCGTCTGATAGACCCATGGTACGCGCAATAATAAAAGGCAACCACTCGACTCGGACTTAGGCCTATTGTCCATATTGCGTACATTATCGCGTGCGGTTTGCAAATGTTTGCACATTATTTAGCTAGGGAAGCCTTTTCAAATATCCCCGCGCTGCCAAGCTGCGTTGATTGGTCGGATACAATATCGTTGTTTAGTCGCTTACACAAACGTTAATGTAGTGAAAACATGGACGTGGTATATAGAAAGATTGCGTGACTCCAAATCCGTAAAAGTGAACTTCCAGCAGTTTGTGGGAGCTGGAAGTCAAATTGCCTACAGACTGGGAGGGTCCGTGTATTGGGTTGATTTTTAATGCTATGTAATCTACATTACCAGTCGTTCTCCACGGACCCGAGGGAGGGTCTAATGTTATAGTAGTTACTAATTTAAAAAAATTGCCCCCCCCCCCCTACACACACACGCACCAAACAACCCCCCCCACACACACACACACCCCACCCCTCCCCCCACCCACCCCACCCCACACACTTTTAGATTTTTGAGCGCCGTCCTGGCTATACAAAAATGGGTCTAGAATTCACAAAATATTTCCGTCGGCAAAACATGCTGTACACCCCCGAATCATATTGGTCTAGCGACGCCTCTGGGCGGGATCACGTTTTCTACTTGTCTACTTGCAATGCCAAACCTGGTGAATTTTTTTTTATTATATCTCATTGGTTTTGAGCTCCCCAACACGTTAACTTAGTCCCTAGTAGCTTACGCGACAAATGTAATGTAAAACTTCAATTTGTGAAAAATCAATTGAATTCTCAATATCTATCTAGTCGATCTATCACTGTGTTAAATTTTTCTTCTATCACAGCAAAAAGCGGAGTAAAAAATCTTCAAGTTTCGGTTGAGTCGACGTATTTTGGTATTCGATGGGAAAGTGATGACTTAAATAGTGAATTTCGGGTAGTCTATAAACTTGTTGAAGCTGGATATTGTAGTGACTTCTCTGCAGATGACAGACGACTCAGTCCCAATAGAGGATCTGCGTGGACTAGTTCAAAGTACGTGTCCTTACAGTATATCACATATGGACTGTATGCCAATTCTACCTACTGGATTTCTGTACAGTCACGTGTCTTTGATGGAAGACAATTTGTAAATGAAACCCAACACAGTGGAGTAAATGAAAAAACGCCTGAAGGTAAGGCTCCCCAATCTTTTTTTTTTGTCTTTAATTAGTGACAAGTATAAAACTCCTCAATAAAAGTTCGGACATTTTTTAAGCATTTATATTGCAGATTATTTGTTACATGTTCATATCGTGTTGCATATCAATAAATAGATACTTTATAATACAAAATTGGTAATGACATTAGAGTTTTCTATAATCTCTTGGCAGAAATTGTATGGACAACTAATGCTGTAAAATACAATGGTTTTAGAGTGCAGTCGAACGGAATTTCAGAAAGCTGCTTGCTATATCAATACAATGTAATCAGATGGTCAGACAGGGATATTGTAGAGGACAGCGTTACCAGTGCCACAGAATTATTTCTGACTGGTTTGGAATGTCATACAGTTTATGAATTTAGTCTTCGACGTACGATGAATGCTAAAACTGGTCCATGGAGTGACTGGACATACAGACGTGTACAAACACTATTACCAGGTACATAATTAAACAGGTGATGTTGTTTAGAAATAAAACAAAAATAACATTTATTTTGATTGTTGACAATATTGATACAAGTAGTCTTGCATTATAACAATTGAAACATTCTCAATAAAATAAAATCAGCCAAACAAAATCGACAAGTATAATGAACAATACACGTTTCATGCTAAGCTCAATGCTATAGGTATTGTAATACCCGAATCAAACATAACTAAATAGCTGATGTTTACAACAAGCACATACATTTTGATTGTTGACAATATTGATGGTCTTAGCATAATAATAGCAACTGAAACAGTATGAATCCAATCAAATGAGTCAAACAAAATCGACATGTTGGTCTATATTGAACAATACATGCGTCATGCTTAGCTCAATGCTTAATGGAACTGATTGACATGTTTTGTATATTCTTTTCATGAACGAAATGGTCAATCATAAAAATTTAAAATGATAGAAAATTCTGTCACATTTCTGTATAATATGTATTCGACATCTATTTGTTAACTGTGCCCCGGAACTCGTGCTTAACATATCTTTTTCTTCCGCCAAATATATTTCGCGTGTCATGATAATGTAGCGCTGCTCTTTTATCTATAATAGGTCTTACTCGTTTGTATGAAAGTAACACCTATCAATTAAGTTTGTAATAGTAAAAATAAACATTTAGGGTTAGTTGTTTTGTTTGAACAAAACACAACCCTCCCCGACATCTAAACCCTGATACAGTCAAATAGTAAGAGGCAAGTGTCCTGCGTTGTACAGGCCAGTGTACCATGCCCGTCTCCTCCAAACCTTAAAACCTGCAACGGTCAAATAATGCAATGCAAGTGCCCTACAACATTCTGTACAGGATCGTGGAACAAACGCTATTCTCTCCCAAAACTTGGAACCTGCTACCGTAATATTATGCAATGCATTAAGTGCCCTACTTATGTTCAGGCCCATGTAACAAAACCCAATTCTCCTCCAAAACTGCTACAGTCAAATAATACAATATAGTGCACTGCGTTTTGTACAGCACCATAGTTTATCATTTTCCATACAAAAACACTGTCAGAAAATAAAGCAGCTTCTTACCCATTGTTATAGAAATCATTTCTGTTTGATTACTATTTAAACTAGATCCAACTATATCTCGTGTTCGAGTGAAGGCTGTTACACGACGCACCATACTATTTGCCTGGGAACCTTTAAGATGTAACAGCAACAATTACACAATTACCTACCAATACGAGTTGCAGTTGAGAAGATCCTACACGGTTGTGACAGAAGGAGTAACCACAGACACTGAAATAATGTTCGTTGATTTAGAATTTGGTAGCGAGTTTGGTTTCAGAATTTTCCAACATCTATCTCTTCCGGCAAATACCATTGGAAATACCATACCTTGGACGGATTGGATATATGTTACGGCTGGTTTGTATTTTGTTATCAATGAATAATTTGTTTCATAATTAGAACTTGCTATACAGTACCATATTTTATTCTCTGGGCAGGAAAAAACACCTTCGTAAATTTTATCTCTGAAATCCTACATAGTAGTATATATTACAATACTTCCTATACCGGTCATGTCATTGTGCATAAGACACATGTAATGGTTCAAAATGTTGATTTTTTTAGTTATAGTAACAGATACAAAAGTATCAGATGGTGTGTTGTTTTTTCTCATGTTAACACACATACAATAGAATTTGATCACAAATTGGCCTACTCCAGTTGTAATTCTTACACCCTCCCCCCTGGAACGTTTCAAATGGATGACTCCATTTGAAATTCACACTCCTTGTGTGAAAGATTAAAGTCATGTCTTTCATAGGGTGTATGGGTTTTAAATGGAATGCCCCGTTTGCACATACGAGGATAATGTACCAGTGCCCAATTAGTCCGGCTGCCAAACTCAATTTTGCCACAGAAGCTTGTGTTGGTGTCCATAGTTTTGTTTTTGATGGATATTGCTTCTCAAGACTACAAAGACTTCTCAAGACCTCTGTCAGCATTGGACATTGTGAAATATGGCGGGTCAAAGTCCCCACATTATTCCTCTTGTCATGGCGATCCAGAAAAGCATACTTTTACCTATCTGTGACATACCTTTCTGGAGTTATAAGCAAAAGGGTCAAAGGTCACGATTTGGCCTCCACAGGGGTCAAAATCTGAAAATCCTCCGATCTTCACCAAAATAGTCTCAAATTATTCATCATAGAAAACGCATGCAGACAAATAATAATTTACATTGTGTATGATGTTTCCTTACATGGGTAACCATGTAACATAGCAAGAGGGGTCAGGTCTTTTATATGATTCAATGGACATTGGCCATTGTCTTTTTATTAATTGTTTATAGAAGACGAAACAAAAATTTGAGACAATTTTCACACAAATCGGAGTATTTTTAAGGTTTTGACCCCTGTGAAGGTCAAATGGTGACATTTGACCTTTCTGCTTATAACTCCAGAAGGGAACGTCACAGATAGGTAAAAGTATACTTTTTTCTGGATCGCCATGACAAGAGGAATATATTGGAGAACTTTTCAACAGCATTTGAGCAGTTTAAATTTTGACCTCTGTATGAACTTTGACCCGCCATATCTCAAAATGCTCAATGCTGACAGAGGTCCCGTAAACTTTTTGAGGTTGGAGGTCTTGAGAAGCAATATCCATATTTTACCTTTTGGAATTACATTGCATGTTTGGGGTCTCCCCACAGAGCGATTTATTTTCCTGTAAAAGTCTGATGTGTATCAATATTTAGATTTCAGTTCACCTTACAGTATAGCCTGCCTAGTAGAGTAAGGACCAAATGGAGTTCATTGTTGATCTTTTACCGAAATAAAACAATCATTTGCAAGTAATTAGATTCCACTTAATAGAAATAAATCCCAAACTTATTTTCTGAACAGATAGCAAGTGATTTTCCTTAAGATGGAAAGAGAAAGCCCAGAAATTTTACATGCAGAAAAATGGAGTTTATTGAGTGATATATACCACACATGCACCTCAAAACCCACAACCGTCAGACACCCCATCTACCTCTCACAGGCCTTACACAGAACTAGTGAAGACCGAACCATATCGCGGCCTCATGGTTGGAGTGTCGAGTTGAAAACGAATGATTTTGTAGCCATATGTATAGTAAAAACCTTTAATTGTTTTATTCGTACCTATTAAGGAACCGAATCTTATGGTGCAGCAATTGGAGGAGCATGTGGAGCATTAGTTTTTGTAGTCATCATCATTGGGCTAATTATAATGTTCAGGTACGTGTTTTATAAAAATCATGTCAGCTATGATTTTTATTTTTATTTTTTTTGGCTAATGATATCTAACTGGTGTAAATAGAAGTGTTAATCAGCAGAATCTAAAGTCTGCACAAAAAATAACTCAGTGGTTATAAATACGCCTGTATAATTGTTTTCATAATAGTTTTTCATTGTTTTCAACATAATACCCAAAATATAACTTGTTTAAAACGTTTTAAAAACGTTTTTGTGTTTGCTGGGTATAGTCAGTTACGAACTGGAAGCGGTTATTAACCTGCCAAAGTTACCACTGCATGCCAACAATACACACTAATCAATTACTTTAAATTCGCTTTTGTTTAATAGAAAGCGTGTTATAACCAAGGCAAACCACGGTAATCAAGCACCCAACATGCCAAAGGAAGGCGGGGTCTATGAAGTAAATTTAGCGATGGGAGGAAGACAATCTGCAAGCGAGCCACCAGAATATCAGAACGTGCGTCACGATGTTGCACCACAGAGTGAATACCAAGATGTTAATATCGCGGAAATTGAGACGGAACACGAATATCAGGGCCTTGGTCAAGTCAGTGGGCATAAATAAAGCCATGGCTATTTCGACATAAACAAAACAACATAGAGGTAAATAACGGGTTAAGTGGGTTAACCTTGGAAGTGCTCTATGCATGTGTTGAACATAATTGAGAAGGGCAAAGAACACTGATCAATACGCCTTTTGTTTGAAGCTAATCGGGCAAACGGTTTTTTATAATACACACATTTTTAAATTTCTTTGAATTGTCATGTTTTTATCAATAATCAATACAGTTAATGGGCTAATATGACTTGAAAGTGCTCATTAATATGTAATTTTTGCCATTATTTTGCTTACAAACAATGCATAATATTGTTCATAACACTTATTTAATAGAATATTGGTTTCAAGCTTCAGATAATTTATGAATGATTATCTAGCCGCCCTAATTTGCATAATTAATTAGCTAATTATGCAAATTAGCTCAATAATGATGCTAATATGCAAATTAGAGAGCGGCTGGGCTATATAATACATTAGAACATAATTATTAAAAACACTGTGACCAAGTTTCTAGGCAAAAGTCTGCAAAACAAAAGTACCATGAACATAATTGGCAAAAGGCAAAAATTACATATTAATGAGGCTTTTCACTGCTTTTAGCTCTATATTATATATTGATTATATTTGTTATTGATAAAAACAATAGGATACAAAGAAAATATCAATTGATGTATTATGGAAACCGTATGTCCGATTTGCTTCAAGCAAAAAGCATATTGATCAGTGTATTTTATCCTACTCAATAAATATGTTTAAAACATGCTCAGAGGCTAAGCATTTACTAATTTCTAGAGTATGCCTCAAATACTACCTTATATGTATTTCTAGAGGCTAAATTTCACATTACCGCATATCTAAAGCCTGATACGAATACTAATATCGAATAGATTATTTTTGGGTGATACAAGAATACTTTTGCACATGCAAAAGAGATATGACCGTGTGTTCAACTTGTTACGATATTCAATCGCTCTTATATATAATATGTTTTGATTTTTCAAATCGGTGTCAACTTCTTTAGTAAGAGCTATAAGGTTACATACCACTAATAGGCCTGGGCGATACATGGAAATACGACGAGTAACTATTTTTGTTTGCATGGCATCTGAAAAATCGCTGAAATTCTCATTGATCAAGTTATATCGCCAAAAAAGTACTTTTTAGAGTTTGATGCTTCAAAATGGTATATTTTCTCTCATTATATGACATTTTTGTTGTAATAGTACCAAAATTCATACGCGCGGCTTCGGTTTTTAGTAAATATTCGCCCTACCATATTGTAACTTTCAGCTTCAAGGGCGCACTGCCATTTTAAGGTGTTTACGGTTTAGTGCATTAAAACAAGAAAAGTCTCAGGTCAACCTATGTTGAATTTTTGATCATTTGGCATCTAAATCATATAGTTTCACCTGATATTAGTGGCATTTAACTGTGAGAGTTCTGAATATGAGAAACTTCCACCCGAAATTAGCCATTTTCCCATTGAAACCCGTGTAATACATAATTAGTGGCATTTAACCATAAAGATGAGACATTTCAGTTAGCAACCTGGACAACCGATTCTTTTGTTATGCAAGGCTCACTCAGTCATTTAATGAGGCAATACAAACGATCGAATTTGATGTTGAAATGAGCTAAATTTTGAGTTACACCTTTTCAATGTAAAGTTAATTTTCTCGGCCAAATTAAAAGCAATCATTTTCATTTTTTCACTAAATGTCAGGACAAATTGTAGTGCTTGATACTGTTTTTTTTTTCAAATCCTAGTGTTAAACTTAGGCGTAAAATTCAGTCATTTCGTGTAAGATTTTCGATTTTGATAGGCTTAAACTCTGCCCGCGAGCCTTTTTTTTTTTTGGATCAACCTTTTAGCTTTTCAAAGTAATATAGTTCGCTAATGAAGAATTTTTCCCAACTTTCTAACGCACATCACCATTTTTTACTGCCGGCTGAAAAATTTTCAAAATCAATAATATAATACTAGCATTGTGGATCGATATCCCTGGGTTTAATAGGAATACCGGCATGGCTACAGTGTTGCCAGGACTTCAATATAGCAAAGAAATTCCCAGGCCTATAGCGCTCCTACTGATCATGTCATACAAAAATTCACCTGCAAAAAGGTGTATCTTTGAATTGTGCTGATTTTAACATGTATCGATCGACTTATAGCGCGACTAAGCAGAACAAAAGAATCGGTTGTCCAGGTTGCTGACTGATTTAGGGATTCAATCATGTTTCACCGTTGTTCATCACCGATTAACAACGATGCGTCCGCGTCGTCTGAGTGGTTTACTTCGCGAGGGCAGATTTAGCTGCCCGAGCGCAGTAAACCACGCAGACGCGCCGGACTTTTAGCGCGACTAAGCAGAACAAAAGAATCGCTTGTCCAGGTTGCTGACTGATTTAGGGATTCAATCATGTTTCACCGTTGTTCATCACCGATTAACAACGATGCGTCCGCGTCGTCTGAGTGGTTTACTTTGCGAGGGCAGATTTAGATTCAAACATTGAAACAAATGAAACAAGCTAAAGATGTCCAATTCACATGATTCCGTTTGTCATTTTACACTCAACCTAACAAGAAGATCGGTTTTTTTTTCCTATTGATATCAGCAATAAAACACAATATAAAGCGGTAATATTTAGCTGCTACCGCCAACATAAGAGAGTTCATGTTTACGCATACGTTCCAGACATGACGAAATTTTACGCGCTCATGCGTAACGCGTACGCGTTCACTTGCGTTCGCGTATACGCTCAGGAAAAGTGTGGATTCATCACCGATTAACAACGTTTGGCTCCTGTACAAAGGTATAGGAAGAGTTGTTGAAACAGCATATAAATTGGTTCCACCTGGCCGGACCACGTTTAAAATTTTACTTTTATTTTATCATGTTTTTTACAAAAGAGTCTGGGCTTATTTTTGGTATTGCCTATTGTTTGAATTAATGTTTATGCCTAATTAAGTACCTTTTCAAAAGAGGGTCATTATTTTAGCTTGTCACCATTATTGTTTTGCGATGTGTTGAATAAGTATGACACAGCTTCAGAAAATAACCAACGTTGAGCAACGTATAGGGTGTCCAAAAAAGACAACCCTCATTTTGCCCTCTTTTTCTCCTATTTCTGAAATATATTTTGGTATGTAAAACAACTTTAATCGTTAGCTTTAATAAACTAAAATAATTATTTCAATCGGCTCACAACTTTTGAAGATATGTTCTTTTAAGAAAATGTACCCGTTTTTCAATCTGTCCAGAGAAAGCAAACAGTTTAGTTGGGATTGGTCATACTGCGGAGTAGCCTGCAAGATCACCAGACCTCACACCATTTGATTTCTCCCTTTGGGGCAAGAGCCAAGATCTTCGCAAACGTATTACTGCTGCATTCGCAAGTATCCGGCGCACAAGGATGGTACGCAACGCAATAGATGCAATGAGGACCAGGGCTGAAACCAGTATTCGCAAAGGAGGCAACCAGGTAGAGGGCAGTACACAGCACTATAAACTCACTTTAGAAGAACCAAAGACAACCCAAACAGCCCTTTTCAGGGCTACCTGTTATCCTAAAAAGAGAAATGACTTATATTGTAAATAAAATAAAGCAAGAAACAACAAAGTAAGAAAGTAAGAAACATAAAACACAAAGGCATAAATAACCACGAAAAATAAGTAATTGCAAGTATAGCAAAAGAAGTCCCATCCCATATCCATTTTACCCACGAATTAATGACACGTAACAAAATCCATAGCCCGTAAGCCCACCGGTAAAGCTCATTCCCTAAATAAAGTTATTTTATAAAGTTATCAATGTTTGATATTCATGCATGGTACGTGTACTCCTTTTCAATCTTGAAGTATCCAAACAGACTAAAAAACGGGTACATTTCTTTAAAGGAGCATATCTTCAAAATTTGTGAGCCGATTGAAATAATTTGATTGGTTTCGTTTTAACGATTAAAGGTTTCTTAAGGTTATATACCAAAATGTATTTGATCAACTTTCAGAAATAGGAGAAAAAAGAGGGCGCAATGAGGGTTCTCTTTTTTGGATTTTTTTTTGGGGGGGACACCTTGTATAATACGTACTTTTGTCTAAGCTCTGGCCAACTTCAGTAAACGTTTATAATAAACGTTCACTCAGCAACGTTATCACAAAATCATAAAATGTATGCACAGTTTTTGTGTAGTATATGTGTAATAATTATACTCAGAATGTTATAAAGCTTATGTAACCGTGGTGAAAAAAACAGACTAGAAAACTGCTGAATGGTCTTTTTTATTTTTGGACCACTTATTTGTATACTCTGTTATTTCGGCTAAAATGCTACCGACACTTCATAAGGGTGAATGGGTAAAAATGTAATGTTTAATTTTGATTGTATTATAACTATATCCATATCGCACTTGTATTGATCATACAAATCGTATGTCGCAACCTAATAGTGGCGTTCTGAAGGACAAAATACGTTTAAGAGAAAAACGTGTTTTAAGGATGTGTTACGAATTCGCTACCGTAGTGGTTACTGGTTCAAGCCTGGGCCCATACACCTGTTCCGAATTGTGATATGCCATAAGCTTTGTGTTGTGATCATATCGATCAGTGGTTCGTAATAAAGAAAGCGTGAGCCAGTTGACATAGCAACGGTCATATTCTAACGTGCACGACGCCAGTGAATTATGAATAACGGAGTCAATTACTCCTCCACTGATATCTTTCAGTGGCCCAATTCCTTTTGAAATTGAAGTTTTTAAGGTTCAAACTATTAAACTGTATCTTTAATAGTTACAAAGCAATGGCTAGTATAGCTAGCTCTAAAGCACTCTACGCCACAATGTGTTCCGACCGACAAAATACTGTCAAAAATGACTGTACTTAAGGGAACTAAAATGAGCGTTTATTGCGTTTCGACAGTATTTTTTGTGGGACATGAGAGTACCTCAGACCTATCGAATTGCATTCTGAATACGAAGCATGTCTTTCTGATATCAAATAATTTTCATTTTTTGAAAATCACAATATAATACAAATTTTATGACAAATTATAAAAATTTGATATTTTTCAAATTTTTGATATATAACAGTCCTCGAAGTAAATTATATAAATCAAATGACACATTCTTAAAGTGTATGTAGCAGGGAGGAAAAGCCGACGGTCAATTGAAAATTTTGACCTTTCATATTAAAGATATGGATTTTTTCCCCAAAAGACCTAATTTTTTTTGGTGTTTTGGGAAAAAAATCCATATCTTCAATACGAAAGGTCAAAATTTTCAATTGATCGTCGGCTTTTCATCCCACCTACATACACAATAAGTATAAATCATCCGATTTACAAAGTTTACTTCAAGTACTGTTAAATATCAAAAATATCAATTTTTAATGATTTGCCATAAAATGTGTATTAAATTGTGAATTTCAAAAAATCAAAATTATTTGACATCAGAATGACATTCTTCGTATTCAGAATGCAATTCGATAGGTCTGATGTGCTCTAATGTCCCACAATAAATACTGTCCAAACGTTCATACCCCAGCCCTTAAGACATAACCGTGTGTGCTGTAAAAATATGATAGGGCAGAGTTACTTCTTGCTGATGTAAAGCTGATAATTTTGTTTCTTCCACTGCAAGATGGCAACGAAGCTAGGATTTTTTTTTCAGTTTCATTTTTACACTTATTTTAAATATTATTGGTGTACCGCCACTCCAATATATTGGGGTAATATGACAGCGATATGGGAAGCGGTCCATTTTAGAAGCAGGAGGAAAACCCCGAGCACCCGGAGAAAAACCTACAAGGACTAGCATGTGACATCGTGGGGAATTGAACCAGGGCCAGTGTGGTGAGGAGCGAATGAGAAGACCACTACACTGACCCATCCTCCATGTAAGGATTGAAGTGGCATATCCTCTTGGTACATCACTGAATAGCAAGAATGTAAATCACTATTATATCAAGTAAATCACGCATATCAAAAATCAAGTACATCAAGCAAACAATTAAATCACATAAATCACGTTTAGAACGTGAATCACTGTGCCACGCTGTTCTTCATGCACTTTCATTATTTAAAAACACATTCAAGAAAGAAATCACCTACTATTTTTAAGCGGCCATAATTATAACTTTTAGCATAATTACCTTAAAGCAACACTATTAAAATGGACGTGTGAGGGAGTATGGTAGCTTATCGAAGGGCGTGCCACAATTGCTTGCCCCCTCTCAGCGTGCCAAAAATTTACCAGTACCCACTGCTATACAACTTTTTGAATTGCACCGTATGCCATTCATTCCTTACTTTCTCGATCATTCCGATATCAATTTTACACAAACTGCAAATAACAAACCTTTTTCACACGTTCATATCAATTTTATTATATGTTATGTATAAGATCCCATACAGGCACATTATTGGTGCTGATCAACAAGTTTTATATGAAATATATTATGATTAGAATAGAGTTTCATATACTCAGATGATGAATGTGAGTAAAAAAGACACTTGTCTTTTTATTTAAAGAATTTTTGCTTACGATGAGCAAAAATTGCTGTATTATTAAAACCATTGGCGCACCAACCGGAAGCGGAAGAGCAAAAACTACACAACAATTGAATACGACTACGAAATGTTGACACCTTCAAAACCATATTGTAACATTTCCATTAAAAAATATGCGTATTTCTTTTCCACAACATGTTCATTTTCGCTGTCCTTTTGATGTGTTATGACCTTCCCGCACTCCGTGTACGTACAGTGTTATATGGGTATCACATACGCGTTTGATTACTTTTCGATCGTAGAAGTTAAACGAATAATATTATTCAGTCGTTTTATCGGGTTTTGTCCCGCCTTGATTTTGTTTCCTTGTTAGTTTCCAAAGTACAATACAATCATTCATTATTTCATTCATTCATTTGTGGTTTACTAGCACAATGCATTGTAGCCCACAAGCTAAATTACAGCAAAGTTTACATTAAAAGACATATAAACAAAATAAAGAATATAATAAAATGCAAGTGAACAACAAAATAAATAAACGAAATATTGCAGCAAACCCTATAGCACAAACCATACGCAAGTAAAACAAGATAACAAGAAATATCAACATTTTCAAATATGTCAGAGATCAAATCGGACACGATAGATATACGATACATACTTGAAAAAAATCCGTAATTATTCTAACCGTTGAACAAGAGTTATCACATTGGCCACTGTGTTGTAATTTCGTTCTGGTGTACCAGAAAGTAATTAAGTTTGGCGATATCTTTTCTAAACAAATTATAATGCAAAAAAAATTTTGTACATGTTTGGTTTCCAGTGGTATAAAAATCTCAACTGTTTTTGAGAAAAGTTGGGGGATAAAGCCGTGGATCACGAAATTATCCTTTAAAATACAGTTTGAGTATGGCAACAATACAAGATTTATTGATACAGTATTATTATCATGGGTCTGCAGGTTCACCCTATCACCTACATAGAATGCAACATTAATTCGCGCAACTTTTTTTAAAGAAAATTTGTTGGGATTTTTTTTCACTCATTTTGTCAACAATTTGTGCGTTCCTTTAGCTTAGCTGAAGTGCTTTTTGTAAGATGTTTATACAGTTTGACAAAATCCATTTCAATCCATTTGAGTATCAGGAAATACAACAATATATAAATAAGTTAAAAATTATTAATAACAAACAAACCCGGAGTGACTAAGGTTTCAACTTAATACTTTCAATAGGAGCGATGAACCATAATGTGTCTTTGAATTAAAAAGGAACTTCTTCACAAAATAATCAAATGTGCAAGCATGCGACCCTCTATACCATTCTGTAAATCACTACAATATGGCTACTACGTGGATGAGTTATTCTCTGTTGTGTCTGGTCCTGCTTGTATTGGCGTCTGATATTCATGGTAAGCATGCCGACATCATCATTATTTGGAAATGTATCTTGTATCCTTATTTATATCAGACATAACAATACAAAAAACGTCCAACATAAAAGACAGACAAATTCAAAGCGAAGCATATATATTTGATGGTGATTTTTTTATGTCAACCGTATATAGGCATTAACAGCTGACGAAACGTCTGCCAGGCACAAGTAACCTGGTGAGGGTGGGTTTTTTAAGATTGCGCTTTAATCGCAAGAAAAGAACTACTTTTGATAATGGGATTGATGGCGTTTTAAATTCCACATGTATGTTGCAAGCTGATTAATATAAATATATGGATCTTCATGTTTTCCAGTTGGGTGAACAAAAAATACAGGTTGTAACAACAACAATATGTATACAATTTGGAAATTAGTATTAGGCAAACATGCCACTTATTCTTAAGCTACTGTAGAAGCTGAAGCTTTGTTTCAATAAAATCGGTAGTCTACCAGCGAATATATGGCTAATTATGTTAAGTAAGTAGTCTACCAGCGAATATATGGCTAATTGTGTTAAGTAGTCTACCAGCGAATATATGGCTAATTGTGTTAAGTAGTCCTAAAACAGCTTGGGCCACTTTCGTTTCTTTTTGTAGCAAACGTGACTGAATTGAATAGATCAGACATGAACCATCTGGTCGGTGTCCTTAAAATGGGTAATTTTAAACAATGGGACATTCGAAGCGGTATTTTAAATTCAAAAATTAATGTCTATGAAACACCTGAGATTTTTGACGATAAGCATGAGAGCTCATTTTACGCGGTACGAACTTGATCCGATGAGTGCACCGAATCCGCGTAACTAGTCTAGTAAGTTGGTGAGTATCTCGCATTTTGTGACTTGCAAATCGGCGCAAGTTACTAGATTAGTAAGTGCTATTGTTATTTACTCAGCAACTTTTGATAGGTTGTATCTACAGACCACCTGTACAGACGGATTTTGTTGAACTCTTTGATCATGTGCTCTCGTTATGTGTTACCCAAGAAACATACACCTTGGAGATACTAATTTCAATCTCCTTGATCCGGCTATACTTAATCCTAAGACAAAAAAAATATCTTCACACCTGTAAATCTACTTGCTTTAAGGGTAGACGAGGTATTGTTGGTCGAAGCAACCTAACAATCGATTTTCATTATCTAGATCAATATATTATTGAAAATTAACACCTTGATGTTTTGTAAAAGTTCATTCTACAAATCGTATACTTTTCAAACTTGCTTAATTTATTGTTGTTAATGAGTTATGTACGTTTTACAAAAGTGCTGTTGTTTCGGCCCTTTTTACAACGTAACTCAAGAACCGCATCACCTATAAAAGTATATCTTTGATATTTTAATTCTTCTACACGCTCGCTATGAATTGAGCAATGCAGTTTTTGCCAAAGCTCACAACCATTCGTAAGATGCCGTGAACTACCAAATCACAACAGTTTCAAATAATTAATAACCTTAACCAAATTATCAAAGAGGTTACCAGAGTTGGTCGCACGCGGTCAGGGTCGCTATCATCAACCTTGATCGACCACATTCTTTGTAGCAACACCAGAAAAGTTTGTCAAAGTGGGGTAATACCCATTGGTTTAAGCGATCACTTTTTGATTTTTTGCTCAAGGAAAGGTGTGAAGAATGTACAATGTACGAGACATACAATAGCCTTCTTGATAATGCTGACTGGTCCTCTGTCCTTACCAGTAACTGTGTCAACACAGCCTAGTCTAAGTTTAGATCAATTCAGTGAACGATTCTTTTCAGAGCCACCAAACCTAAAGATAAAAAGATAATTGGGTCTGTTTGTTCGCTGTTGACAAGGGGCAGTCTTCGGTGAACGGCTCTTTTCAAAGCCATCAGTAGGCAAGGGGTGCATACCTCATCTTTAGGTACTTTGTCCTGAAGAGGTCAGACTACGAAAGCTTCTCAGTTCCAAACTTGTCCGACGGTGAATCCGCTATCACACTTACTAAATGAGATGATATGTATCCTCCGCAAGAAAGTCGTAACTGCGCACGTACGACCTTCTTGCATTCAGTTATTCATATAAACTTACGAAGAATTGTACAAGAAAGTCATATCACCGCAGATACGATTTTTCTCATTTATTTATTACTATTAGTAGACTTTTTAATTTTTTTTGCCGTGTTTGTTTTTGATACAAAAACCATTTTGATGAAGAAAAGCTTACAAAATATGTAAATATATAAGTCATGGACAAAGGTTTGGAATATTTTTATTTTTTGCATAGCCCTGTTTTTAAGTGCGGATTTTTTTTACCATTAATGACTCTTTAGCCATGCAAAATGGATCTCGGGTGTCTAGCAAGGTGTTAGGTACCATTCCAAATCATACATTACGTAATGTAGGTCAATGGCTTCTTATGCCTGACCAATGAACTATCGGGCAATCTTTTCGCAGTTATTTTAGCGATATAATTCATAAGGTTACATTGGCTTTGGCATTACTGTGTGAAGAAACCAGCTTTACTTTCTTGCATCTGTCTGTTGTGTACGATATTTCTGATCATTGGGTGCGAGTTGAGCGCAGATTTATACGCCCGCGTCATTGACTTACGTAATCGCGACTACAAACAGAAGGATATTGGTGCCACTTTAGGAATTACACATGATGCAGATTCTAAACTTTTGTAGAGACGTCGAGAGACCGGATCTACTACACCTAGACCAAGGTCAGGTCGGCCCCAAAAGACAACCGACAGGGAAGATCGATAATGGCCGCACGAAGCCTGCATCTCGGCTACGAACATAATGGATGAGGTCCATAAACGGGCCTGTTACCAGGAAAATTGTGAATAATAGACTGGTTAGTGCAGGTTTTCGCGCAAGATGACCAATATGAAAGCCGATACTTCTGCAAAGACATCGGCATGTGCGCTTGCGTTAGTCACAGAGACACGGGAATTTAACAGTAGGCCAATGTAGGTATAGGTGTAATGTGATCTTCAATGTAGGTGCAATGTGATCGTCAGTGACAAGGCCCAGTTCTTCCTCTACATACAATATGACCGATTCAAGGTCCTAAGACAGGTTGGTCAAGCCCGTTTTGAGGATAGAATCCTGCCTAGAGGCAAGGGAGGTGGTGATGGAATCACAATATGGGGAGCATTTCACAGTAGGTCGAAATCACACCTCTACATGCTGGAAGGACACGTGAACCAGGGGTAATACCTGTATGTTCTTGATATAGTTATGCTTCCATTTGCAAGAAGGGTCTTCGGGAACAATTTCATGATCCAAGATGACAACAGCACAGCGCACGGAGCCCGACACACGTGAAGGAATTCCTTGAAAATGAGAATGTAGAACACCAGGACTGGCAGGCTTTGAGTCCGGATATGAACCCTATAGAGAACTTATGGGCAGAAGTATCTCGCAGGTTAGGTAACATGGACAACCAAATAATCACCCTGCAGGAACTTAGACACGCCCTCATTGCTTGCTGGCGAGATATTCCATAAGTAACATTGGCAAACCTGGTCGAGGGAATGTCACGTCGCGTACACGACCTTGAGCTGGCAAGTGGTGGACACACCAAATATTGAGTTGTTTTTTCTCCCGGGGGCACTCCCACTTTGGAGGTGATGTGTATACATGTAGGGCTGTTAATACCCCCTTTTCAGCGTCGAAGGGTTTGAGGCTTTGGAGGCGCATATCTTGGTCAATTCTTGTTCGTTTTTCACGAACAGGGTGTCAAATGAGAATGCAGAGTTCAATTAACAAAATGTATATTTCAGAATAATCCAAAATTATCAAGTTAAAGAACAGCAAGGATGACTATAACTGACGAGTTTCTTTTTGTGCCTGGTGTATATAAATCTTATAAATTTCAGCATCTCCCCACGCTTAGAGAATTAGAAATAATTGTAAGTTTTATGCCTAATAAATATACCTTCACACGCCTGGATACAATCACAGAAATAACATCTTTCCTCATTAGAATTATCTTTTATTTTAACCTGATAACATCAGATCCATGCTATCCCAATCCGACTAGACTATGCCATAGTTGATTTTTGATAAATAAAATAATGTTATTAAACATGATGAACGCATTCAGTTGAACTCAAAATTATACTGCTATTTATTGCATCAAAATACTAGTAAATGGCTATGAAAAAGTTTATATAATTATATTAGTGACATATAAAGGCTTGTATTATTGAATGCAACATAATTATTATAATGACACTCCCTCCGTTCATCATTTGAAAAACTTCTTAGGACCACACGTGTTAATTTATCATCTGCTGGTCAGCGTTCCTTTCGTTATGCTGCCCTTGTAGCTTGGAATTCCCTTCCCAACAACATCCGCAATATCACTTTTCTCGCTCAATTCAAATGTAGTCTTAAAACTCAATATTTCCAACTCGCTTTCCCTGAATTCTAAGGTTTTTTGTGTTCCATTATTATTATTATTACTTCAATACTGAACAATTCTGATTTTAGAATCAACCACTTCATTAATCGCGAAAGCCCGAGCTAAAAATCGACTATGTGCATTGCATTCTAAAGAGGACTTTGATCGGGGACTTAGTCCCTAACACACACCGGGAACATACACTGTCAATCATACTTGTTTATCAATCAAATTTAACATGTTTGACAGCAAGCACAAAGCCTGGACGTACAAGGCGCGCTCGTGCACCTAGTACACAAAGCGCCGCACAGTTGTGTACGATGTAGTCATTAATGGTAACGCCACGTGCCCGGAGGATTTAAACCATAATGAGATCTGGGCGATCAATCACAAGCCAGATCCATTTAAAGATGCATTACATCATGGCCAATTTTAGTAAGCCAGAAATCCGGCATCCAATCTCATCCATAGACAACCGTGTTAAACGTGTTAACCGCAATCTAAAGTGAGTAGTCCACTTGGGAAACCAACAAACAGAGGGAGTGCGGTAACTAAAAAGATCAGATCAGACGTGAAAATCTATCAATTGTGCACAAATTAATTAAATCAAAGTTTTATGAGTATGCACAATGGGCAAGTGGACTACGGAGAAGTCTATAATCCGACTGGCCCTGGGTGGGATTTTATTTTAAGTATATTTCCCGACCCCTGGGAAATTACATGCCCCACTGCAGACTCTGTTGTTTCTTCCATTCCCGCTTCGCCTGGTTGCAGGGCTGGAAAATTACACACCATCACAAAATACGCCCCCCCCCCCAGTCCAGCCCTAGGGCACACCATCCGGTTAATGCTTGAATAGTGTACTATGCCCACGATTGTCAGATATTTTGTCAAAATTGAAAAAAAAAATTGCGACATTGTTACCAAATATCATTAATAAAAACTTGCGCTTCATTAAGGTGAAATTTGTGATGTTTTCGAAAAATACAAAAAAAATTGTAAATAAATGGGGAGCCATTATTATACAAGATGCCCTAAAATGAGACCCATATTTGGGGCTTATTATTATGACGTATGGTCATTTGAACTGAGCACCAAGGTAGTATTTCCGGGGGTTGGTTTGTTAACTCAACCCCCCCCCCCCAAAAAAAATCCAATCCCCTAAAACCAGCCTCACAAAATAAAATGTCAGCACCATAAAACCACCACCTACAAATTTCAACCTCCTGATCCCCAGTGTAAAATTGTAAAAAAAAAATGATAAACACACAAATTTACCCTTATTTGGGCAAAAATAATATTGGCATAGTAAACAAAAATGTCACCTTAATTTTGGGCTAAAATGGACTGGACATGTACACTACTTTGACCCCGAGTCCCCACCCCCGGCGGGTTACCCCTTCTGTCATGGTGTAACAGAATAGATATCATAATCATAAACCTATAGGCCTACTTACTACAAAGCACGCAAACTACACTGATAGGGTTTTCGTTTGTACCGGAGTATTAGTGACATATACACTGCCTATTGTTAATATCGAATAACAATTGTCGACTTAAAACCGCGAGGTTAAAAACGTGATTTGGATTTACTACTCCATTAAGGGGGTACTACACCCCTGCCCAATTGTGTGCATATTTTTGCATTTTTCTCAAAAATTATAGCGCATTGGTGACAAGTAAGATATGTATATTATAGGGGCAAGGACTACAACTACTGCACTGGAAATTGTATTTCAGCACAGACAACAGTTGTGGAGTTACATTCAAAAATGAGGGAAACAATATTTGAACAATAAATCAATAACTACTTGCCTTGCGTTGCTGAATTTTCAGTGCAGTAGTTGGAAAGAAATCAAGTAAAGCTGTTCTGTCCGCCAAGATATTAGTAATTCTACTGCATATGACATTTATGCCTTGGCCCCTTGTTGTTGTTTTTTCACAAGAGCAAAAATGCAATTGCTAATCATGAAAGTCGATTCCGGGAGTCGATTTTACGCCATGCAAGCTTGATATGCACGAAATGTCAAAAGTGGCCCAACTTGATTTAGCTAATTGAACATAGTTTTTGAGCCCGACCTGGTAAAGAAACCAAGTAAAGTTTGTCTGTTAGCCAAGATGTTACTGATTCTACTGCATAATAACATTGTTGCCATGATCTCTTTCATGTAATTCTAAAATGCGAAATTGCAATTGTATAATTGTGATTGCTATAGTGTGTAAAATACAATTTGGTGCATATTCTAAATATACCTTTTTCAGATTGCGGATGAATTACATCATTGACATTCTGCCTAAGTGCATACGTATATCAATGTAATTGAGCATAAATGTGATAATTAATCCAGTTCACCGTAACGGTAATGCTGACCTGGATTAGTCAATCAATCAAATGATAAATCAATCAACGAATCGATTAATGAGTGAATAGATGGATGAATACTTGAATGAATAAATCAATGACTTAATCAATGATTTAATTTATCAGTTGATCAATAAGTGCATCATTAAATGAATTGACGAACCAGTTGCTCAACCTATTACCATTGTCATTCTTTTTGCCAGGACAATGTTACATTACAAATTTGAGGGTTCGTAGAATTACTAATTTTTTAAATATCGATTGGGCATGTGACCAAGACAACAATGAGTTTCAAGTCAAATACCAAATCCTGAATTCCGGGCTATGTAATGGAGCAGAAAGCAACGATGCAATATTTGATCAGCTCACTACAGATTGGGGATTTAACAACAATGTTTATCTTTACCACGTGCGTGATCATATTTACGTAAATGCAACATACCGTTTTACAGTTCAGTCAAGGGTGTGGCAAGCCAGTAGATATATGTTGGGTGAACCTGGAGGCGTCAGCTTTACGACATCTGAAGGTAAGACGTTTGATAATGGATAAACAATCATCTCATAGGCACGTTGACTATGAAATATACACAATAATTCTATATTATTTGATCAGATTTCATCTCAATAACAGTTTAGGGCAGCATAAGGTGAGATACATTCGTCCATCCCCGAATTTCAGAATTCTTGATACTAGATGTATTATTTCACTTGAAACTGATAAAATACAAGTTAGTAATATTTCCTTCCATCTTTGCTTGATTTAAAATTCATTATTTCATTCTTTTTAACTCTCAAATGTCACATGGCTCAAGACAGCTTGGTAAATTGGTGGGAAAAAAACAAACCTGTGTGTATGTCCAACGCAAACAAGTCGCATTCGGTATATTGTTAACGCCAGCAAACGTGTTTAAACAAAACAAAGATTTGCAGTCAAAATGCCACTAAGATTTTTCAATTATTTTGAATTTTGGCGCATTAAAGGCAGACATTATGGATTTATTGGTGCAAATGCAAATTTAAACCATGCTCCAGTTACAGCTTTTACAAGTGGGAGTCTTACCGTTTTCAAATATAAGGTTCAACACCACTTTTTACCTATTACACAGGTTTTGATGGGATAATGGCTAATTTCGGGTGGGATTTTCCAAATTCTCACAAAAAATGGGTAATGGGGAATCCAACGGACGAGGACACAAAACACATCAAGGATCAATAAATGATACAAGAGGATACATTGAATATACGAACAACTGAAAAGAAAGAGAGCAAGGTATGCCAACTTGATGTGGGGAAACAAAATACAGACTAGACAGTATGCAGAGTATGACAGTATGCAATTCCAAGGCCCACAGAAGTGTTAAACCTGCAAAAACAACAGGGATCAATAGGAATACAAAAGTGCATTGGAAAAAGTGATGAAAATCACTATGCACATAAGCAGACATAGAGACAAACAAAAATGTTTAGTAGTAAACTTGCTTTCACAGAATAAAGACGCCGCTTATTTTGCTCTGAGCTTGTTGTCGTGTTTGCTACTAAGTTCTATTTGAATTTGCCTTCAGATTTTGACTTGAATTTGTTTTTAAACGACAGCATGTAATTTTCGCTGTTGAAGTTTATATTTTGTTGTCTGTTCCTGAAGAAGAGCAGTTTATCTGCTCGAAACGTCGGGTTTTTTTTTGTTGTTGTCTGTTTGGTCTGCTTATAATGTGCACAGTGATTTTCATCACTTGTACACTTTTGTACTGTTTTCCTGACACTTCTGTGGGCTATACTAATTGGCAATTTTTGGCATCGAACTTTGCCTGTACCTACATTGGTTGTTTGTTTCTCTATGTCTGCTTATGTGCATAGTGATTTTCATCACTTGTTCCAGTGCACTTTTGTATTTCTATTGATCCCTGTTGTTTTTACAGGTTTAACACTTCTGTGGGCCTTGGAATTGGTAATTTTTGGCTATCAAACTTTAGCTACTTCTATGCCTACATTTGTTGTTTTTCGTCCCCTCTGCATACTGTCTAGTCTGTATTTTGTTTCCCCACATCAAGTTGGTATACTTTGCTCTCTTTCTTTTCAGAACTCTCACAGTTAAATGCCACTAGGTGAAACTATATGATTTAGATGTCAAATGATCAAAAACTCAATATAAGTTGACTTGAGACTTTTCTTGTTTTAACGCACTGAACCGTAAACACCTTGAAATGACAGTGCGCCCTCGAAGCCGAAAAATAACAATAAAACCAATGCCGTGCGTATGTATTTTGGTAATATTACAAAGAAAATATCATGAGAGAAAATATACCATTTTGAAGCATCAAACCCTAAAATGTACTTTTTTGGCTATATAACTTGGTCAATTTCAGTGATTTTAAAGCAGTCTTTTCAGATGCCATGCAAACAAATAGTTACTCGTCGTATTTCCATGCATCGCCCAGGCCTATTAGTGGTGTATAACCATAAGGACATTTTTTTGCATAATTTCAACCAAATCACATTTGAGGGCACGGTTGCACGGCGGTATAAGTTCTACCTCGGTTTCGAGTTCGAGCCCCATATCCCGGCGGTGCCATCGTGTTGTGCACTTGGGCGAGACGCTTTACCTCAATTTCTTCTCTCTACCCAGGGGTGAAATGGTGAGCTGTTAGGAATACTGTCCATTGAGCGCCACTCAAAGGTATGAGTATGCCTTGGGCATTGTATGGCAGCTGACATATTCTAATGACAGCGGAATAAATGTAAAAGCGCTTTGATACATGTGAAAGGCGTTATAAAAATGTCAACATTTATTTTTTATAGGGGCTTCGGGGGGCACTCACCAAAAATGGGGGTGGGCGGATACATTGACCCCCATTTTTCGAACTCACTCTCACCCAATAACCCCCTTTTTATTTCACTGAACTCCCTCTCACCCAATGACCCCTTTTTGGTGTTTCTGTCACCGAAACATTTTGAGAAAATTTATGATAATCTCTCACTAAATGATCCCATTTTTTTCATTATGTTTCTTCTAATTTTTCAAAATTGTTTTAAAAACTTTTCAAATTTTGATGAACTTTTGAAAATATTGTATCAGTTTTTATATTTTGACCCAAAATTTTTCCCACCCTACCACCCCCTCCCTCTCCCCGAATAGGGGAGCGGGGAAGGATGTTAGCCATTTAATCCTTTGTGTGCCAACCTTTATCGCCCGGATTGTAGCTTATGGAATGAACAGGCGGAATGTTGTTTTGGCTAGTTTAATGGAGATACATGGATTGCAATGAACATAGTGGCGAAAATAATTGTAACGTCTGGAAGAGGTAACTCATTTCACTTCCGTGTGTTCATAAATTGCGGACGCAAACCAAACTCGTGCATGCTTTTTATTTGTAATTTACAGAACTATCTGTGTCAGGATTATTCAAATCACCAAGTACGGGTACTTTTGCGTGGAATCCATATACGCATACCTGTATTGATAACGACGTAGTGCAATATGAATATCAGCTGATTAGAGTGGATGGGGAACAAACAAGAGAAGGAATAACAAATGCGACTGAATTGAGCCTATTTAATTTGGAGTGTGACACCGACTACAGCTTTCGTGTAACCTACCAGACGAACACTGGCACTGGCCCCGACACATGGGTGTCGATTAAAATAGGTTTACCCCGAAGTAGGTGTAAAAATTATCAGATACATTATGACAGCCTGCGGCATTATGCGTGAACGCGGTAGGTAACCGGGAGACGCGATGTCACGTGATGTTTATGTAAGATTTCACACCACCAAAATTAAAACACACTTTTCTAAAAAACAATAGAATGATTTTGCATGAAGAGTATGTAACCCGGGTATGTAATTTCCAGGTATCATAGAATTTAAGGGCCAGTCGTGAAAAATACTGACTGTCAACTTATTGCTTTTCAATTAGCGAGATCAAGCAAGGGCTGATTTCAACCATCATAATTTCTTAATGCGAATTTAGTACACATCTCTATGGGGATGACATTTATGTGGCGTGATATCTGAAACCAAAAGAACCTGTTGAATACCATCCCGTATTCACATACCGCGTTCACATTCGTTCATCTAATTTTGTCTATTTAGAATCAGCTCGAAAACATATTTCATTTTATTTATTTATTCTTTTTATTTATTTATTTATTTATTTATTTATTTATTTATTTATTTATTTATTTATTTATTTATTTATTTTTTTTTTTTTTTTTTATTTAGTTAGTTACTATACTTGTCAATGGTAATAAACACCAAAAAAGCCCATTTCAAGGACATCAATATTATAAAAATACAATATTGCCTAACTTCCATTCAAAATGAACAAAGATAAATAGTTAATAGATTACGGCACATAAACAAGGATAGGACGAGCATGTGACTAACACCTCTATTACCGTCCTACATGGGAAACCAAAACTGGAGGGAAGCACCACAAACCAAAAAGATGCATGGAATAAAGGAGGGAAAGGAGGAAATAAACTACTATGATTCTAACCTTTAAAATGTTACTTTTGCGATGAGATGAACACATTTGCATGTTCTAAATTTATTATAGAACTGGTTGAACTTGTGAAACAAAATCGTTTCTAAAATTCTTTCTATTACTGATTAATAACGAATAATAATCTCCAACAACTCACTGTCAATTTTTGTCATATTGGGCATATTAGCGCTGTCTGCATTTGGAAACCTAGGTTTAAACGCATGCATACTTGTTTTTAGTCATTAGTTAAAGATATAATAGAAAAGCGTGAAAATATTAGAAAGCAATGAACGTCAAAGGAGGAAGCAGTGTGAGGAGAGAGAAAGAAATATAGATAATAATTGTTTTTCTTGACTGCCAATATTTCAGCATCTTCTGTAACAAGCCCCATGGTGCAACTATTCGTAACATCAAACACAAGCCTAATCTTCACATGGGACACACATTCACCATGCAACACGCAGAATGATACCCACGTCATGTACGATTATGAACTAAAACGACAGTCTGACAACGTTGTGATGTATAGTGCTGCTGAAATGGAAACACTTGTTGTATTTAACAACCTGGAACCTGGCGCAAGGTACCAGTTTCGAGTTCGCGTCTCTGCCGTGCTATCATCCGGTGGCACCTACAACAGTGGTTGGACTACGGTATTAGCGAGTACAAATAGTCTCAGTCCTTCTCCCACCACTTCTGAAATTACTACTATATCAGGTACGCCTATGTTGAAATAAGGCTTTTAGGCTTAGGGCCATCACGGGTCTCTACTCTAGGATCATAAATGAATGATACATAGAAGTTAATTACTGTGCATCAGTTATTTTGAGATAAAGTCCGTTATATAACATGTCTCACTTAAAAGGACATTATAGCATTACATTAGCATTTAAACAGCTCTAGCTCACGAACTACAGCGCCCTCAAGGTTCATATTTGGTAAATGGTCGATGATCCCTAGTTATATCTAGAGGTGATAGGCTACGGGGAGTGAGTAAATTGGTGTTTTGGGCTATTGTGTGTGTTAAGTGTGCCATGGTGTGTTAAGGGGGTACTACACCGTTCGATCAATTTGTGTCTATTTTTGCTTTTTTTTTCAAAAAATAATAACACACTGGTAACAAAATTTATGTATATTATAGGGGTAAGGAATCCAATTATTACACTGGATTTTCAGTGACCCAAGACAAGCGGTTCGTTCGGAGGGTGTGATTGGGGTAGTCACGGGCATAGATATTCGTGTTTGCTTAAACACAGCAGTGTCATTTAGTCAATTATTGTTATTGTTTGTTTGCTTGTTATGTGACCAACGTAAACATGTACACAATTAAAACATGGGATATAAAATAAAGATGCATGTTACTTTTTTTTAATTATATACACTTCGATAGAATGACTTTGTAGACACATTAAAGTCCATCCCAAAACGTCATCCATCAATCTTCTTTAATCACAGATCTCCGAGTTACAGTTTATTCAAGTTATTTTCACGTTAGTTGGGATACTGATGATGCTAACGCAGAGTTCCAGGTGATATATCAAGTTGCTGAAGATGGATTATGTGGAGATTCTGCAGGCAGTGGCGAACTAGAGAATCCTTCATATAGACGACATACTAAGTGGATCAGAAACAATGCCATTATTTTAATCTACGTAACCGACGGATTATATGCCAATTCTACCTACTGGATAACGGTACAATCACGTTTATTTGATGATGATGGTCAAATCATATACCGCCCACAACATAGTGGAGTAACTGCAACTACGGCTGAAGGTAAGATCAACGGTGTAGAGTCATAGAGGCACGTAGTGGGGGGCACGCCAGAAGCGTGCCAACAAACCGTTCTTGTTTGTGCGCGTTTACGCAGTACTGTTACGCTCCAGCGAAATACTCACCTACGTCATTACCTACCTTGGGATGAACCAGCTTAGGAAAACGAAATATAACACATTTCTTGAAGTTTTTGAATAAGTTGTTTTGGGTTTTGTGTGCGCAAAGGGGGTCAAGCCAATTTGAACTCGAGATGGGTCATTTGGGACCCCTTCCGAAGGATATTACAACCCCCTTATACTACATCCCAGGTTGACTCTTACACATTATTCAAACCCTCGTCCTACTGATCCCTATTTTGTAACACTGAATACGAAGAGGGAGTTCTTGAATACATGGAAAGGTTTGGCTACAAAACGATTCTGTTATAAACGCATCTATGCACAGTTTCCACCTCGATACACCTGAACACACAATTTCGTCCAATAGCTTCAAATCAAGCAGTGAATGGTCTCTACATAGTCTTTGTTTGCACTACATGGTTGAAAATAGGCATCTGTGATTGGTTTTTGTCAAAACCTCAAGTGTTCCCTTCATCCAATCAGATTTTTTTAAATTTTGAACTAAAGCTAACACTTCTCCCTAAAAGCACATTTTTTCATTACGTCAACAGATAACGCAATTCAATGTTTATAGCAAGGCGAATGTGGTTAATCTGTTGAAAACGATCAATCCAAGCACATTTTTTGACCAAAATATAGATTTTAACAGTCAAAACCTCAAGTGACAAAAACCAACCACAGATGCCTATTTTCCACTAGGCACCAGCTCGAAGCTCACAGAGCTCTTATGATGCTATGCACTCAACCGCGTAGTGTAATCAAAGACTGTGTAGAGACAATTCACTGCTTGCTTGGAAGCTCTTGGACGAAATTGTGTGCTCATGTGTATCGAGGTGGAAACTGTGCATAGATGGTTTATAAGAGAATCGTTTTGTATCCAAACCTTTCCATATGTATGTTTAGTTTTCTAAGTCCTTTCGGTTTTTGATGCTGGATGACTGTTGGTACACCCACTTCGTAGTGATAGGGCCAACATTTCACAAATGTTTAAACATTTACCGGACATAAACTGTTCCATTATACCTATGTCGTAACAAAATCTTCTTTATTGACATACTTACCATTGGTATTCATCATGGCAAGATCTAGTTACCGACAACATGTCCTAGACGTCGATTAAGATCATACTGCAGTTACTGTCCGTTTTCCTATAGACAATACACAGTGCTCTCACCATTGACGCGTGACCTCTACAAATGATGTATGTGGGAAGAATGGGCACTTGACTAGTTAACATCACTGTGTGAAAAATAACCAGCCAATATTTAAAGTATTCTCCAAACTTCTAGCAAATATATTTCTCTAACATGACCTAAAATTACAGCTAGGTTAGATGTTCAGAAGGGGTCGCACTTTCGTAGAATTTGAGTGAGGGCAAAACATAGCTAGCTCATAGCTAGCCAACTCCCCGTGTTAATTGAATGGAGATTTGACCGAAAATATTGAGCTATATTGGTAACGGACCGCTCCGTTCTGAAGGATGACACAAAAAAACGGTACAAGCTACATTTAAAGTATTCTATGAAATTCTAGAAAATATAGTTTTGTAACATGTCCTAAATTTTTAGCTAATTTAGGTGTTTGGAGAGGGTCGCACTTTTGTGTTTTAGGAAGGATATGTAAACGACAAATAACACCAAAAATATGAAGAAATTATTTCCAAACCGTGTTAAGTCAACAATCATTATGTTGCTCATTTTCAAGAATGCTGGTTAACAAAAAGCAGGCCATTGTCTCATTTCGTGAACAAAGGTCCACATACCATTGTTTCCTTCCGTTTCCTTTATAATCGGTTACCCAACTGAAGCTATAATACCAGCTTTATTGCGATATCGCACATGTAAAACAGACACATGTGCACAACCAGAGAAGATCCGATTTAATCAGTTGAGCTGTTTCAATGAGTGTTATCTTGGTTTAATAGCTTTTAATGGGGTTTAAGTCCTGCAAAGGTCGAGATGAATTCTACTGTAGACATGACTGCATCATGTGTTATCATATAGGCCTAAGTGCTAAATATATGGTTTTATATTTACTTTTGTATGATTGATTTCACGTCAATTGCAGCATTGGTATTCCAGACGGCGCGTTACAGCTACAAGAGTATGCGGGCAACATGGAATGGAGTTCCAGATAGTTGCTTGCGCTTTGAGTACCAGCTGCTACAAAATGAAGACGGTGCAGTAGTCAAGGAAGGAATCGTATCTAACACAGATATACTAATACATGGTTTGGAATGTGACACCTCTTATCAATTTCTACTGCGATATACAATGAATGCGAAAAGTGGTCCATGGAGCGACTGGGTTAGCACAACACACCGTACATATTTTCCAGGTACTAGCATTTGCACCTCACTCTTTTTTCATGCTTCACGATTTACATAATTCCCAAACAGATCACTATTAACTGGTCATTTTATGGGGCGACGTATTCGACTATTTATGACAGAGTTTAAAAAGCTGTTTTGCCCTTATCGCTACAGCCTTTTGGGAAAATATATTCAGGACATCACGCACAATTGGTATTGCTAGATATTCATGTAGTCATGTTATTATGATAATATCAACAGATCAATCTGAATCTCGTGTTCGGGTGAAGGCTGTAACACCAAGTTCGGCAACTTTTATCTGGCAACCTCTACAATGCCACAGTAAAACGTACACGATAGAGTACCACTACGAGTTGCAGTTATGGAATTCCAATCAAGAAGCTGTTCAGGGAGTAGTAACTGATACAGAGATCATCTTCAACAATTTGGAAATTGGGGGCGAATATGGGTTTCGAATTTGGCAACTTATTTCCACACCAACAAATGTAATTGGCAATAGAATTCCCTGGACAGACTGGATACATGTAACGACAGGTTTGCATTTTTAATTCATTTATTTGAACAATAATATGATTAATCAATGTATTTATTTATTTCATTATTTCATTGTTTATTTCATTATTTCATTATTTATTTATTTATTTATTTATTTATTTATTTATTTATTTATTTATTTATTTATTTATTTATTTATTTATTTATATTATTATTATACTAGTGAAATTAGCACATAGCAATACAAATCTGTTTCGTATAGATGGTTTAACCCATCCACACTCGTCAGATGCAATGTGTAAAATGACAAAGAATATGTATTGAGTTTTGATGCCAGCGCAAGAGGAATTAACGCAACCGCGTATCTTAAAGTTGCGCAACACAATACGCGTCTTAAGTGCGTATTCATGTCTGGGCCTACTTATTGCTAAACATTCTAAAAGAGCGACTTATTTATAGTTACACAGTAAATGTTTTTTTCTATGCCTGCAGTCACTTGCTAGTTCGTTTCTGTGGTTCAAGGTTGACATTTGTGGTTTAGTTATAATAAAGTATTTCTCAGTAATGCATAAATTGCATTTTTTGCTGCTGGTAGAGTACGATTTACTTCGAGCAATAATTCTCCATTTGATGGAATATGATACTTTTTTAAAGCGGCTTGACGAAGAATTCAAATATTACAAACCTCTATAACCTAAATCTTTAATGTTTTTAATAGTTTAATATTATTATAATAATGTATGTTTGTTATTATGTTTTGTGCCAAAATGTATTTTAATAGTTTAATATTATTATAATAATGTATGTTTGTTATTATGTTTAAGCCACTGTTTTTCCATTATGTTTTGTGCCAAAATGTATTAACACTAGAACTACGAAGATTTGTTTTCTCCGTCATAAAAAACACGTGTTTACGACCCAAAACTCATTTTAGTGAAAACATTTTACCCTAGCACCTTTCCCCGGGGTAGGACCAACCGTCTAAGATGACCATAGAGGGTGTTTGGTGAGGCCCACCATTGGTTTTTATAGTAAAATCAATGATTTTCCTTTCACTCTAGTAAAATTATTCCAAAAACTACTGACTTTTTACTTGTCAGTTAGGTTGAAATAGTCATTTTCCTTGATATTGAGGAGAAAATGTGGTGAAAATCGCATTTTTGTAGAATTTTTAATTGAAAATCAATTTTGCCTTTTGTACATAGCCAGAATTTCCCAAATTTGCATGGGCGCCTCACATTATGACGTCATAGCGACAGTATGTGTCGTCATAGCGACATAGCTATATTGGTACCAAATTTAGGGTTTATAATTGAAAATTAGGGGTGTTGCAACACCCCCCCCTCCTTCGTAGTCCGTGTTAGAAAATATGGCTTTGTAGTTCTAGGGTTAAAGCATGTCATCAGATTGACTGATTTGACTCTTTTCGTTATCACACGACGTACTTGTACACATGTCTCGTAATTGTGCCAAATAGTTGATTTAATAGAACATTAATATCAAACATATTTTGCTTTTACAGCATCAGATAACCAGGGAAACATCAGATATAATCACGATTATAGGGCTTTGATTGGAGCAGGCTTGGGAGCTATATTGATTGTAGTTATCATCATTGGGTTGACAATAATTGCATATATCAGGTGGGTAATTAGAATTCCCTGTAACATGGGTCTGGGCTGTATAGTTGGGTGATTTAGAGCAATTCCGTGACCGTGGAGAGCGAAGGTTCGTTTCTCAGTGGATCTATGAAGGTTAATTAAAAATTTAGCGGGGTGCCCTCGCGAAAGTGTGGGCGGAATCCGTGAGAGCCTGAAATCCAAAATGGCCGCCGTCGGCCATTAAAAAAATTAGTTTTTCAATGGTTTGGCCTACAATGCTGTTCAGTATATGTTTTCAGAGGTTTTTTGGGTTGAGGAATTCATATCTGATGTTGATTTTATGATATGACCAACTTTTGACCTTCAAATCCAAGATGGCCGCCGATTTACAGCTCAGAAAGGTTAAATTGTCACATTTGTCGTATAGCCTTCATAATAGGGTCTAATTAAAGTTCTCATCATGCTGAGTTAAGTGATTGATTCTAACAACTACCAGTAATAATGATTTGACCTATTTTTGACCTTCAAATCCAAGATGGCCGCCGATTTTTCAGCTCAGAAAAGTCAAATTTTCACATTTGTCGTAGAACCTTCATAATAGGCTCGAATTCAAGCTCTCAACATGCCGAGTTGAGTGATGGACACTAAAAACTACAAGTAATAATGATTTGACCTGTTTTTGACCTTGAAATCCAAGATGGCCACCAAATGTCAGCTGAGAAAGGTAAAAATGTCAAATTTGTCGTATAGCCTTCATAATATACTCTAACTAGAGCTCTGAGCAGAGAAGTGCCACTTCCCTGCTCTGAATAGTCAAAGAGTCTTCATAATAGCCTAATTAATACCCATTCTGGCACACACATACACCCCGCACAACTACCCACACACCCCTTCAGGTCTACGTGTGTTTTGCTCTGCACCCAATCAACAATGAATGAATGCAGCATCAAATTATATATTTATCTATATTTAGAAAGAAACATATTCTATGAGACTGCCGAGTTGAGTGATGGACACTAAAAACTACAAGTAATAATGATTTGACCTGTTTTTGACCTTCAAATCCAAGATTGCAGCCGAATTTCAGCTGAGAAAGGTAAAAATTTCAAATTTGTCGTATAGCCTTCATATACTCTAATTAGAGCTCTGAGCAGGAAGTGCCACTGAGTAGTCGAAGAGTCTTCATAATAGCCTAATGAATACCCTGGCACACACATACACCCCACACACCTACATATGCATATATTCACATTATTTGAATGAGTTTAGTCTATATTGGTTTCAGGTCTACGTGTGTTTTGTTCAATGAATGAATGCAGCATCAAATTATATATTTATTTATATTTAGAAAGAAACATATTTAATGAGACTTGTGCATAGATCACCTACAACACTGCTTGCTTGTTACCTACAGCGAAATCATCCCCTAACATTGTCTACTGAAATATGGCAAGCCGTGTAGGGCCTAAGTTGTCTGATACTATCGTCCAAGGTAAACATGGTAAATGGGGTTACAAACAAAAAGGAAAAACTGGTCAGGATTTGCCATATAGGGTGATTTTTACAACACCTCTTCATGGTAATATGGGTCTAGAAGTCATTACATGCATCAAATGTTACATTATATCTCTATATCATCTTCAGACAAGCTTGAAAAGGCTCAGTGTTCAACTAAACTATCAAGTTCTGAAAGTGATGATGAGACAGAGGGACCATTGGCAATCAAACGCCCGCGTTCATCTGGCGTGGACCTCTTCACGAAAAAAACTAAATGTGTATGGTGCATGCAGGATGTGGATCTGAAGCACCAGAATAGACCACGGGTTCATAATCAACACACACTCGGCATGGCGGTCCTTGTAGAGCCACACAGTCCTCGTAAAAGATGGGGAGCTGGGGGAGCGTCTCATACAGCTTGTTGAGTCCACGTCAGCACTGTCAGATCCTTTAGCAAATTGATATCATGTACCACCATGCCTGTTGGTTGAAGCACGTCAACCACCGACAAATTGATGTGTTTTCAGAACATGCGTCTCGCAGAGGTGAAGAATTTGTGGATTCGATCATCTTGAGCACAGAATCCGTTCACTGCAGCCCCTCTTTATAGCAGACTACAAACGCATGACTATGATATGCATAGTGACTATGGCTATACAGTGGGTGCTGTAAAATCGTCCAATCTCAAAGACCTGCTCAATGCTCGTTAATGGGTATCAAGACACAATTGGCTTCAAAGAGAGAAATGAGACGAACAAGAGTGAGTGGTTCCATGATATTGAGGGAAAAGGTGATGACATTGAGGCTGCCATTTCATCACTTGGTATCAGTAATGAGCAGCTCCTCCAGAAGAACCTGGCACGGCGGCTAAGAAGATCAAAGACACATCTACTGTCGCCTGGCCACCTCATATCGACGAGGAGTAAAGATCTGGTGGAACTCTACACAAGAATCGTGTCTGCATCAACTATGCTGACTTTAAGATTATTGGACTCTAATGGTCTTTTAAGCATCAGCAGCCTGCCCACAGGAGATTGCCGACAGCAAGCCAGCCATTGTTATCGTCGACACTGACGACTTCAAGATCGATATAGCAGGCAATGCAACAGGAGTAACAGAAAAGCTTGAAAAGACCTGACAGCGAGCGCAAATGAAATCAAAGAAAGTGACATTGCTTAGTGTCCAAGTCAACCACCATGGGACAGAAGGACCATTGGTAACCAAGCACCTGCATTCATCTGTGTGTGGGCCTCTCCACGACAAAACGAAATGTGTATGGCGCATTCAGGGTGTGGACGCGAAGCAGGCATGGTAGTACACGATAACAATTTGCGAAAGGATCTGACAGTGCTGACGTGGACTCAACAAGCTGTATGAGACGATCCCTCAGCTCCCCATCTTTTACGAGGACTGTGTGGCTCTTAAAGGAGCGCGATGCTGAGTGTGTGTTGATTATGAACAGCTTACTCCGTGGTCTATTCGATCACTTCAGATCCACACCATGCATGCACCATACACATTTAGTTTTTTCGTGGAGAGGTCCACGCACAGATGAACGCGGGCGTTTGATTGCCAATGGTCCCTCTGTCTCATCATCACTTTCAGAACTTGATGGTTTAGTTGAACACTGAGCCTTTTCAAGCTTGTCTGAAGATGATATAGAGATATAATGTAAGTGATGCATGTAATGACTTCTAGACCCATATTACCATGAAGAGGTGTTGTAAAAATCACCCTATATGTCAAGTCCTGACCAGTTTTTCCTTTTTGTTTGTAACCCCATTTACCATGTTTACCTTGGACGATAGTATCAGACAACTTAGGCCCTACACGGCTTGCCATATTTCAGTAGACAATGTTAGGGGATGATTTTGCTGTAGGTAACAAGCAAGCAGTGTTGTAGGTGATCTATGCACAAGTCTCATTAAATATGTTTCTTTCTAAATATAAATAAATATATAATTTGATGCTGCATTCATTCATTGAACAAAACACACGTAGACCTGAAACCAATATAGACTAAACTCATTCAAATAATGTGAATATATGCATATGTAGGTGTGTGGGGTGTATGTGTGTGCCAGGGTATTCATTAGGCTGTTATGAAGACTCTTCGACTACTCAGTGGCACTTCCCTGCTCAGAGCTCTAATTAGAGTATATGAAGGCTATACGACAAATTTGAAATTTTTACCTTTCTCAGCTGAAATTCGGCTGCAATCTTGGATTTGAAGGTCAAAACAGGTCAAATCATTATTACTTGTAGTTTTTAGTGTCCATCACTCAACTCGGCAGTCTCATAGAATATGTTTCTTTCTAAATATAGATAAATATATAATTTGATGCTGCATTCATTCATTGTTGATAGGGTGCAGAGCAAAACACACGTAGACCTGAAGGGGTGTGTGGGTAGTTGTGCGGGGTGTATGTGTGTGCCAGAATGGGTATTCATTAGGCTATTATGAAGACTCTTTGACTATTCAGAGCAGGGAAGTGGCACTTCTCTGCTCAGAGCTCTAGTTAGAGTATATTATGAAGGCTATACGACAAATTTGACATTTTTACCTTTCTCAGCTGAAATTTGGCGGCCATCTTGGATTTCAAGGTCAAAACAGGTCAAATCATTATTACTTGTAGTTTTTAGTGTCCATCACTCAACTCGGCATGTTGAGAGCTTGAATTCGAGCCTATTATGAAGGTTCTACGACAAATGTGAAAATTTGACTTTTCTGAGCTGAAAAATCGGCGGCCATCTTGGATTTGAAGGTCAAAAATAGGTCAAATCATTATTACTGGTAGTTGTTAGAATCAATCACTTAACTCAGCATGATGAGAACTTTAATTAGACCCTATTATGAAGGCTATACGACAAATGTGACAATTTAACCTTTCTGAGCTGTAAATCGGCGGCCATCTTGGATTTGAAGGTCAAAAGTTGGTCATATCATAAAATCAACATCAGATATGAATTCCTCAACCCAAAAAACCTCTGAAAACATATACTGAACAGCATTGTAGGCCAAACCATTGAAAAAATAATTTTTTTAATGGCCGACGGCGGCCATTTTGGATTTCGGGCTCTCACGGATTCCGCCCACATTTTCGCGAGGGGCACCCCCGCTAATTTTAATTAACCTTCATAGAAGACAAATCCACTGAGAAACGAACCTTCGCTCTCCACGGTCACGGAATTGCTCTAAATCACCCAACTAGTAATGTTGTTGGGATGTTGGTAAATGGTGGTGATGTTGGCGGGCGGGTTGAGATTACTTTGCCGGTGGAGTTGTTGGTGGGGATGGTTGTGATGGTGCGTTTACGAGAACATTAACAATCTTACTACGGGACTCTCAGTGGCTGCGCAAAGGGAGTGGGATCGTTCCCCCACACCTTTTTCAGTCAGTCGAGGGAAATGCACCCAGTTGGGAAATGAACTATGGTGATCGAAATTTGATAACCTGACCTTCTTTGAATATGAATCAATACTGATCTTTGATAATGCACAAATGTAGTGCGAACTCATTTTCAAACTTTATTTGTAGAAAGCGCACAGAAAGCAAACCTAATGAAAACGATCAAGCAACCGAAGGAAATGGACACTACGAGGTAAACTTAGCCATGGAAAGACGGGAATCAACCAACGAGCCGCCAGATTACCAAGATGTAAATGATGCCGTCGCACCAGAGGAGGAGGGTACCACGTACCAAGGGCTTGATATAAACAGTATCGAGACAGAACATGAGTACCAGGGTCTTGGTGGCACTAATTAAATCTCAAAAATTGTATTTTTTCATCAAATGTTAACATCACTTGGAGTTTTATGTCTATTATCGGTCATGGGTCTTGATCTGAGACATGTTGTACTATTAACCTGCACCGGTTGATATGGTCATTTTTATTATTTGGTAGAGATAAGGTTTATGACATCATATGGGTTTTCTTTTTTTCTTCTTCTTTTTCTTTTTCTTTTTTTATAGATGAAAACAATTGGCAAGCAGTGCAAAGCTCGTACCTTAGTTTTTAAACTACTTACATTGTATACGCAGTTGGTATTGGCAGTTCTTAAACAAACCGCGTCGCGACAAGAAAAATACACTGCAATGCTCTAACCTATTAACGAACGCCATGTATTTGATTCTTTTACTCGTATTTTCATGACCAGAACATACGTGGTGCTTCAAAGAAGAAGAAAAAAAAACCCAACTTTTGACAGAAATGTTACTTACTTTTCTATCGTTTTTTGCCTTTATTTTATTAAAGCATAATTATGCAATAGTCCATAATTCTAAACTGTGTTTTCTGAAATTTATTAATTTCATTTGCAATTTTGGGTTTTTTCCTTGCCTAGAAGCTTTATAGTAAGCTGTTGTACATACGGAACAAGGTTGTTGGTTTGCTTAGTTTTTAACGTATGTGTATGTTGAATTTTAAGATGATATAGTAAATCATTAATCCTATTACTATGTCAGTTGTGTCTTTTTGTCGTGGTGGTTCGGTTAAGGTATATTATAAATAGATTGATATTCCTCTCAATAAGTTAAATTTGTGATAAAATAGATAAAATATGATAAAATAAAAAGGTCACAGATTACTCTATCCCTCATACCAACTGGAAAAAAATGTACTACCTATTTTTCACTGCAACATATGGTCATATTGATAATGATCTGACTGGTTACCTAAGTACCTAAGTTGTTGAAACTTTTCGTTATTATAATTGACTAGATTTCGCGGTTCTCGGGTCGGGCGCTTCTCGTGATAGGCCTATTTCTAATTACCCAAACCCGTTACCCATAATACCTGCCCTGACTTTTTAAACTACTATGAAATGCGTCTCTCAATGATCAAGACCCAACTTGACACAACTTAATCAACTCTGTTTCTTTTATAGGTTTGATGCTTACTTCGGTAGTTCGGTAAAGGCCTACCCATAATCTGGAAACCCATCATTCGCCTCTTCCAAGCCCTGCCCCGAAATTAGTATCTGGACGTGGATATAGGCCGTTATACTAAAGTAATGAAATTTAACGTGAACGCAAAAACGGTTATAGGCCTTACCACAACGAATAATTTTTATGTTAACCATTCTGGAGGATTCCGGAAATAGTCATGTTCTGCTGAAATAGGCCTATATGCAAGTGTTTGGTGTGTGCACGTGTTCGGTATTGAAATATGTGTTGAAAATAAGGCCTATATTTATTGGTCCGATGAGATGCACCTGTTAGTCACACTGTAATGCTTTTCCGATGCGCGCACGGTACTCCGCGCACACTCCGCGATAGCGCACCGCGAGCCCGCGACAGTCCTCCGCGTGAACGCGAACCGCACGGACGCGAACGCGATAGCGCGCGGACGGACGGACGGACGGACACGCCGTTATTAGTATTAAGATATGACAGTTACAGTACCAACAATTTGAGACCATCTTCATCCCAATCAGAATATGCGTTCTGTTTTGACCATCTTCAAATTTATTTTTCGACCATAGCAGGTGTGGTACAGGACACGCGTTCCGTGACGTACGAGGCTTTTCGGAACTACAAGGCTGAAAGCCTGTTCAAAATAGACGGTTATACTTACAGTGGAGTTCGTTGTCGTTGTGAGGTTTTCCCGCCAGCGACGATATACTATCTTATCTACTATATGACGCTTTGTTTTTCAGTGATTTTAATTAATACATTTTGCGCTTTGTTTTTCATTGATTTTGTGTAAAAAGTCGGAATAAATAACGTGCAGAAAAAATCAATTTATATTTTGTTTTATTATTTTTAAAAAATAGATGTAAATAAAGTTTTAAATTATAATATTATTAATTATTATATTTTGTAAGTCTAAGTTATATGGGGCTGGCGAATGGAAAGAATTCGACGACAAAATACTCGTAATGTAATACACTTGTCAGTAATCACTAGTAGAAATTTCAAATGAAAATTCTTTCAAAGCGTCAACCACCTGTCATTGTTTTAAATGAGATAATTTAACACTTGTTGTAACAGGTTGTTGACGCGTTAATTAGTACTTCTTATTCATTTGGATGAGAAAGTTTCATAGAAATGAGAACATTTTCAATTATCATTGTTTTGTCCAATTCTCGTCGCTTTGAAAGAATTCTGATTTTAAGTTTCCACTAGTGAATATAATGTGACTTTTAAATACGTTATTATGTTATTTTGCGGTATGCGGTATAGCCATTTCTCATGTAGGGGGCCTAGTGTTTTTACACTATTATTAATTATTCGTATGTTAACTTCCTCTTAACGTTCACGGTATGTGCGCTCACCCCTACAATTTGACTTGATATGATACGTGTATTGTCTCTTGTATAGACCATTCATATAGGCCTAATCATAACCTGTTGACTTTTTTCAAAATGTTTAAACAAGTTCCTCGTTCAGAACTACGAGGATCATTCAATAAGCTCTACCTCCGCTCCTATAACTTTGGTTCTGTAAATTGTTGCTTCTTCAAACGTAGTATGATTAGGCCTAAACATTAGAATATACAAATGAAAAATGTATATGGATACCTTTTTCCAGATTTTTGCATTACCTCAGATCCGAAAAACGATTTGATACACCGGAAACGGTAAAATATCGTAAAACATTTACATGGAAATGGTGTGTATCCCTCATACGAGATTAGCTCGATGTGCAAGTAATATGATTATGCTAACAGATTGTAACTAAAACAACATCAACTGTGTAACCAAACAGCAAGATAACCAGTAATGAAAATGCATTTTAACTTTTTCAATTATACCAGCATCCAATTGTTATTGTTATGTCTAATCACGCTGGTGGTCTTTCAGAACACGATGTTCTGCTTGGATATAGAACCATATACAAGCAAATGGCTCAAGACAATTTTCACAAAAATGTATATGGATGCATAAAACACTAAAATAAGTCTATTTCGGAATACAGTATTATCAGTATACCATCGCTTAATTCCCACACACGGTGACCTGAGTCACCGATATTGTCCTTATGCGCTCCCATAGGCTCCTGATGGAACATATACTCACATGGTACATGTACTCACAGATTTCATACCACCAAATAGAAGCTGCTTTTTAATAAACTATTTTAGTCTATTTTCACTGATTTTACCTACAATATGTGAGTTCCCTTATTTAAGTTCACTTTTGTTAGATTTTGACATTTACTACAAATAAAAATTGGTTCCAATCGAATAAAGTAAAAAAGATGAAAGGAATAATAAGTGGGAAATGATTTAAAATAATGTAACAAAATCCCGAATGACTCAGATTTCGGTACTTTTCAATATGCGCAATAAACCATAGCGCCTTTGAATATTTGAGGAACTTAGTATCCAATAATTCAGCCCTCCGTATAGTTGATTACAAAATGGCTACTACGTGGATGAGTTATTCTCTGATGTGTTTTGTGTTGCTTGTATTGGCGTCTCATACTCATGGTAAGTACTTTACCCTTAATTTCGAGGGTTGAGAACCAAAAAAGCTTTAACTCACAAAGAATGTCATTGTGAGTTAAGGCTTTCTGGTTCTCTACCTTGGATTTAAAGAAGAAAACGGAGCACGTGTGGCCTAGTGGATAAGGCGCTCGGCTCATAATCCATAGGTTGCGAGTTTGAACGTCAACGTGTAATACGTGTTGTGTCCTTGGGCAAAAAAACTGTATCCTCATTGCCTTCGGGGGGTAGGGGTATGGTGGGGATGGACGTTTGTATAGTTGTTTGTTGCGATGTTGCAATATTGGCGCTGATTAAGCTGCTGCCTTCAAATTGCATTGTTTCTGTTTAGATCATTAGATGTGTTTAATGTAAATTCTAGCAATTTGACCTGCGGGTCACCATTAGAGTTTGAAATAAAACCTTCCTTTTAAAAAACACCTTCCGTTTCATATAGACTGTATAACTTACATGTTTTTTCATCCAATTTATCACTATGCTGATTTCACGGAAGCATGAATCGAACCCATGGCCAGGACCCAATCACTGTTCTTACCGCTACACCAGCAAGGGATGACTTGCCCATGTTCGTTCGGAGAAAATTTAGTGTTGCGGATAAACCTCATCCATCTTCATTGATTTTGATTGCAATGAAATGAAATTCTTTTTTTAACACACCTTAATTTAGCACACTATGCATACCACTATAAGGTTGCCAATAGCTAGGAAACATTTGTCCGTAAATAATATGTGACCAGTTAAAAAATCCGTTAAAGAACTATGTTTGATTACAGATTCTCACGGATTTTTCAACTGATCACCCAGTTCATGTTCTTGTCTTGGAGGGAACATTGTGTTATTTTACTCTTAAGCTTTAAGTTTTTCTTAGGCCACGTTTTAACCGACTTTTTATGTATCTCTAGTCAGTTGGGGATGTAGTATTTATCCTTTAGTGAACATGAGTTACATAATCTCATGTATCCAAAACCACTTGGGTAATATTAGTTAACCCGTGCGTCACTGAATAAAAATGTGAGTCATTCTGACACCAATAATGGTTTCAAAATGGGTCCTCAGATGGCCATCCATAGATTTGACTTGACCCTTAAAAACATGGCGACCATTTTTTTCGCACGAGAGCAACATTATATTGCACGTGTGCAGTGGAGAGCGTGCAGATGAGAGTAATTGGAACATTACACACATGCATACAGGGAAGCGCGTAGATGGTGTGCTGCACGAATGCAGTATGCATGCTGGTCAATGGGCGAGCACATTGCGTGCATCACGCCAAAGTGCGTGCGACATTGCGTGCAGCACATATGTGCGATATGCCAACTTATATATCTCGTAAATCTAAAACTTTAAAGGGCGACCGTCATTCTACTCAAACTCGCCTACAAACACAAAACAACATAGTAGCATCCGCGTTTACGTATGTTGCACGCGCGAGAGGCGGTTCATCTGTAGCGTGTGATGCGACGCCTATGTTCCTGGGCGCAGCGGAAAATCGTGTCTTTCTTAACGTCGTAATGTCACCGTGACAATGTGTCGAGTAGTTTCGGTAAAACCGTTCTCAATAGACCTTTGTTTTCCCATCATTCACTATTCCAGGGAGAATGACGTAGTATATTAAGCTCGCAGACCTTAATATGGGCATACTGATTGTTTAATATACAGATTATGTATTATTGAAACAATGAGTGATTTGGTAATAGATCGATGTAAAACATTTGTGTAAGAAGTTAGTGTTTTGACTTTTCCGAAGCGAATGCCGGCAGTGAAAACCTGCGTGCCCTGTTGTTAGCTTTAAACCTTCAGGTCTATACAACGTATTAAAATTTAGTAAATAGAGCTTTAAGGGCTCTAAGCTTATCTTTCTTTGCCTGAGATCCCGTGTCAGTAAAGCCTGCGTTTTTGCCTCGTTACAGTATTTATGAAATCCATAGGGGAGTACTTAACCTTGTTAACTCTTTACGATTCGTGTGATGATTCAAATTTTAGAATTTAGTAAAAACATAGCGTGTCCTATAGTTAGTTTTTCACCTTCAAACATACAAAGCGTCTCAAAAGGTTTTAGTATAATTGGAAACTTTCTCTGCTAAAAAGGCCCACATTGGCAATGCCTAGAAATGTTACTTTTCGCCTTGTAAAAGTACCGACATCATCCGCCATGTTTTGTGATTCTATGATTCCAGTGTCGACTTTAATTATAAAGATTTTTTTCCTGCAACTTAATACTCCGTTTGTGAGCGACGGGCGATTGGTATTTCACCGAATGTAAGAAAGGAGTCCTATCTGATTGACTAGGAATCGATCGCTAGATCGCTCAGTGCTGAAGTACAAACTCAAAATGTAGAGATGTATTCAATTCGATAAAAATCAATATTCTATTATTGACGCAGATAAAGAAAGTGTCTGGATAGCTCTCGATATACTGCATTGTATTATAGACTTGTGATTTAATATTCTGTAGAGCACGTGGATCTGATTTTAATTCTCAAACAGTTGAATATATCACAATTTTAATGTACGATTTAAAAATCGTAATGTATAAAATGCAGTAAACTATATTCGTATAACGACAACAGCAAATCGCCTATTAGTGTATTGCATTTCCAGTTAGTGTATTGAAAACAAAACCTGGGTTTTACCTGACAGCAAATCGAACACATTTTCTTGTAATGGCAACACCATATGGGGTACTGAGCAGGCGCAAATCGTAAAAAGGTGTAGAATAGAAACTCTGTGGTATCTCATATCATGTAAATGGTATGCCTAGCCTGAGTCGCTCGGCCTATCTCGAAAAAAATCGCCATGCGTAGCATTTGAAAAACGAGAGGATTCGCCGTACTATCACGGCAATTTTTGACACGAAGATATTGGGATGATGACGCTGTGTGCGGTGGAAGTACCCCTGGAAAAGCGCCATGATGAGATATGGGGAAAAGGTCTATCGTATGATAAAATACGGCTCATACACAAGAATGGGCCAATCAGATTGCCAAGATTGTTGTAACTGTTAAAGAATTGCTTTGTTTTTACAGGACAGTGTACTATTACAAATTTACGTGTTTCTTTAGAGAAGGATATCAGATGGGACTGCGACCAACTCAACAACGAGTTTAGGGTCAAATATCATGTCCTAGATCTTGGGCGCTGTGACTATGGAATTAGAGATAATGATCCTATATTTGAACAGATCATTTCACAATGGCAATTTAACGAGAAATTAAGTATTAGCTATAATTCCCTTTATCCGAATTCCACGTACCGAACTACTGTCCAGGCAAGAGTGTGGCAACAAGACCGCTATTTATTGGGAATTGAACATGAAGGTCTAAATTGGACTACAGGTGAAGGTTAGTAATAAGTCGTCAACCACTGGTTTTACGAAGAGACTTGTTTGCACCTCCCTGAATGAGAAACGAACAACAAGAATGTTCTGATAACATGGTTCGTTTTGAACAATTCCAGTGAAAAATGATGTTGACTACTCACATTTTTAGTGACGTTTCTTCACGTTCATAACGAACTGTGTTGTCAGTTAAATCTAACATTCCAAATGAACTTGTTCAAAGAAACAAGAATGTTCCTTTTATTTCATTTTTAGACAAGATGACGAACAAGAAGTTAATAAAAAGGGGGAGGGGAGAGAGAGCCCTAGCCAAACCGTAATAGTGGGGGTGGCATATGGCTAAAAATTCGGTCTCCTGTACGCGCTAACCATAAGTCATATAATTATATTCGACTAGAGCACCCATTTCTATTTGACATACCCACTCTGTCACTCTTCACCCCCTCTTTCATATGCTTCCCTAACAAGTTGAGAGAGCAAATTCATTCTATCAAAAATTAGAGTGGAGACCAGCACTTTTTACCTGTTTTATGAGGGTCATTTTGAATGTCTCCAATTTTTAAACGCTCCTATCACCAAACCCCCTCCCTACAACCTTTCTTTACATGCACTTAAAGCGACGAGGTAGGTGTGGATCCGATACTTAATGTCCCCACAATTAAAAACAGCTAAGGATAAGATAACGCTAGGATTCGAACCAACAATGTAAGGATTGTGAGGCAATTTCCTAGACTTCTAAAGCATATACAAATAAGCCGAAAATGTAATGACTTAAAAAATTAAATGCGATATAGAACCCCTATCAGATGATTCACTCACTTGAAATCATATTCAACAAATTGCAGACATAAAACTCTTAGGTCTGTATGCATTAAACAAGTTAGACCAGGTCTATGGAGATTAGTCCTACGTAGACAGAACTTATTGGTATTTACATAACTTATTCTATATCATTGTTAAAGGCAATTACAATGTAGTTTAATATTAGATGCTACAGTTTAATTTGTGGACTTTGAGTAAATAGAGGAAAGAAAATATATTAGGGACTGTGCATTAATTTTGAGCCTAACACATCACCCCCCCCACCACCACCACCACCACCACCACCACCACCACCACCACCACCACCACCACCGTCACCACCACCACCACCCGGTTGCTTGCTTGCAACCGGCCTATCTCAGAAAGCTTTTAATTGCGCGTGCCAATGTTTGGGAAACAACTTTGCAAACGTAAAATGGTTTAGATAATAATGCAAGCGTATCGAGCACGTTGCATATTAAACCTTTCCGTCCAAAGCCTTTTAGAGTGTTTTATTTAAAAGGTGCCTATGAATGTGTGCCAAAAAGTACTTGCCTCCATCCACCCCGCCCTAATTTTACCCTCCTCCAGGGCTCATAATTATTGCAAATCCCTTTGTGCGCTATTTAATTTTGGTTACAGGACTGGGTGTGTCAGGATCATTCAAACACCCAAGTACAGGTAGTTTCTCATGGCGTCCGTATCCGTATGTCTGTGTTGATGACGGCGTGCCGCAGAATGAATATCTGCTGATTAGTGTCGATGGAAAACTAGCAAGAGAGGGAGTCACGAATGCTACTAAATTGGACCTGACTGATTTGGAGTGTGCCACCGTTTACAGATTTCTATTAACTTACCAGACGAAGACTGGGAACGGCCCCGATAAATGGTTGTCGATTAGAATAGGTTTACCTCGAAGTAAGTATCCAGCTCTATTCTAAATATTATACCCTGCCAGTTACTATCTTTCCAGCTCTGTTCCTAATACTTAGTATTTAGTAAAAAAGATGTTAGAAACTAAGAAGTGGTGCCCTATGACCTTGAGAGTAGAATATGATCATAATAATATGCATATGCGTATTGATACATATAGATTAGACTTATCTCACTTCATAAATTAATAACAAATGTAATTTTCAGTTGGTTTCCATAACTGCATGTTTGTTTCTTAATTATCGCTTTCTGCATTTTGAATATTAAGGTTCCATGCATGTGGACTCGTTTATCAGTAGTTAAAACGGAAACAGAATGAAAGATGGTGAGAAAAACGTAAGAAAATATAAAGAGGGTCAATAAGATATTTATTGTGACTAATACTATATATTTCAGCATCTTCTGTAACAAGCCCCAAGGTACAACTGAACTCAACATCAAACACAAGCCTAATCTTCACGTGGGACACACATTCACCATGCAACACGCAGAATGATACCCAGGTCATGTACGAGTATGAATTAAAAAGACAATCTGACAACGCTGTGGTGCATAGTGCTACTCAAATGGAAACGCTTATTGTATTTAATGACTTGGAACCGGGCACAAGCTATAAGTATCGTGTTCGAATCTCTGCTGTGGTATCGTCTGGTGGGAGCTACTACAGTAATTGGATTGCTTGGATATCAGCGAGTACAACGTCATCTACAACAACTAGTCTTCCTGTTACAACTACTTCTATGATTGTGACCAAATCTACTCGTCATTTACCTCCTACTACTTCCACTCCTCCTGCTGCTGCTACTTTATCTACACATTCAGTTCTTTTGCCATCTGAAGACACAACAGGTAATTTTGTTGGCTTCATTGCGTTTCTGTTTTGACTTTGAACTAAATATTTATACCAACATAATTTGAAAAAAAAAGACAACGTGATAATGATAAGAGTACAGTTTAAGGCGTTCATCTTACGATCACAAGACTGTATGTTCGAAACCCCCATCAGGGTCAACGTGTGGTGTCCTTTGCTAACACATTTTATCTCCCTTGTTCCATTCCACCCATATTTAAGATAGGTTAAGGGGGTAGTCATTCATTCCAGAAATAATTAAAGAATTCGGACTGATGCAAAATCCAATAAACGTTCAGACTCTTTGAGTTAAGGCACCAATATCTGCAATGTAATACTAGTATTAGCTTTAAACATATTAAATTAACACCCCACTTTAAACATCCAATGATATATTTTTGAAACTATGATGAAAGGTAGCACAACTTCTTTTTATACTTGTCTATATCTCAAATTGAGAAAAATTGATGTCCCGCTTTTTCCATCTGAGATCTCAAACTGACCTCTTTAATAATTTTGCAACTATAACTGAAAATGGTCGTCAATCTGCTAATAGGGCCTAGTGTTTCCTTGTGTTCCCAATTGTTCTTACAAGCTTTTGCATGCCTGAAAATTAAATAATCAAATATATAGTATCGCCTTTCAATCACACTCAAATATAAAATATTAAGGGTACTTAAGGGATCTAAAATGAGCGTTTATTGCGTTTCGACAGTATTTTTTGAAACATGAGAGCACCTCAGACCTATCGAATTGCATTCTGAATACGAAGCATGTCTTTCTGATATCAAATAATTTTCATTTTTGAAAATCACAATATAATACAAATTTTATGACAAATTATACAAATTTGATATTTTTCAAATTTTTGATATGTAACAGTACTCGAAGTAAATTATATAAATCTAATGACATATTCTTAAAGTGTATGTAGCAGGAGGAAAAGCCGACGGTCAATTGAAAATTTTGACCTTTCATATTGAAGATATGGATTTTTTCCCAAAAAGACCTAATTTTTTTGGTGTTTTGGGAACAAAAATCCATATCTTCAATACGAAAGGTCAAAATTTTCAATTAATCGTCGGCTTTTCATCCCACCTACATACACTTTAAGAATAAATCATCAGATTTATAAAGTTTACTTCAAGTACTGTTAAATATCAAAAATATCAATTTTAATGATTTGCCATAAAATGTGTATTAAATTGCGAATTTCAAAAATCAAAATTATTTGATATCAGAATGACATTCTTCGTATTCAGAATGCAATTCGATATGTCTGATGTGCTCTAATGTCCCACAATAAATACTGTCCAAACGTTCATGCCCCAGCCCTTAAAACAAAGAATCTGAAAAAAGACCAAATAAATGACAAAAAAAAAGACTTGCCACGTACGTATCACTCATTCAATTGACTATTTCAGTACAGTTAATGCGAAAGAGTTATATTCTGCAAATGAAACGTACTACTTAAAGTTGATTAACTTTTAATAATTGCAGTACAAAGCCGCGTGCAAAATCTTCGAGTTAGAGATTTCAGTCAGGGTTATGTCTCCATAACTTGGGACACTACCGACTTCCAGAGTGAGTTCCAGGTAATCTACCAACTGCTAAAATCAGGGTTATGTAGTGAGTCTGCAGGCGATGGGAAACTTGACGTGAATTTCAATAGACGTACTACCTCATGGACAAGTTTCAGACAGCGGATCTTATATTATATTGACGATGGATTGTATGCCAATTCTACCTACTTGATAACAGTTCAATCACGTGTTTTTGATGGAAGTCAATACGTATACCGACCACAACATAGTGGGGTAATCATAACTACGGCTGAAGGTAAGCGTTTGATTTGTTCCATTCAAAGCGCTCAGAGGACGCCAAATAACTGAAATTAATCGCATACGCGGAAAGCTCACTAATATGAGACTAACAATATATATGTTGTTCTCGCCCCTTCATTATTAATGACCAAATCATGGTCACAACTAAACCTCGTCCAACACCCCCCCACACACACACACACACCCACACAAAACCACCCCCACCCACTCACACCCCTACATTGTTTAATTATCTGGTGCATTAACACGCTCAAATAAACGCTCAAATGACCGTTATTGGTATTTGTGTCAATCACTTTCAGGAATAGTTTAACGGTAATTCGCTTTCTTTTTGTTTCGCTCAGCCTCCATCATCCTCTCACACTCCCCCCTAGACTATGCTATAGTCGATTTTTGATAAATGAAAATGTTATTAATTTTTTTGAACGCATTCAGTTGAACTCGAAATTATCCTGATATTTATTACATCAAAATACTAGTATAAAATGGTTATGAAAAAGTTTATATTAATTATATTTGTGACAGTAAAAGTAAAGTATACATAGGCTTATATTATTGAATGCAACATATCATAATGGCATAATTATAATGGCACTTCAATACTGAACAATTCTAATTTTAGAATCTGCCAGTTTATTATCCGAGTTAAAAATCACTTGGGAAGCTAACAAACAGGGGGCGTACAGTGACTGAAAAGATCAGATTAATTAAATCAGAGTTTTAAGCTTAAATGTAATAGCCAGAGTATGCACAATTGGCAAGTGGACTACGGCGAAGTCTAACTCCCTCCCCCACGACCCCACCTCATGACCCCCCTACAAACACACCTTCTCTCTCACTCAATTAATTTGCAGAAATCAAGTTACAGATTTCCAGTTACAATAATTACCAGAGTGTAAAGGCAACATGGAACGCTATCCCCGACAGCTGCTTGAACTTTCAATACGTATTATTGAAACCAGACGGTACGATTGTTAAAGAAGGAACTGTTACTACCACAGATATCATTTTGATCCACTTGGAATGTGACACCGATTATCAGTTCAAGATGAGATATACGATGAACATGGAAACTAGTCCATGGAGCAATTGGCTAGATCAATATCTGCGCACGCCATTTCCAGGTTTGAATAGCATCACATTTGTATCTTTTAAAGTAAAATATGTACCTCGCACCCACGATTCAAGTGTGCATTCATAGAAAGTTTTATCAACCGCCCAGTAAACACAAAACTTTTACAGAAAACATTTAAATATTGTGTTATAAAACGTTTTAATAACATTCAAAAGCCTTTTTTGAAAACTTGTTGCAAAATATTCTAAAAATATTATTTAAGTCAAGAGTTGACCAAATATTTTGCACAAATGTTTGCCAAAAAAGTTGACAATAACATTTTGACTACATTTTAAATGTAGTTTTCATATTTTTTCATATAAAAATGTTTTAGAAACATTTTCATGACATTTATATAACTGGACATTGAAATGTTATTAAAACTTTTTCACCAAAGTCAAAACATGTTATAACACGTTTACTACATTTTAAACATATAAAAGATATTGGCTTCTTTGCCTTTGTGCACTTCCTGCGAGGGCGAGTTAGCGCAGCGGTAGTTCCCTCGCTTTGCACCACTGAGGTCCCGGGTTCAAGCCCCGGCGTGGCCCAAGGACTCATGTGCACTTGGTTTATCCTGATTCCATGCTCGCTCTCGCAGGTTTTCTCCGGGATCTCCGGTTTCCTCCTGTATCGCAAAAATCGGTGATTAGTTGTTTGGTTATCAAAAAATTCCTTCACCCAATGGAATTTGGGGAGCTGCACAGATAATTGGTGGATGTTACAATCTAAATGCGAATAGATGTGCGCCGTTCGGCAGCAACTGGCCTAGTTGATGCGACCTGATTGTGATGATTCACCATTGCAGCGAAATTACAGCGCTTTGAGTCCTCTAAGATCTGGAGAAAGGCGCTTTATAAATCCAAAATTTATTATTATTATTTATTATTATCATGGTCTAGTTGGTGTGCATGGTTTTATATTACTTTGCCAAATCAATATTGACCAAATCACATGATGTAAAAGTTTACAATGAATTTAATTTAGCATGTTACTATAATTATCTGTAAATCAGTTGTACACTCTTATCGCATTTTGTAATTCTATAATCTATTTACGTAAGTCGCAGACTGCATTTTAACCAAATTGAAACAAGACTTTGAAAGGTTAAATTAAGGTGGTACTATTTTTGTCCTAATCGCAACACAAACAGATCCATCGGAATTTCATGTTCGTGTGAAGGCTATAACACCACGCTCGGTAACATTTACCTGGCAGCCTCTGCAATGCAACAGTAAGACTTATACGACAGAGTACCACTACGAATTGCAGCTACTGAAGCCTAATCAAGAAGCTGTTCAGGGAGTGCTTACTGACACTGAGATCACCTTCAACAATTTAGAAATTGATGGAGAGTATGGATTCAGGATGTCTCAGCGTATTTTCGCACCGACGGAGTTTGGAGATCATACCATTCCTTGGACAGATTGGATATATGCAGGTTTGTATTATTGGTTTATTTTTACTATTGGTTTATTTTGTATGTGTATGTATGTATGCGTTAGTTCGTTCGTTAGTTCGTTCGTTCGCTGATTCATTCATTCATTAATTCATTCATTCATTCATTCATTCATTCATTCATTCATTTATTCATTCATTCGGAAACAAGTTCATGTTTTGTTGGGGTTTTTGTCGTGTTTGTTTTTCTTTCTTTTTTTTTGGTTTCGTAGGTATATAAGATGCAAAGTGAACAATAGCCACACCAGAGCAAGATGATGCCCTAATGGGCAATTCAATTGGCTCCGTTGGCTCACTGCAGCCAAACATTTAATCAAATGAATAAAAAAAAATTTAAAAATCGTCAATAATGGTCTATAGTCAGTGCGAATCCTAGCTCTTGATCAGATCCCTCGGTAGTCCAAGAAGTCCAGTGACCCCGAGCCTAGAAAATAGACTACTGTCTATAAAGCCCACTCACGGCAAAAGTCCACTCAGTTAGGGGATCTCTGGCCTGTCTACTAAACCTCAGAGGAGAGAGTAAGTCATGGTTTTAAGATAACTCTTTTATGATTGAGGACTTGGTTCAGAAGCTGGGCTATAGGAATCCATGAGCTTGACATTTTAAGGCTTGAAGTCCAATGTTGGCAACAACGTACTCAGGAAAGCATTCCAATTGCGGACGTTATTGCATCTGAAATGGTGAATGCATGGTCTGGAATGTATGCCTTGAACCTGGTGACATGGTGTATGTCAAATGTACCTTCTGTCCAAGGTTACCATACTCACTTCTTCCAGAGTGCTGTTCCATTTCTGAGAGAGAGTGACGAGAAGATCTGCAGTGCTGTTGCTAGGTAGGAAACCAAATTGTCTGCTAGAAATCAGAGTATTGTTAGCTGATGGGTCAGCTTGGAATCTCTCTTTTGTATTAGTGATACAGAGGCTAGGAAAGACTCGACACGAAAAGCACAGATGAAACAGGTGACTGCAAAATCCAAAACAGAGTCTGGTTGGTGCCGGTAATGTGTAAGGTTGGGTGTATATAGGGATAGTTGGTGCGTGTGTCAATGTGTTTTATGACGTTTGATGTTAAATATTTCCAAATAAATGAATTCAGTGGAATTAATCCCACTTCATACTGTATAATACTACCACATTGATGTAAAAATATGTTTGGTTTGTTTTTGTAGAATTGGATGACCTTGGAAACATCATATCTAATCATGATTATAGGGTTTTGATTGGAGCAGGTTTGGGAGCTATACTGATTGCAGTTATCATCATTGGGTTGATAATCGCCAGGTAGTTTATAATAATTATATCTGCAACCTACGTGTCATGTTAAATGTCGTGTTTATAATGTTGTGGATGTTGTAATGCTGTTAATCACAGTGTTGCTGTTAATCGCGGTGTTGTTTAGCTTGAAAATGATGGTGGTAATGGTGATGGTGGTGCCAAATTCTGTGACTTAACGAAATGATTTTACAAAATTTTATACTGGACCCGTATTTGAACATGAAAACAATACTTACGATCTTTGCAACTATACGTCTGTCATGTTACAATATATTCAAATTTTATTTGTAGAAAACGGACAGAAAGAAAACCTAATCAGGACACCCAAGCATCGGACGAAGCGGACAACTACGCCGTCAACTTAGCCATGGAAGGACGAACATCTACTAGCGAGCCATCAGATTACCAGGAGGTAAACGATGCCGTTGTACTAGAGGAAGAGGGTACCCGATATCAAGGTCTTAATCTGAACAATATGGAGACAGAACACGAGTATCAGGGTCTTGGTGGCACTAATTAAATCTGGGAATAAGATTTAACGTAAACGTAAAGATAACGTAAAGGGAATGGTTTCAATACTCTGCCATGTCTACATTTTCAGTATATAGTAGTGGTCAGTTTCCATTAAGCATTGTTAACTGAAGACAAATGTATATATAATAATTATAAAAGTAAAAGCAGTGTGAAAACAGAATCAATGCCCGTGCTGGTCCCAATCCGGTTACGGTATATCATAATATGTGACTGAGTGCTAGTTAATGATTTAGGAAATACAAGCTATAAAATGATTATTCCTGTTATCGCATATCAGTTTGAACTAAAATGATATCTATTCTGGAATATCTAATTAACATAGTTATAACATTAATATTTACTAATTTTTACTATCTAATATTTTTCATATGAGTTTAAAGAATACTAATCTTTCATCCGTACACGTGCTTGTACATGAACAGGTAAAAACTTTAAAACACTGTCACCAGCACATAAAGCATAACTTGATTACTTTGCATTTACATTATGTTAAGTTACATTTATATCTATGTATTTAAACAGATAATTAGAATTAATATTTGAATGAAATATTGTAGTGAGTAAATATTAATTTTATTTAGAAATATGTATATAGAAAATTAAAAATTAACATGTTTCATTTTTTGAATATTTTAATAATAATTGACCAATTGGTAGCTATAAGGAACATTTCTAGGGACATATGCTAAGTATTTAATTCGCGCATCGAAAGATCAGACAGGGCTGGAAAGATCTTAATTATTTTTGTATTGGTATAACCAGTGCGCAATCGCAGTAAAATGTGTAACATTAGGTGCTTTACTTTTAAAGTGTTAAAAGGATTTTTTTGTAAAATATGGAGTACTCGGAATAAATTATAACACAGTAGAACAAGAGTTCAAAACATAGAAATTATAGTATTAAATCCTCATCTAACAAACGGGAATGCAACCGTTACCCCTTCTCCTCCGCATTTTTCCCAGTCGCCAAAAATACGCTCAAACAAACCAACTAAGGGCTCCATGTAATGGCGCGACTATCCATTGAATCACTTTAGCGGAACAATTACTCTACCACTATACCTTGGTAGGATAGGCCGTCAAATTTCGTGTGTGTGGGGGGCAGTTTTTTCGTCCATATCAGACTCGTATCTGTAGCATATTTTAACATTATGGGCATGCAACTTCATGCAATATTATGGGCATGCAACTTCTTTGACATGTTATTAATAGTGGTTTCGTATTATGTTTAGTGGCAAACACTTCAAAAGTTTCTATTACTTTTGGCTGAAATCCAATTGTTGGTCAATTAAGATTGTGCCATATTTTGGTTAATTGTGACATATCATTGTGACGACAATGTGTGAATGTTTGTGCATGTACTTTAAAAAATGTATATTGATAAAAAGGTCATAGGTATCAGACGTTTTATACAGCTTAAAAACCCATTTCCTTATTGATGACGACTTGTCTGTATTTCCCGGTTACATAGGTAACGACTGGTAGTTTCAAGTGCAGTAGTTCAAAATCTTCTTGATATGACACTCAGTACCAACAATTTTGAACGATTTTCATCAACATCAGAATATTTTGTTTGTTTTGACCCTTGTGTATATTTAAATTATTTACTTTTTTAAATCCTTGTTTGGTTAATTCATCATTAGACATGGCAGCATATTGTCAGTTCAATGAATAACTAATAACAAGCTGCCACATCTATTATGAATTAACCTGTATGAAATATCGTATATTTGCCTGATCGCAAATCCACTTAACCTATATACATTTCTTATATATTATATAGTCACCCAGTTTTGCAAACTGGACGTCAGTTGTACAGCATTTTAATGTGAACAATAGCAGAAACAGATTGTACATGTAGGATTCGTTTGGCCTAGTTGTGTGAGTTGAACCCTGACTCAGTTTTACTTAGAGTTTAGTCACAATGTATGGGTAATTTATTCACAAACATGCTAATTATCAGGGTATATCCAGATATCCTTTTACATGTATTTGTGTTCTTAATTTTGTCACTACCTTATATTAAAACAATTTGTACAGTCAATATTACTTCAGAAAGAATTGAGTTTATCAATTAGTTTTATTTCAAGTAGTATGAAAATAAAATGACAACAAAATATAACCCATTCCAATTTCAGTATATTTTTCGTGTGCGATAAACCGTGACATTCCAACTGAAATGTTAAAGGTATACCCTTAAACTACGTTTGGTGTTATTTCCAAAATGGCGACATTTGTCGGCTCTCTTAACTTGTGGTGCTTTTTGCTCTACCTGTTTGTGATTGGTGCTCATGGTGAGTTATGTTCTCTTACAATTTTTTAGATTGCCATGTTATTCCAACAGGGACACCTAACGTGTCGATAATATATATATAGTCTAATTTGTTTAAGTAAAACGTGGTCGTACTGTGAAGGTTTGATGTGTTTGACCACCTAATTCCGTATATAAGTAGTTTGGATTAGTAATATAGAAAGATTTGAACCAGGAGTCCATTTCACTAAGCTTCAAACCAACGTAACGAATATCCAACGTTACGAATACGTAATTATAACTAGATCAGCCCAACACATGATTCGGTGAAAGCAATTATGGCTGGTTTAGGGTACGTAGAGTAAACCAAACATGTTACTTCATTAATTTTATTTTCGATGCTGTGAGCTTTTAACAATAAAATGGATGTCACCCCCCCCCTCTCTACCCCTACACTCTATCCACACACCCACCCATAACAGCAGAAGCATCAAAATACTTACGGGGACCTCTATTTATCTATATACACAAAATACAAAACAAAATAAACAGCTTGAATCAAATTCCATTATGCCACTGGAAAAATATGTATCTCTAAATTTTGGAAATAAATGCTTGCATATGTTTTTGTTTTTATGCTCCTGTTCCTGGTATTGGTTTGATGTGTATTTGCTAATTATGATCAATAATTTTGGCTAAGTAATGTGAACAAAAATCATACACTGTGATTTTTCAGTTCAATTATTATTGTTTATTATGTACAAAAAATGAAATAATAGAAAGTGGAAAAACACACGTTATCTGCGATGAACCGTGAACTCTTTTGGTGAAAAAAAATCATACGATGTGGTGGTACTTATTTAGTTTAGTTGTATTAGGTTGGTTCAAAAATGGTAACGTCAGCCCGCGTTTTTTCCTTGTGGTACACGCGTATGTTGGTCAATTCATTAGTTGTTTGGTGCTCAAGGTCCACGGTTTCTTCTTTTTTTTTCATTTCATTTTGAAATTATTTGAGACGAATTGAAATATGCTGTTTCAAAAGGAAAAGCTGGAAGAGTGCTGTATGTGCTGTAGACTATGCCATAGTCGACATTTGGTAAATAAAAACATGGTATTAATCCTGGTAAAAGTATTTTATGTCATAAAAAGGTTTCTATATTAATGACAGTAAAATTACAGTATAGACTCTATGCAATAAACCAACCGGAACGGTATAACAACTAAAATGGCAGCCATGTTGGTCACAGTTCTAAGATGACAGAGAGACAGGTCTCTGGATCGATTCCACACCATTCATACCTCTCACCTGATTTATGGTATTATCATGCCAATTGGCCCGTAGTACCTTACGGAGAGAAGATTTTTTTATTTACATGGCGATGAATCTGTCATGAGTTACGTCATATTGCATACCCTCTAACTGTTATTGAATGCACATATATAGATGTCTTGGAATAATTACAATGAGGGCTCAATTATTGAACAATTCTGATTTGGGGATCTACCGGTTTATTGATCAAGAAACTCCGAGAACAAATTTACTATGTGATTTAAATTTTTAGCAGAACTTTGTGTGGGAACTTTGTCCCGAAATCACACTGTCGATCATACTTGCCATTTATTTGGTACCAATACAATTTAACCGCAAGCATTAAACATGGATGTACGAGACGTAAAGGGCCACTCATGCCACAGATAGTTGTGTAATGGCACGGGGAATTTAAATCATCACGAAATCTGGTGCACCAATCAAAAGCCAGATCCATGGCATGGCGGCGAGTGGCATGATAGAGCCGGCAACTTGTGAACCCGCCTGGCTGTATGGTATTTTCCATATACTCGTTTAGTTTTGTGGGGTTAACTATCGAACCCCAACGGTTTTAGCTTGTATTTATAATTATTTATTAACATAGGCCTATTTGTTTGTGATATTTCAAGCGTTTTAAAATTTCAAAATAATCCCATTCAATTACACGGTTGACGATGGCTCATGTTAAACATGTTAACCACAATTAAAAGTCGGTAGGCCATTTTAACCTGGAAGAACCATGGCCATACCTGGAAATGTTGTATATAGTTTTGTCTTTGATTGATTTGTATAGCCGAGGTTGTCCTCTTTCAGAATCTGCCGGGTGAAAACTACTCATCATTGAGGGTTTTCAGAAATTCAATATAGCGTTCAAAATAGCCGTCATTTTATATTATCGGCTACACCTTCCTCCAGTTTCAACCTAGCATGGTAATGTTGGTGTATAGTCATAAGTATTGGGGGCCAATTAATTCATTTAAACTTTTTTAAAAGATCACGCAGGGTTTGCTGGGAACCTACCAACAATTAATAGGAACAAATCCTTTATTGTTCGTTACTTAAAATACTTAAAAAGCAAAGATTTGATTACCGGGAGCTTGTTTCACACCCGAGAAAGCAATTTTGACCTTGACTCTTCTTAAACCATAGCAAAATCATTAAGAAAAAGAATGGGCAGCTAGACCTAATCAATCTTCCAGAGGTTATTGTCTGTTTAAAACACCGTTGTTTTTGTTTTTGCAGGACAATGTAGCATTCAAAATTTGAGGGTTAACTCCTTAACTTCCAGTTCTATTGGTGTCGCATGGGATTGTAACGAGAACGACAATGAGTTTCGAGTCAAATATCAGTTTCTGAATTCCAAGCAGTGTAATGATGGGATAAACAGTCATTCATTTGATCAGATTAATACGGATTGGATTGTTTACCCAAATACGACCATTAATTATCAAATATATTCAAATTCAACATACCTAGTTACTGTTCAGTCAAGGAAGTGGCGACAAGATCGATTTGTTTTGGGAGTTGAACACGAAGGTATAAACTTTACAACACCTGAAGGTAAGATAACCTGCTTACGTAACAAAATATCGAGTTATTATTCCAAAAGGAAGACTAGCCTATGTCGGATTTTGTTACCGTTAAATAATCGTAAAGCTGTACGAACGCAATTCGTGAAATAAAGCGGCTCTATAGGCTGGTTCTATTTGGGAAAATCGCGTTCATAGCAGCTTATTTTGTTAATTTGGGTATGCTGAACTCGAATCTGTGGTCTGCCAAGTAATATTTTTAGACACCGTGGTCTTTAAAAATACTCAAAATATTGATCCCATAGGATCGTATAGGGACAAAATTAATTTTATTCCAATAGCCCTTTCAAACATATCAAATTATGCGCCTGGCCCCATGGATAATGTTTGTGCGCGTACGACCTATCGTTAAGAAGTTATGAGACACAAAAGGTCACAGATCGATTTGCTTGTTGTGTAGGGGTCAAAAGTCTAAGTTGCTCCAATTTTCGTAAAAGTTGAAGCAAATTGTTCGCCTAGCTTACAGGTTTCAGAAAAGAATAGTTTGCACTATCTGCAATATCTAGTTATCATACACAACAAAGTGTCAAAAGATATGTAGGATTCTATAGGATTCAACGGAATTTGTATATATTTATCATCTATCTTTTGAATTTGATCGCAGGTAGAAAAATTAATCTTTTCCTGAATACCTTGAACAGTTTGCATCCATTTTTACGATCGGAGCAACTTTAATTTTTCACCCCTGTATAACAAGCAAATTGACCTTGAAGCTGTTGAGCCTCATAACATGGTAACTATATGTTCTACGCGTAATTTACTTTTTATGATCCTTAGAAATATATTAAATTTGAGACGTTTTTAGTGAATTTGGAGCATGTTTAATTTTCCCCTGCATGATCATATATGGGGTTTGTGGGTTTTATTTTAGGATCACGGGGTTTTAATATAGCTTGGCAGACAAAATGTTTGAATTCAGCACACCCGAATTAACCAAAATAATTTGGTTCTCAGTTTTTACGCGAACTTGCCACTTGTGATGCACATATTTCCAAAATAGAACCAGTCTATAATTATAAACGTCCAGTCACCCAACGTTTTGGGTATTGGTTTCAGTGGCCGAGAACGATTTTCTGTTGCGAGAACCGCATGAGCAAAGTTATGTATACGTGATAACTCACAAATCCAGCTAACATCCTCTTGGTCATGTTGGTGTTAAATGGTCCCATTCCGCCGCTAGATCTCTCTCTCTCTGGGTCAGATGGCGCAGGATTGCGCTGCTGTGGTCTTCACAAGAGTACGACATCTACTCTATCAAAAGCTAAACGTGTTGCACCATACATTCCGTGTGACTTTACGTTCTTCCCATCATTTGTCCAAGATGTTGATGGACATCCCCTTCCACGATGGCATTCCACGGCTCCCTGAAGAGTCTGCTTCTCAACCCCACCATCCTTTCTTACAATGTGGCGCAATTTTGCTCTCAATGATGGACTTTCCGATGTTTAAGTCTGTGCCAATCTTATTCAGGACCCAGTTGTTTGTCTTCTTGTCTTTCCAAGATACTCCCAATAGCCTCCTATAGTACCACATCTCAAATGCATCTATATTCTTCCTGTCATTATTTTTCATTGCCTCATTTTTCATTCGCAACCGTATGTAGTAATTGAGAAGACTGTTGCATCAAATAACCGTACCTTGAGGTTGATTGATAAACCACGACTCTTTCAGATCTTTGACATACCCAGCAAACACAAAACGTTTTCGACGTCATTCGCAAAAGGTTATAAAAGGTTGTCAGAAAACGTTTAATATCGGGTTATATAAAGGATATATTAAGAGTATAAAACGTTTTCATAACCTTAAAAAACATTTTTTGATAATCTACTCCTCAGCAAACAAAAATGTTTTACAGAAAACGTTTAAATGTCGGGTTATATAAAGGGTATAAAACGTTTTAATAACATTCCAATAACATTCTTGAAAACTTGATACAAAGCATTCTAAACAGAATGTTATTTTGGGGTTGAAAAAATATTTTGCGAAAAATGTTTGCCCAAAATATTTTCAATAACGTTTTAAAAACGTTTTCATGACCTTTATATAACCCGACATTTAAATGTTATTAAAAGGTTTTGAAAAAAACATTTTAAGAACATTTCTGTGTTTGCTGGGTTCAAATATTTTAATATAATGTTTTTTAAAAATTGACACAATATTTGGCAAAAATGTTTGCAAAAATAGTTTACAATAACATTTTCTGAAAACATTTAAAAATATTGTTGTAGTGTGTATTCATACAAAACGTTTTAAAACGTTATCCTGACCTTTATATAACCCGACATTTTAATGTTATTAAAACGTTTTTACTTAAACCAAAAGCCAAAATATAACTTATTTAAAACGTTTTTAAAACGTTTTTGTGTTTGCTGGGTACTCTGTGTTGTTGTCCTTGCCATAGCTAATCTTCTTTTGATCTCAGATGTGGTATCATCTTTGTTGTCTATCAATTGTTTAACCACCTTGATCTTTTGACCATCTATCAAAAAGTCCTCTCCAGTTCCATTTCTATCAATAACCATTACTTTGGTCTTCTTGGCATTTAGAAGAAGGTCTTTCTCCTCACTGGCTTCCTTGATGCATTTCAAAAGGGTCAGCAGATCCTTTCTATTGCTGCATATTAGGGTGGTATCATCAGCATAGGGTAGATAATTTTGTAATACTGCTGCCACCAAATTTGACTCCACCAGCAAACCCGTCCAAAGGTCCTCCCACGGTGTACTCAATAATTATATAAATTTACAACCTCCTTATACTACCCCCCCTCCCCGGTAGACTCTCACACATATTTTAAACGTATTGCAAATTCACAAATATTTAAACATGATATCGGATATAAACTGTTCCATTATACCATTGGTGTAACAAATACTAATTGTTGACATTCTTACAATTGACATTCATCATAGCAAAAAATAGTTACATAAAAATACATCATAGGTCGATTACAATGTTTCCATACAAATGTTTAATAATGGCTTCATATTTATATTTTATATAATTGATTTCACACTAATTGCAGCGATGGTGTTGACAGTATCGGGTATAAACAGTTACAAGAGTATGCAGGCAACATGGAATGCGGTTCCAGACAGGTGCTTACACTTTGAGTACCAGCTGCTACTTGAAGACGGTGCAGTAGTCAAAGAAGGAATCGTATCGAACTCAGATATACTTATAAGTGGTTTAGAATGTGATACCAACTATATATTTAGACTGCGATATAAAATGATTACGAAAAGTGAACCATGGAGCGACTGGTTTAGTACACCACATCGTACATACTTTCACGGTACTAAAATAAGAAAATAAGATCCACAATCTATTAATATCTGAGACGTACATACTGTACAAAGAAATGTTTACATAAATACGTACAGATGCTCTTATTAATTAAGTAAAGTGTAGTTCAGAACTATAAGTTTTATAAATATATATATTATTTTAATTAATTATTAAGGGTTAGCATTGCGATTGGTTACGCGTACAATATTTCCGCGCTGTCACTTACGCCCTCCATAATAGACAACCTAAAATATTTGGTCAACGAAGTGACATTTTTCTTTAAATCGCACTATTTTGTGGTAATAAAATATAAATAAAGTGTGTAGTATTATCCTTCACACCCGAATAATATGTCTTCCACAGTAAAACCGTTTAAATAATGGGTTCAGCTGCGCCTCGCCCATTATTTATATTATTTATATATTTACTGCCTTGGACACATATTATTTGGGTGTAAAGGATACTACATTACCCTTTCTTTCTTGAATTTATATAATTACCCGTTATCATTGTATTCGCCATCGAAGTGACGTAATAATCATATCATATCATACCATAGCAATTACAATTTTTGAACAGATCGCCTTGCACTACAAGCAGATTGCACTAATCATATGTGTATGTCTGCATTCATAGATTGAATACAATAACGCTCTTTTCAAAGATACTAATTTTAAAGGTGCGAGAGATCAGCATTTCTTTGACATTTAAGGTTCAATGCATAGGTACAGCATGAACGTTATGGTGCAGGGCGATATAGTCAAAAATTGTTTTCATTTATTGCTATGGTAGTTAATCCGATTATTACGTTACTTCAACATCAGGTGAATACCGAATGCTTAGTGCCAGAAGTGGGTAAGTTTAATAGCTGCCCTGTGTAATTGCCATATGTAGATGAGTACAACATGCTGTGTGTAAATTGCCAAATGTTCACAGGGCAGATATTGCACTTACCAGCATCTGGCACTGAGTAGTAGTCGATACTAACGAATCACAGATAACTATAAACTAGTCATTTTATAGTGGACATATTCGACTGTTTACGCTTTAAAAAGCCGTTCTTACCATTATCATGTTTATCGCTACCCGTACCAAATAATATAATAATATGCGGCTAATAACTTATTTGAACAATCAGAACTATTTTTGTTAGCAAGAACACGCACAGCATTTTGGGAAAATACTCCGGGGAAAATGCATACAAGATTTTACAAACTAATGTTACTGCTAGAGAGTCACGTAACCATGTTATGATAATATCAACTTACAGATGCATCGGAATCTCATGTTCGGGTGAAAGCTGTAACATCAAACTCGGCCACATTTATCTGGCAACCTCTACAATGCAACAATAAAACGTACACGATAGAGTACCACTACGAGTTGCAGTTATAGAGGTCCGATCAAAAAGCTGCTGAGGGAGTAGTAACGGATACTGAGATCACCTTCAACAATTTGAAAATTGGTGGCGAATATGGGTTCCGAATTTGGCAACGTATTCCCACAACAGAACATACATACGGATATACAATTCCTTCGACAGATTGGATATATGTAACAACTGGTTTGTATTTTTAACATTTATTTGTTTCAATATTAATTTAATCAAAGCCATATTATAACATTTCTGTAAAAATAGATTAGTATTTATTTTCCATAAAATGTTAGCATTTACTGCCAGATATGTCCCCTTTTAATTTTGAGCCGAACAAGTGAGGTAAAGCATAGAAAATTGGAATTTACTACTAGCGCCCAAGCATGTTACTCCCGCGGTTGTAATACGGTCCGATCCTCGGGGTGTGTGTGTGTGTATTGGTATCCCGCACGCCGTGTACGTACTGTGCATATGTGTTCGACTAATATTTCCATCGTAATAATAAAACGCCGGTTCCATCGTTTTATTCAAAATCTCAGATTTTGGCAAAACTACAGCACCTAAAGTCTTGATTTTTGCAGAGTGTCTTTATTGACTAAAGTACATTACAATCGTGTAAAAAGCAGAATTTAAAATTGTTTTGATGGCGTTCTCCTCAGCAAATGTTATAATATGGCTTTAATCAATAATGTATTTATGTTCTTATATAATTATGTACTTATATTATACGCATCTATTCATTTGAATGAAGTTTTATTGTTATTAATTCGCTGTGTATTCAGTTTTGATATTACTTTCGATATTTGTGTGATTAAAGTTACGATGAGAAAAATATAGGTGATAGTATAATGATTACATTTGCATGGTATTTTTTTACAGTATTGTGTTGAATAATAACAGGTTTTTTTGTCTTGACTAAGGAATATATTTTGGTGATTCAACAATAGTTTTTAATGAAGTATTGCATGTCGTAATTTAAGGAAACTATCAGGACTGGAAATAAATGGACACGCGTTTAAACGGTTTCATTAATCTCTTTAGTGGTATAATTGCCTGGCGAACAAAACTTACCATACTTTGTAATGTCATAAAATTGAAAAGCCTGTCTCTTCCAAATGCAGCATTGGATACTCTTGAAATGTACAGAATGTCTAGTTTATGACTTATGATACAATTAATCTACAATTTATTTTGGATCTTATGTTTAATTTTGATGTGTCACTCACTCATCCATTATCAATGAAACCTGATGGGTACCAATTATTTTGATACAGCCTGTACTTGTACAAATAGCGGATTTATATTAAACATCTTCATGTTCGTATGGATTTGTGTATGATTTTTTTGCATCAGATGACACTGGAACTATAAGATCAGGTCATGATTACATGGCCTTGATTGGAGCATTTTTGGGAGCTATATTGATTGTAGTTATCGTCATTGGTTTGATAATATGTGCTTATATCAGGTAGGTCTGTGATTTTTATTATTGTTGTGGTGCTAGTGGTGGTGTTAAATACAGCCTTTTTCAAAAGAATTGTGCAAGTGAAAAACACCCTCTATGGCAATTAGAAAATACCATTGTGACATGATGCTTACATTAACGTCAAGGGCGTAGTCTTAGCTCTTAAATGCTGTTTGTTCTGTTCAATTTGCTTGTTTTAATCTCGAGATTTAGTTAACCACGAAAGGGTAAAATCACAATTGTGCCACTTTTGCTAGGGAAGAGGGCTGCACATGTAAATCAATGATACCTGATGTTGATGCGTCTAATGCACTCCCCCTTCGGGGCTTGTGCATAAGACGTATCAACATCAGCGCACATGCATTACTTTGTCTAATTTCTCTCCCAACAAATAATATGCGTTCATTAACCTATAATTTTGCAATATTATTTTGTTTCTCTTATAACATGTCTTGAGTGACAAAGAAAACAGTATTTACCATGATAAAATCATTGACATGCATATGTATTTAATTTTACAGCAGAATGTGAAATATATTCTCTTTTAATCTGTTTTAAGTGGAAAAAGAGAATCATATTATAATACCTGTGTCATGATAAAACAGTCGAAACTATTTTTATTGTTGTATAATTGATGCGTTCTTTTGATTTCACGAAGGAACTCTTGATAAACGTGATGCTATCATTGCTGTACATGTAGTCCTCTTGATCTTTCCATGTAAAAGTGGCACAATTGTGATTTTACCCTTGCGTTGTTAACTAAACATATCTCGAGATTAAGCCAAGAAAATTGAACAGAACAAAGGGCATTTGAGAGCTAAGACTACACCCTTGACGTTGATGTAAGCATCATGTCACAACGGTATTTTCTAATTGCCATAGAGGGCGCTTTTCACTTGCACATTTTTTTATACAGGCTGTAGTGGTGTTGCTGATGGGCGTCAGTGGCGTCCGCAATTTTCCCCGCCCCGACTGACTGAAAAAAGTGGGGGCACGTGCCACCCCCACCCCTCCCCACACACACACCCACATCCTTTTAGCACGCCACTGCGGGGCGTTAACGTTACGATGATGGTGGCGGTGGTGTTTGGGTATTGGTGCTGGCGATTGTGTGCATTTACGAAAGCAAATTAAATGTTACTGGCGGACCAGTTATGATCTTTGCATGGTACTAATGTAGTGTTATCATATGTTCAAATTTAATTTGTAGAAAACTCACAAAAATAGCGACCGCAGATAGAAAACTCAGAAAAATAAAACTCGACCAAGCAACCGCAGAAGCTGAAAACTACGAGATGAACAGGTTATTGAACCTGATGGGGATAACCCGGTGAGGGCATTATTAGATACAAAGGTCTTAATATGAACAATATTGAGGCAAAACAATGAGTACCAGCGTCTTGGTGGCACTAATTATAAATCTCAAAAAACAATATTTGAAATAACTTATATATTGTGTTTTATGACTATTATCCGGGACATGTCGTATTCATTACAGCTGTACCCGTTGTTATGTTTTTATTATTTGGTAGCGAGAGGTTTTGTGAAATCATTTTCACTATACTTTGGTATAGAAGTAAACTGTGTCTATAAAAATTGAGAAAAAATCAATGGCAACTTATAAATGGTTTAACTTTAGAAAATACCCTATTCTGTTCTATTTTGCTTGCAGCATTCAAAAAATATAGAAATAAGGTTAATGCTTTAATACAAACATTTAAAAAAAGAGTATAATCAAAAGCAATTTGAGTCAGTTAAACACAATTTACATAAGACGTGGAAAACAATTCTATAATTGGACGTAAGAAAAGTAGAATGTACAAGCTTAATTTAAAAATACTCAACGTGATATATTTGATTCTGAGAAGATTTCAAATGAATTTAATGACTTTTTTGTCAATATAGGACCAAAGTTAGCCTCCAATATCAAATGTACTGGGGAAAATTATTATGATTATTTAGAAAAACCATTCAGCAGTAGTATGTATATGAAACCAATCGTAAGTGAAGAAATTATAAAACTTATACATAAGTTCAATCAAAATAAGAGTGCTGGTCATGACAACATTTTAAACTACATTGTTAAAAGAATTACTAAAGAAATCTCAGATCCATTAACAATAATTTGTAATCTCTCTGTCAGGGATGGTGTCGTTCCAGATGAATTAAAAGTAATTCCTATCTAAAAAAGAGAATCCTGAATGTTTTTCTAATTATCGTCCTGTTTCAGTTTTGCAATAAATATTTAAGACTTGTGTTTAACAGATGCATGAATTATATTGACAAATATAATATATTAAATGATAAATAGTTTGGATTTAGAACAAAACCAAATCAGTAATTCAGTTGAAAAAAAAAACCTTAGGAATATTCCTGGAGTTGTCAAAAGCCTTTGATACTAATTGATCATAGCATATTATTTAGAGGTAATGTCTTGAAATTGTTTGAAGATTATTTATCAAATAGAAAGCAGTATGTGTATTATAATTCATGTAAATCTCAATATAAAAATATTCAATGTGGAGTGCCCCAAGGATCAATCCTGGGCCCATTATTATTTCTTTTGTATGTAAACGACATCATAAACACCTCATCGATTCTTGAATTTGTATTGTTTGCCGACGATACCACCATCACCTACCCAGCAAACACAAAACGTTTTCGACATCATTCGCAAAAGGTTATAAAAGGTTGTCAGAAAACGTTTAAATGTCGGGTTATATAAAGGGTATATTAAGAGTATAAAACGGTTTCATAACCTTAAAAAACATTTTTTGATAATCTACTGCTCAGCAAACAAAAATGTTTTACAGAAAACGTTTAAATGTCGGGTTATATAAAGGGTATAAAAACGTTTTGATAACATTCCAAAAACATTCTTGAAAACTTGATGCAAAACATTCTAAACAGAATGTTATTTGGAGGTTGATAAAATATTTTGCGAAAAATGTTAGCCCAAAATATTTGTAATAACGTTTTAAAAACGTTTTCATGACCTTTATATAACCCGACATTTAAATGTTATTAAAATGTTTTGAAAAAAACATTTTAAGAACATTTATGTGGTTGCTGGGTTCAAATGTTTTAACATAATGTTATTTAAGTATTGACAAAATATTTGGCAAAAATGTTTGCAAAAATAGTTTACAATAACATTTTTGAAAACATTCAATAATATTGTTGTAGTGTGTTTTCATACAAAACGTTTTAAAACGTTATCATGACCTTTATATAACCCGACATTTTAATGTTATTAAAACGTTTTTACCTAAACCAAAAGCCAAAATATAACTTATTTAAAACGTTTTTAAAACGTTTTTGTGTTTGCTGGTATTCACATACAGACATTTTGTCTAAGTATGATCTAGTTAAAGCCATATTATAACATTTGCTGTTGAGGACGCCCTCACTGATTTTTTAAAATTCATTTTTTTACACAATTATATTGTACTTTATTAAACCAATATACAATGCAAAAATCAAGACTCTAGGTGCTGTAGTTTTGTCAAAATCCGATATTTTGAATAAAGCGCCAGAACCGGCGTCTTATTATTACGATGGAATTATTAGTCGAACGCATACACGATGTTCATAACACACAGTGCGGGCCGGTGATCTACACAACAAAGGGTCGTACCATAACATGACCGAAGGAGTGGTACGTATTGGCGACATACGCGCTGGTAGTAAATTCCAATTTTCTTTGCTTTGACGTAGTTGTTCGGCTCAAAAATAAAAGGGGATATATCTGACAGTAAAAACTAACATTTTATGTCAAAGAAATGCTAATCTATTTTGTATGATAATGTTATATAAAGAATAACTTGAAGTCAATAATTGGTTTAAGACGAATTAGCTGTCAGTTAAGGGATCTAAAATGAGCGTTTATTGCGTTTCGACAGTATTTTTTGTGGGACATGAGAGAACCTCAGACCTATCGAATTGCATTCTGAATACGAAGCATGTCTTTCTGATATCAAATAATTTTCATTTTTTGAAAATCACAATATAATACAAATTTTATGACAAATTATAAAAATGTGATATTTATCAAATTTTTGATATATAACAGCCCTCGAAGTAAATTATATAAATCTAATGTTATATTCTTAAAGTGTATGTAGCAGGGAGGAAAAGCCGACGGTCAATTGAAAATTTTGACCTTTCATATTGAAGATATGGATTTTTTCCCAAAAGACCTAATTTTTTTGGTGTTTTGGGGAAAAATCCATATCTTCAATACGAAAGGTCAACATTTTCAATTGATCGTCGGCTTTTCATCCCACCTACATACACTTTAAGTATAAATCATCAGATTTCTTAAGTTTACTTCAAGTACTGTTAAATATCAAAAATATCAATTTTAATGATTTGCCATAAAATGTGTATTAAATTGCGAATTTCAAAAATAAAATTATTTGATATCAGAATGACATTCTTCGTATTCAGAATGCAATTCGATATGTCTGATGTGCTCTGATGTCCCAAAATAAATACTGTCCAAACGTTCATACCCCAGCCCTTAATGCAAGTAAGACCAATTATATGGTACTTGGAACTAACCATAAAACATCACGTATATCAAATAATGTAAAAAAGATATCATATTGGACAATACTACCCTAGAACGGGTTGACAAGACCAAATTCCTAGTAGTGACAATTGACGAAAATTTGACATGGAAAACTCACATTGATAATATATGACATATCATATGGAATTAAGCATATTCATGTATAAACATTTTTGTAATCAGCTACCTGTAGCATTCGAAAACTATTTCATGCAGCAGATAAATCGATATAAGTATCACACAAGAAATTCCGATGACTATAATATATGTCCTACAAAAAACATAATTTGCTCACAAAACAATAAGAGCTGCCGGTCCTAGGAAATGGAATATTACTAATAAATATATAAAGTCAGTAAACCAGTTTAAATTACAAAATAAAGAAAAGTCTAATAAAAAAAACGTCTAATATTTAGCCATTATTTAATGACCAACTTTGAGCCTCTTACCCATCATGACAAAAATCGCCTACCGAGATTTCATGGGCACATACTTCGTCTGTCAGACTCATGGCAAAAGAAGACCTGGACGTCCACGTCTGACCTATATACGATTAAACGAGGAGGCCGGTAAAACAAACTAAAAACACGAAAACATAATAATATAATCATTGGACACTTGGTTTTTTTTTTTTGGTTTTTTTAAATCATTCTTTATTAATCACATCATAAAAAAAATACATCAAAATTAACAAAAGAATGTACGATCACCCCCAGGACACGCTGAAAACCTGCGTTAGCAGGCCATCAAGCAGGCAGGAGGGCCTTAAAAAGGCAACACAAAACACAATAAAAAATACAACTATTATAAAATACAAATGCCAAAAAAGTTTTTAACACAGCAAATGAGGACGTGGGGAGAGATGCAAAGCAGAGAGCAAAGGGGGTGGGAGAGCTAGATTTTGAGGTAAGGAGCTGCCTCCCAATGGGGCTCATTACGGGCGTTCCAGATTGTAAAGCTGCTGACTAGCGCGATCTTACTAATCTCCCGGACCAATTGCTTGGAGAATTTGGCTCCTGCGAATTTGAAGGTGTCACGCAATCTCCCCACGTTCTCACTTGTAACCAGACCCCTGGACCCAATTTCAAAACAGTTCAGGTAACATTTGAAACCTTTTTGGATGATATCAGATTGCAAATTTTGGTATTTGGAAAATTTTCGCACGTGGGCGTTTTGGATGTTTGTTTCTAAAGGAACAGTTAGCTCGAATATGTGAATGGACTTTTTATGGTTGTCAATGATGATAAGATCGGGTTTTTGAGCAGTAGGCAGGATATTTGGTGGAAGAGTGCCGCCTGTTATTGTGTATCCAGGGAGGTCGGCAAAAATAGCACAATTGTCTTCGATGGTTTGGGACAGCATATTAATAATATGGGTGAGGATACTATTGTGCCGCCATGTGTACCTGCCTTGCTGGAGGGACACGGAGCAATTGTTTAAAACATGGAGGAGGGTTTGAGTGTTGTGGCATAACTTACATTTGGCATTGACTCTTTTACCCCAAGTGCGGAGGTTGGTGAAAGTGGATAAAAAGTCAATGCAAGATCTAACAGCAAAACTCAAGACCCCCCTAGCGCCGGTATCCGCTCGAATGCGCCCATGACGCTTATGCATTAATGACATAATACGCCTAATACACAAAACTGTGTGTGAAACACACGTAAAATGTCACGATGAGTAATTCAAAAGTATTTTGGAAAAAAAAAAGGTTTTCAAGTTCTTTTTGAAGGTTCCAAGGTTAGAAGGAAATCCAACTAACGTTGACCATTAATTTGTTCCACTGCTCTGCTTTGCATGCGTTTTTTGTTGCACCATGTTTGGGAGACGAGACTGACGTAGGCACTAAAACAAAATATTCTTACGCATTCTTTTGAAGACTCATTTTAGAAACACACTTTATCAATTTAATTTCTATCCTTTATTAATATTGAACTGTTTTATAATACCTTTGCCATTAAACCCAGTGTTGTCTTTATATAAGAGGAACACACCTGACTTAAAATGGTTGTTACCGACCAACTCCACCACGTTAGCATGTTGCTCATGGAGGGCAAAATACCTTCACCTCCAGATTATTTCGTCATGGACCCTGCAAACTTCGATTCAAAGTGACTGGTTGTTTGCAATGTAACAAAAACGCCATGTAAAATAACGCGCAAATTGAAAGACGCCAATTCGGGTGGCAATTTTCGTGCGACAAACCAGAATGTCGGTTCTTACTCCACATCGCAGCGAGATGCGATGCTATGAAAACTGTAATCTGAATCAGGTTTATACGAGCTCAGCGGTGAAAATTCTCATCGCGCGATGGAAATTTCGGTCCGCGATGGAGTTGGATTTTGGCTGCTGGAAAATCAAGTTCGGCGGAATGACCATAAAAGGAGATGCAGACCCCACGATGTTCTAAAAGCATCGCAGCATCGCATCGCGCTGCGATGTGGAGTAAGAATCGGACTTTATCATAGCATATTTTACACACGGGACAATTTTTAGTCGGTACTATTTGGTCTTTGATTGTAACAAAGTTTTAATTGGCCACTACACGACAATGGCTAGTTGAAGATGTCCATTTATGATATTGTGACTGAGTGTTTATCTTATAATAGTCATGTAAGTTTGCGCTGTGGATATAATACATTGAAAGTGTCAAAAGTCATCTAAGTGGTACCGAAAATTAAATTATGTTGTTTATTGACTCATAATAAATTGCATACAATGTTGCCACACTTAGTATGACTTTGTAATCATTATTTCATTCATTACGGACACTGACCCACAGCAATTTTGTGTAAACCAATAACAAACTTTCCCTGCATTCATATAATATAAACATTTCATTGATTCGGTTCCCTTTGATCCCATCCACGTGACAGATTTACTCTAACGCTCCGCTTCTGTTGAGAGACGGTTGTTCTTTGACATTTTAATACAATTTTATCATCTCAACCAGAAGGTTGACATGATACAATTTTACACAATTTGAACTTTTTCCCAGATGACTAAAAGTATGCATAGTGTTGTCATTGCACGAAGGATGTCATTTTGAACGTGAACTGGTAGCTATTTTTAGTTCATAAATATATTTACTATTCTGTGGACAAATATTGTGATCAAATGTAAGTAAAAAACTAAAATTGATATAATGCCAACCTGACATTCAGTCAAGACTACATGACCGTGGGTTAGTAAACACTCTCCTTATTATTAAAGGTCCGTAACCCGATCGACAGCATCACCCCCCCCCCCCCCCCGAATGTTTTCATTGTTGATGAGGTTTTGGTATCACATAATAGATACTATTTTTCTCATTAATATCCTGAAATTTGACGACGCTCCAAGTCGATGTATTTCTGGAGAAATCATGAAACACAGCGGTTTTTACAGGCTACCATTTTGTAAATAATAAAAATTACTTCGGATTTCTGGGCAGGGAATTAATTGCGAATCATCAGTCTCCTCAACAGCTACTTTGGTTTCGCGTCATACACATTCTGTGAAAAAAGCGAACCACACTAACTGCTGAGGAGACAGTGCGCCGTATTTAGTTATAAAAATTCCACGATAGACGTAGTGGGCTAAATAGCTCAATCGGTTAGCGCATTACGCGTTACCCGAGAGGTACCCGGTTCAAAACCCGGTATCAGAAGGTTTTTTTCCTCTCCATTTTGAACCCAATCTTTTTTATATTCATTTGAAATGTACATATTGCAAGGCGAAATATATTTAGTTTCCTTTTTTTCTGAAACGGTACAAAAAAAACCCAAATATTTTCCGTTCAATACGGGCCGGGCATTGAACGGGAGTTGTTGTTGTTGCTTGCCTGCCCAAAATGCAATTCACGTATACCAAGGTATTGGATTGCAAATTTGGCTATTTATTCACATTTACGCTGAAAATGCTCTCGTTTTTACACAAAGCAGCATAAAGGAGGCGATATTTGATATTATTATGTAATTTTAAAGACAATCCATATCCAAAACCAATAGGGTTACCCCCCATTTAAAAAAAAAAAAAGGAAAAAGGTTCAAAATCCAATTCTTATCGCAATACGATAAATTGCAATGGTCCATACAGAGAAGTTTAATACCGTATGGTATCTGTGGTTTCAGTCAAGTCTAGGGAACTAGGCTTGTCTTTTCGTAAAAACCCGATACTCTCAAAAATATCGGTATTTACGGAAGCGCCCTTTATACTGTGTAAAATACATTGAAAATTGTCGGCTACAATATTAATGAATGCATAAGTACAAAATAAAAATGTAATAATAATAATCGCGTACAAATAAATACGGCGATCGAAGACATCGTAAAAAGAGCATCAGTATAAAATGGGTATAAACTTTAACCCTTATTTGTTAAATTGCATTTTTACTTTTCAAGAAATAAATTATCTTATCGGAAATCTGAGAAGGATTAGATTTAGTCACCTTAGATTTAGTTCCAAATCCCTTAACAGACTGGACGACGTAGGAATAAACATAAAATAAATCTATGAACTTGTCATATTCCTTAAGTGCAGTAGCATAAAGGTTTTAATCGTATATTATTTTGACCATTAAACACTATACCATAATTGGCACTCTCCAATTATGTACCGGAAAACAATTACTAAGCAATTTACTCAGAATAAAATGAAATGAAAGCAAATATCGACTTCTTCTTTGCATGGATAGGCGCAGTTAATGAATTAGTTTGAAGCGTTTGGCGGTTGAAGAAAGGACTGTGGAGTGGATTAAATACGTAATACACAACATTATTTACAAAGTATTTGTAAATTTGGATCCTATAAATGTGGCATGTGCAAACAGGGAGGGGGCGGGCAATTTTTTCAGGCCAAGAGGGGATTACGCCGTTTGGACATTTTCTCGGGGCTCATAAATTTTGCACCGCTCTATTTACAATGGGGTTATAAGATTTTCGTTGATAAAGATGAAGCCGAATGTACGAATGCTTTTCCCCGCGTAGATTAAGGTACATTGAAAATAGTTGAAGGTTACCGTAAACGTATTTAGTATGACATCCAGGCAGTAGATTGGGCTATTCCATTTGAAATCCACACTATCCCTGTGGAAGATTTAGCTTAAGTCTTCACATAGGGAGTATGAGTTTTGATTAGAGTAGACAATTGGGTAACTTCCATTCGAAATACTCACTCCAGTTGTGGAAGATATAGGTAAAGCCATAACACAGGGGCAGTATGGGTTTCAAAATGATTGACTCTGACCAATTACCTTTGAAAAAATACTCCCCTGTGAGAGATATTTCCCAAATCTTCCACATGGGTAGTTTGGATTTCAATTGGAATAGCCCATTGATGATTAAATGCTTAATCTTTTAAAAGGTGACGTATTTGTCAGTTGAATGCTTATAATCTTTTTTAATGTCGCATTTAAGTCAGTCTAACGGACGCTGCATACTTTTTGTTCAACATGTCTTCGTTGTTTAATCTATTTTTGTTATATTTCCATTAATTTTTAACTTGTAACGAATGTTTGATGACGTTGATGACATATTTCCACCAGACATTCGACATTAAATATAATTGTTTTTCTGTCAAGAAACATTCGTTAGAAGATTAAAAAAATAAATTGAAGTAGATTAAACAACGAATGTCTTATACGTCGACTATTGGTAGTATATATGGCCCTTAAAGGTGGGTAACCTGATTGAAAATCTCATCCCCCACTTTACCTCATCAAAATGCTGATTTTGGTATCAGATGAAAGCTCATATTTTTTCTCATAAACATATTGAGATTTGGCGTTCCAAATCGGTGAATTTCCGAAGAAATCATCAAAAAACTGCCGAATTAGTCTCAACTATAGTATACCATAGTTGAGACTAATTAGGCAGTTTTTTGATGATATCTTGGGAAATACACTGAGTTGGAACTTCTAATTTCAATATGTTTATGAGAAAGAAAGGGCCTTTCACTTGAAATACTTGAGTGCTTGAAAGGGATGACATTTTATGTTATACGTAAGTTTTAAAGAATTTGATTTTCCAAATATATCAGGTCACCTTCCTTTAATACCATATCAATAAATAGTGGTTCATTGATTCGTGATTCGTCTACAGTTTTGCACAATATATAAGATAAAAGTTTTTTAACATGACACCACAGCCAATCTGAGGTAGATTTCTGATATCTCAAATAAAAAGAGATCAGTCTTGCGCACATTGTGGTCATCTTGATCTTCGCATTGGCTGTGGAGTCATGCTCAAAATCGGTACCGTATTTATTGTGCATACTGCAGACCCATTAATCAATACATGTACAGTGGTCATGCGTTATATGCGACCATCCATCTCAAACCGCTCGTAAAGTCGGCAAATTGTATTTCGAGATACAGTGCAAAATATGCATAGAGGTTGTATTCATATGTCCCTAATATTTGTCCGACATGTTTCTCATTTTAGACCAGTCAAACACCAATCTTTAATCCTATTGTTGAAGAGGATAATAAGCTTATACTTATGTATAGCATTAGTAAAAAGCTTAAGTCTTTGTTTGCTTTGGCTAAATCCTGTTCAAGTGGTGGGTTAATATTTGATATTTAATACTAGCAATGTGGAAAAAAAGAAATAATGTAGTGCCAAAAAAAAAAAAAAAACTCCGCTTCTGGATATCGTTTGAAGTCAAATGATATACCGTAAACGTTCGCCTAATGGCGCTTTTGGATTCTTAGAAATGTGAGAGCGCCATCCTTGTAAAATCTCAACAGCATTAAGGATGCGTGTATGTTAAATTGAGCAACCTGGACATAATGCCTCAGAAAAAATATCGTGACATGACCCAATACTTTAGGTCACTAGGTTAGTTGCTAGAGCAGCAAATGTTTTAGGGTTTCTTCAGGTATTCTTTCTCAAAGTGCCATTGGACTTAATTTGTAAATCGATTCATACGTTATACCTAACTCATTTTGGTAAATCTTTTTATAATATTTTAATTTCTTCATAATTTTTTAATATTCTTCAGTTCAAAATTACACCCTTCTATTGTCTGACCCGTTAGCTCAGTCGGTAGAGGGTGCGCCTTGAATGGTGAATGGTACTTGTTCGAATCTTAATTTCTGCCCCCACTTTTATGTGAAGAAGGGTCAAGGAATGTTTTTGGATTTTGTCCCCATTTTACGAACGAATATTGTGAATTTTTTTTAATTTAATTTTAATTTTCGTATTTTTTTAGATAAATAAGCACTGCGAACAAACGGCAACAAAAAACCGCTGACAAAATTTGCTCCACCTGCTACCTATCAATGCGTGATATATTCCACTACATTTAACAGTTAAATGACCTTTGAAAAATAGAACGGCCTCAATGTTTCAAATTGTGTAACTACATTATTTTATTCATTTATGCATTATAAATGATCAGCTATTGTTTCTTTTCTTAAAAGGATCGAACCCAAGTAGATCAGACCATTGATCATATAACTATCAGACCACGAAGTATACATAACTCCGTGATGGTATCGGAACCAAGCACTGTTTGTATGGCGATCATTGCGATCACGCTATTTTGGTATGCCTTTTTTGTGTACTGATTGTTTCGATCGTGGTTCATTACTTAAGCGCGTGATCCCGTTGACATAGTAACATTACGTAACTTCGATACCGGGCTTCGATACTGAATAGTTGTTGAGTGCACATAATATGGAAAGCCATTGGGGTATTGTGTGCTTTCCAAAACGCCTTATGTTCTCATTGTGTTGTGGAATCCTAGCCAGTATTCAATGATAGCTATAGAGGCCTTGCGTTTATCGATTGGCTCCAAACAAAGGTTTTGATCCGGTTTCTTCACCGTAATCATGGCGCAGTGCAGTCCATTCAATCAAATGTTGTCATCAACCTATTTGATCGTAGTGCATTTTGTTATGTGTGTGAGACGAACTCTGAACTGTCGCGGTAGATGCAATCATGCTTTTGTTGAATGCATTTGAGTAGTCCGCCATATTTACGGGATGATACGTCATATGCACAGCCTCTATTCAGTTGGTCGTTGTATGATTTTGTTCGTTCACTCATTCAAATTTTATTTATATCATTTGAAGACTGAGTCTATTATGATACATCCTCCGTGGAACAGTTTCAAACAAATATAGCTAGGGATTATTGGGGCAGAGGTTATCTTTTGAATCCTCTTAGAGGGCTATCATTTTTTTTCGGAAGGGGGGGGGTCACAAATTTACAAAAAGTCTGCGTCAATAAAATTGCGCATCCCCTATTTTGGCAACAAAAATTTTATGATCCCAAACCCCAAAATTGTATTGAAATCAGTCTTTTTGAATAAAATAACACACTTTCTGTGGTCATCCTGTGACTCCTACATTTTGGTCATAAAACATTTTATGACCCTCCTATTATTCTTTCCAAGACTTTATGACCCCCGTATATTTGGGACCCCCCCCTTCGAATAAAATGATATACCTCCTATGACCACTGATGCATAGGCAAGAACACTCGCGCGAATTGAAAGATTTGTCGCACGCGACAGTTCGTCTCACACACATAACAAATGCCTATACAATCAAATAGGTTCATTACAACATTTGATTGAATGGGTTGGCTTACTCTAAAATGAAACGATAAAAACAAAGAATCATGAAAAAAAACCATACAAGATAAAATAATAAAATTATATAAACAATGTTAAAGATAAAATCAAGAAAATAGAGAATAAAATTTCCTCAAATCAGAAAAAAAAACATTGACAGACATCATAATCTGTCAGAAATTACTGCATGAGATTCGAACCATCAATCTTCTCCACAAGTTCTCTTTATCCTCGCACTATAGTCTAATGCTCTGCTCACTGGGCCACAACGTATCAGGTGAATGATTTCCGCATTATCATGAACAAGTTTGTTCGATCTTGTTCATAATTGTATGTGTCGATAGGTTTCACCCTTTTAACTACACGTACCCTTAATGATCAGTGATAATAGTCGGCTTTTACAGGGATGGCGCTCTCTCGTTTCCATGAACTCCGTAGCGCCATTAGGCGAACGTTTACGGTATCATTGTAAATATTTTGATATATATTTTCTAAACACGGAAGAAAACAAATTTGACCAGGAGCCGACTTTACGAGCGTTTCGACCTGGACGGTCACATATTTGATTTCGTACATAATAATTTTCATCAAATACGACGACAAGTAAAGAGGGCATCAATTATTGTTAATATGAAACCCATGCTTGAAAGACAAAACTGTTTTCATTTCAATGCATCTTTTGCTTGTTCTGCTGTTTCGTTACGGTTCTTTTCATTTTGTTATTTTTTGCCTTTGTTTTGATATCAAAATATGATTCAATGTAACAACAACTGAGAAACTCAAGGACGACCAAGCAGCAGATATTGTATTTACTGTATAAACAATTCCCTATGCAAATATAACTATAACATTTATAACTAATCAGCGCATAAAGTGACGCAAAATACAATACAATTAAAACACGTATTTGTCAATCACTCTAACATTAACCCTAGCCTTAGCCCTATAGCCTTAATTAACCTAGCTAAACTCACTTCGTAGTTGACTTTATTTTTGACATAGCGCACAGTATCGAGCCTTTGTTTCAATCCCACATTTGAGCACGATAAATAAATACCCATTATTATTATTGTCCACACACTCACCCCCACACTTCCACAAATATAAAATAAATCAGAAATAAACATAAAAAAGCAGAAATAAAAACTGCATAACTTGATGCAGCCTTTGAAAGTTTCAATAAAATTATATTGTTGGAATTAATTCGACTTTGTTGTTACTGTAAACAATGGGGGTCAAAGGCGTACATATGTATTGCGAGGGAAAATATAGAGGCCCTGCATGAAATTATCGATTGGCTCCAAACAAAGGATTTGAGCCGGTGTCCTTCACCGTAGTTATGGCGGAGTGCAGTCCATTCAATCAAATGTTGTCATCAACCTATTTGATCGTAGTCATGGTAGTGCAGGGTTATGTGTGTGAGTGAACTGTCACGGTAGATTGCAATCATGCTTTTGTTGAATGCATTTGAGTAGTCCGCCATATTTACGGGATGATACGTCACATGCAAGGCCTCTATTATTAATGTCAGATATAATCCATTAGATATTTACGCAATATTCCTTCTCTCAATATTTACAAAGGTTTGATGCAGATTTAGTTGTTGAGAAAGGGTGAGATTTGTGGTATCTGGAAATTACGAGCATAACGAAAACCGCGGAGTTTGTATTTGCCGCTGGCGAATTTCATGTCTATCTTAAGGGGGTACTACACCCCTGGCAAATTTTTTGCCTATTTTTGCATTTTTCTCAAAATTATAGTGCGTTGGTGACAAGTAAGATATGTATATTATAGGGGGCAAGGACTACAACTACTGCACTGTAAATTCAGCAACTCAAGGCAAGTAGTTATTGATTTATTGATCAAATATTGGTTTTCCTCATTTTGACTGTAACTCCACAACTGTTGTCTGTGCTGAAATAAAATTTACAGTGCAGTAGTTGTAGTCCTTGCCCCTATAATATACATATCTTACTTGTTACCAATACGCTATCATTTTTGAGAAAAATGCAAAAATAGGCACAAAATTTGCCAGGGGTGTAGTACCCCCTTAATTGGTTTTGATTGATTACATATTTTTCTTATGCTTGTATTTTTGTGTTTGTTTCTATAAAATACGGGATTATTTCCCGCCAAAATTTCCACCGAAAAGGTATCGTCGTCTTAAGCATCCACACTATGGTGATTTCCCGTGTGCTTGTGCTTGGCGTGGTGGAATCAATACCTCTTAAATTGAATAGTGGTTCAATATAATTACGGAAATTGGACTGAATGAAATTTGGTATACCCAGTAAATTGATTGTCACTTTAAACTAGGATTCCAGGCAAATCACACAGGAAAAAAATCGTGACTTGGCTGACATCAACGTTATTTGGCAGCCAAGTTAACGTTATTGATTGAAATTCCGCTGGACAATGAATACCTGCCTATTGTTTCAGTTTATACCCGTATGTTAATCGGGGAGCTGATCCTGGTTATCATATGGAAATAGGTTTGGCTACAAAAACGATTATCTTATTAACGCATTTATGCAGTTTCCACCTCAATACACCTGATTACACAATATGTCCAAACTAGCAATGCCTTGTCTCTACACAATCTGTGCTTACCCTACACGGTTGAGTGCATAGCATCATAAGATCTGTGTGAGCTCAATTGTCAAACCATTCCGGAACAATAATTTGCGTAGAATAAGTTTAGCAAACCCGAGTGGATTTTCAAATAAATATACAACACTAAACATTCACCACTATAAACAGGCTCATATAATCGGTCGGAAATCAGTGCCATAATAAACAAAACATTGATAATGGATAGAAATAGTTCGCGTAGAATAATTTTTGCATATAATTTGGTCGGAAATCAGTGCCATAAAAAAAACAAGACATTGATGATTTTATACAAGAAGCAAACCATTCTGGAACAATGATTCGCGTAGAAAAGTTTTAGCAAACCCAAGTGGATTTTCAAATAAATATACAACAATAAACAATTCTCTACCAATAACGGAATAGGCTCGTATAATTAGTCAGTAATCAGTGCAAATTAAAAGATAATAAAAGATCTCAATTCAGTAATTCAAATAAAACTTACCTTCGGCAGCAAATATGCACAAAGAGAATCCGAGATTAAAGACAATAAATGTGCTTACGAATCCCATCCTGAAGATCTTCCCAGAATAAACAAATTTCAATAATGTTATCCTTCCAAGTTAAAACATAATGTCAACTCATTGACGCTCCAGTAAAACTTCCTCAAATCAGACGTTCGCTTTTAGTGAAGGCCGCTAGTTTTTTCATCGACTGAGTAGCTCCTATGCCGTCCTGACAGGATGAAGCGAAATTTCAACTGCTTGACGTTCAATAGATACCTCCTCACTGCCAAAGACGACTGCTTCTGGTGAAGGCCGCTTGTTATCATGTCCCAGACGCCTGCGCAACAGTGTTATATCTCTTATACATTTTGCTCCATATAAGAATTTATACATTTCATTTCACTTCGGGGGCTCCGTAAATATCCAGGTGAACAGAAATATCTTTTGAAATCTTTTTCATAAAGTTATATATAAATCGGGTTCCATTCATATATATATGTATGATAAAAAAAAAGTACGGTATTACCAATTTTATTTCAAACATTGAGCTTTGAGACATTTTTTTAAAACAGGGTGAAGACATTTCGGAAATGGGGTTTGTAGAATATAGAGTCCACAACAGGTTCTATACTTTTTGAATACTTTTTAAAATCAATCGAAAAATATATGACGAAATGCAAACGTGTTAAAAGAAATGTGCAGCATTATTTGTTTTACACGTATGGACCAAATTATAACGTCACTTGTTATTGCGTTCAGTCCCAATGGTTCATTATGTAAATAAAAATTCCCTTTAAAAGGGAAGGCCAGCCTCAATGCAGAAGAGGTCTTGTAAATAGATTGGGTCACCGTGAGAGGCATTTTTAGGATCACGCTTACATCCATGTTACATGACAGTTCACCAAACCATCAATAGTGAGAACATGCACACTGAAACAGCAAAAAACATTAACTCCTATAACTCCTGTCAACTCTTTAATTCATTACTCCAAATTGTTCTGTATTTTTGTCTTTACTGCTTTTTACCCATGCTTATTATTAAAATCAAGAAATACACTGCAGTTGTTAGTTAATTCGCTATGTTAACTCAACTTACATGCACATTTTATTTTAAAATAATTTTATATTATTTCGCAATGTATAGTTTACTATAAAGTAGATAGTGGCAAGCACATGATAAAGGACTGATCATTCACTACAATCTTCACTTTTAAACTGTATTTTTGAATGTGTTGATTGTTAGTCCGAAACTCCTGCAAAGCTATGGACATGGCATCTTACCTACTCCATTCTGTAATAGTCTGCATTGTGTGTTTTCTCAGTCTTCAATCATTTTGTTGAATGTAATTTTATGAATCAAATAAAAAAAGATAGAAATTGGCCTCACTTTAGTTATGTGTCATTTTACTTGTTTTAGATGACACAAATGCTCAGAAAATGAATTACTGAAAATGATGACGTCATCAAGATAACATAGAACAAACTGCCAGTTAAGACCTCTCAAAACTTCTTGCATTGCGCGTTGAAATGTCGCAGGAGCATTATGAAGGCCAAATGGCATTCTTTGGAATTCAAATAGACCATCTTGTGTCACAAAAGCGGTGAGAGGTTTTGAACTCTCTTCTAAGCCTATTTGCCAATAACCTGAAGCAAGGTCTAAAGTTGAGAAGTATTTGGGTTTGGCAGCGCCTAAGCTATCTAGTGCGTCGTTAATGTTTGGCAAAGGAAAATTGTCACGTGGACAAATATCATTCAATTTCTTGAAATTTATCGCAAATCTATAAGAACCTGGAGAACCAGCCTTGGGTACCATACATACAGGAAAACACCATGGACTAGTTGACTCTTTAATAATTCCTTGATCTAACATTTCATTGACTTGTTTCTTGATTTCCGCTTGAATATGTGGAGTATATCTATATGGTCGAGATCTAATTGGTGGATGTCCATTTGTTTTTATTTCATGTTTTACACCAGAATAATCTCCATGCGGACCTCCTTCCACTTTAAATATATCAATGTATTCGTTGAACAAATTAGTAATTTCTGACATTTCTGAAGATGACAAATGTTCACTGTTTACAGATACTTTAGAAAGTACTTCTTGAAGCCTAGGATCCTCATCCTTACTATCAATTGGTAATGAGTGAATTGTATTGACAAATTCTTCCTTCAAGTTAGGAAATGGAACTATTTTCTCAGATTCAATCAGTGTAAAAGTGCCTAATTTAGTCCTAGGATACAATATGATTGGTTCATCCGTTGTATTCATTACAACTAAATGAGCACATTGATCAATTACACTTGACACCGTATTGGCAACTAAAATTCCCAGGGCAGTAACACGCCTACCACCTTGACAGAGACCAATGGTTTGTACTGGTAGCCTATTGTTTATCTTTGCACAAACTACAGACTGAGTGTGAGGAGGAATTTCTTGTTTCTCTAGCACTCTAATCTGACTACGCTTTTTGAGCTTCAACTTACTATCACCACAATCAATAATGGCACAATGTTTCTTCAAAAACTTCTTGCCTAAAATGATGCAAGAACTAAGATTGCGTGCAATATTCAAAGGCACCGGAAAAAGTACACCATTGACAGATATGACCAAAACAATAAATCCTGTTACCTCTAAATCACTACCATTTGCTACTCGAGCAGATTTAATACGAGGTTTTTGTATCATATGATGAACAGAATGCAGGTTTGAATACAACCAATCATGGTTTATTAAATTAATTGAAGCACCTGTGTCAACCAAACATTCAACTGGATTACAATTTATGGAAGCCGAAATGGTATTTGAATCAGACAAATTAATTTCAACAAATAAATCGGAATTGTTCATATCACTCTGTCCAAAAGGTGGTAAAGGGCTATGTCCTCCCTTTTTGTCACTATTGGCAAATACATGTTCATTCTTACGACTATACTCACTCCCACCTGCATGTTTTTGAACATGCTTGTTTCATGGGTACATTAGTTTAAAGGTTTACCGTCAATTCCCTGTTTTGCATAACATTTTCTCCACCCATGGCCTATACGTCCACATCTATAACATGTTATGTTTCGTTTGGTAGACCTATTGATGGGCACATGATCTTGGTTTGAGTTTGCCAAGAAAACCTTTTTACTATCTTTGTCACTTTCTAACTTCCCCAGTCTAGTACTTATATTAGAAACCATGTTTGCTACAGAATCCAATGTTACATTTACTTCATCCACTGAATTACTAGAGTTTTCTACAGTTTTTGTACTAGATTTGTCACTTTCAGCGGTTTGCTGCACTGCGATACCTAATCGTGCCGCGTCTAAGGCATTACGGAATGTCTTAGGTTCTTTGGAAAACACAAATCCACGCAAAGGAGGCAATAGACCTCTGACAAAAATTGACATTTGCTCGGAATCTGTTTTACCAACTTGTCTGCACCAGCGCATAACATCTGACGCGTATACGTCCAAAGTTTCATTGGTGAGTTGTTTACGCGACAGCAATTTTGATTCGATTCCCCAACGCCACGAATCACCCTCAAAATTCTCCTTAAGAAGAGCCTTAATCTTATCAACCGTATCCTTATCGCTTTCGGGTATTGACTCAAGAAAGACGCTAGCATTGCCCTCAATTTTGATTGTCAGAGCCAATGCTGCTTTTGGCGCAGTATAATCTCGAAGTGCAGCATAATTTGAAAATTTGGTAATAAACGAATCTAAATCATCTTCAGGATCTCCTGAATATTTGATTTTTAAATCGTACATGTCGTATTTAGTAGCCATGATTAAATCAAAATCTAATATTTCATCATCAGAACTACTATCAGATGTATTAGAAATTTCTTCAGAGCTATCATTCAACTTTTCTTGTAATTAAATTCCATCATCACCAGAAGCCATGGATGCTTACAAAAATTAAATCCATCACAATATTTGTCATCAAAATAAGTTGATAAATTGACTCGCTTTAATAAAGCAAAATAATTTCGAATATTTTCAAAGTCAACTTCTTAATTCACATCAACAAAGTTTTGCAAATAACCTACATACAAGTTTCCATTATACTATTTACATGTCATTAATTCATTGATCAAATAATTCATATTATCAATCATAGTAAACCACAAACATGATGACCATCAATGAACCCGGTTGACTGACAAAGAAAGCAAATTCAATTGAATGAGTCAACGCGCGCGAATTTTAAATACATGCCACGCCACAGTTTATGACGGCTGAATGAACAATCAGACACAATACAAAGCCAAGCTTATAACTGACTAAAGAAAGCAAGCTTCAATTCAATGAATACAATTGTACACTCCATTGATTACACATAAATGCAAACCCGTCACATACACAGCTGGTATCGATTGGCAGCCAACGCCCATGTCTAGCGCAAAATTACTCAACTCGCCTAATTTTGAAATGAAATAGGCCTATCTACTACGTGCCTAGACTATAGATAAACACACAATATATGTTGATGCCACCAAAAACAAAACTTACCACCATCATATTAACTTACCAAAATAAAATTTGAAACAAAAATGGTAAGGGTAGCCCGTAGCATCACTCAGAAACTCCGCTGTCGTCTTCGGCCGGCGATGAACAAGATGTATTAATATATTGGGTAAAAATTGTCTCTTGTAAGTGTGATCTTTAAAATAACATTGATATAAAAATCTCCACCATTTCTAATAAAGAACTTTGGGAATAGGACTCGCTAAATATTTTAACCGGCGAGGTAGGTACCAGGAATAATCACACGGCTTGGTAGATGCGTCTTGGTTCACTCGTCTCGGCTAGTCCCTCAGATTGGTATTCGGTTCATCGTCTCTTCATCATAGATTTGGCCTGAGTAGGGCGCTAAAATAAAGTTCTTCATAGAACCAGAGGTTCAACCAGGGACTTATTTAGGCTTTTAGAATCAGCCAAGCACGAGTATTATCACACAAACATGAAGACAATCAAAACCCAATTTACTGTTAATTAAGTTATATTTATTACTTACTACATCTTCTTCATTCGGTATGAAACTTTATATTAAAACTAACACGTGAACTAGGAGTAGAACAAACTCCATTATCAAGTAATAATTAGCGAGAATTGTTCTCGCTCTAAAATAAGAAGTTGAATCTTGACGCACACGGAGAGTTTATGGAGAGATGTTAACCATCTGAGTGAATGCCACAGACTACAATTCATTCTCAGTTTGCGTCGTCCACAAAACTTCTCTTTACAAAAGACCATTGTGACGTTTAACGATAGTCTAATCGAAATGATACGAGAGAGTGATCTCACTCGAGGTGAATGACACCATAATTTTTGAATAAATAAATTAATTAAAATAGAAGGCACGGGATATAAAATAATATATCGCCACAACAGTATTTATAATTTATAAAGTAAGACAATAATTTATTTATTTTCTATAAGTGCATGTCAAAATATGGGATATATTGTTCAATATTATAGCTAGCCCTAAAAACTTTATTTTCAATCGGATTTTCCCGTTGAAAAGACAAAACTGATGTTAAAGATAGCAATAATATTATCAATAACATTTTGAGTCAATTTTATCCATAAAACGATACAGGATAGGATAGATAATTACTTTGACTTCAATGTGGTCCATATAATGAAGATTTTGATTCTACAACATTATTAGATCTGTTATCAACATATCAATTATGCACTCACAGGCAACCAAACATCATGCTATGCTCAGTAGTCCACTGATATGACCTCGTGATCATTCCCCCTTTGACCATGTCATTTTTGATATGCTGATTGCTGAACAAGTTTATGTTTATATGTGTAGGCCTAACCTATGATAACTTTTTAGTCATAATTAATTCAAACATAACTTTGGCAATACTCAATCGTTTTCGTTCGTTGAAACGGCAAAACATACTTTCTTTTCCTTGCAAATCGAATTAGCAGACATCAAAAACATTTCCCCCACGAGAAGTAAAAAAAATAATTCCTACCAATAGAAGAAGGCTATAATCTTAGCTAATCTTTAGTGTACACAAACCCCATCTCAGAATTAGGTACCAGCCCTATGGGCTGGCGAAAAGAGACCGTTGATAAAAGTTGCATCGAAGTCGGCTCTCAAACAATACAGTCGGCCATATGCCTATTCATGTGTTTGTTAAAGAAAACCTGATCGCTATGGACTCAGGTGCAACTTTTAAAACGGCCTCTTTTCTTACACAATTAACCATTGTGACTGAACGCAATGATCTGTGATGCTATAAATTGGTCCACAGGGGTAAAACAAATAGGGCTATACATATCGTTTTACATTTCAAGAAAGTTGAACACAAGCATACCGTAGTTTTCATGTTTTTCTTTATTACTTTTTATTTTTCTCTTATTTTTTTTTCATGGTTGATCTTATTGCAAGAAAAATTAAATAGGAAATCTGTGAACTACACAGGGGTACTAGTAGTACATAGATTATGTCATAAAAATGGATTTATTAACATTAACTTAGATTATTTTTGAAAATCCTTTTTTGGGACACCCGGTAAGTGACGATAAGACAGCAAAAGAGGGAACCCGGACAGTAACGAACCTTGTTCTGGAAATACAACCAGTGTCTTTGGGGGATATGGATAGCATGCTGAGTTAAGGTCAACGATCAGCAATGGCTCAAGACCGATGTAGCTGGAGGAAACTTGTAGTCGCCTGCTCCGCAGCTGAAGGATGATGATAATGGTAAGTGACTTTTTTTTCTTTTCGACAGCAATGGTGTCACTGCCTCTGGTTTATTAAAAATATATACATTATATAACAAAAAATAAACACGGCTGATTTTTTAGATTTTAAGAACAACAAACAAACACCCCCCCCCCAAAAAAAAATTTATTTTGTAATTTGGTAACAAATATAATATTTAATAGACAGAAACAAAAAAGTAAGAAATTTATCATCCTGAATGCCAAAGTTGGAAATGGTAAAATTTATATCCCCCTTAAGGGCTGGGGTATGAACGTTTGGACAGTATTTATTGTGGGACATTAGAGCACATCAGACATATCGAATTGCATTCTGAATACGAAGAATGTCATTCTGATATCAAATAATTTTGATTTTTGAAATTCGCAATTTAATACACATTTTATGGCAAATCATTAAAATTGATATTTTTGATATTTAACAGTAGGCCTACTTGAAGTAAACTTTACAAATCTGATGATTTATACTTAAAGTGTATGTAGGTGGGATGAAAAGCCGACGATCAATTGAAAATTTTGACCTTTCGTATTGAAGATATGGATTTTTTTCCCAAAACACCAAAAAAATTAGGTCTTTTGGGAAATAAAATCCATATCTTCAATATGAAAGGTCAAAATTTTCAATTGACCGTCGGCTTTTCCTCCCTGCTACATACACTTTAAGAATATGTCATTAGATTTATATAATTTACTTCGAGGACTGTTATATATATATCAAAAATTTGAAAAATATCAAATTTTTATAATTTGTCATAAAATTTGTATTATATTGTGATTTTCAAAAAATGAAAATTATTTGACATCAGAAAGACATGCTTCGTATATTCAGAATGCAATTCGATAGGTCTGAGGTGCTCTCATGTCCCACAAAAAATACTGTCGAAACGCAATAAACGCTCATTTTAGATCCCTTAAGATTAATACATATCTTTCCAAAGAGGAATAACCACATCACACTCACAAAAGATGTGAACTATATAGTTTCAGGATATTTATCACAGAAACAGCAATTGGGAGAGTCTTTTCCAGAATAATGGTAAGTGACTTATCTATATGTCAAATTGAAACGAAATATTTTGTACAAATGGTTTCGTATTAGAAAAATATAAATGTATTATATCTTTTTCTTCTTTTATTATACATTTCTTATTTTTATATTTAGGTGAAAATTCACCAAATTAACAGTCATTGGCAATTTATATTCTACATTAAATGTAATTTGTGTATGCAAACTTTTCTATGGACGGAAGTTCCGTGAATTTAAATGATCAATTACAGGACATTATTATTCTTACTCCCTCGACCATAGGTCAATGTTGAGCATTTATATGATTGGCAACGACCTGTTATTATTGTGTAATCATTATATTCTACAATTCTTTTGCTGTTGATTTTATTATACACTATACAGGCAGTGTGAATACAATTGATGTCTATTGCTTCTTATTAAGTTCTAAATGGGGCTGTTATGATAGATATCAAAAGAATATACAGAGCAAAATATATATAATTGAATAATTTGACTTTAGTCTACCAAATACTTTTTATAAAATAGTTCAATTGTAATCAACATATATTTTGTTTTCATTGTTCCGACTTATGTAAACGGATATATTGTATGTATGCGATCAAAAAACCAATCAAAGCAATATTTAACCTTCAACTTAAAGGCCCATTCAATGATTTGCTGATCCGGACGATCGTAAAACCATCAAAATTCAGATTTTGGTACTTTTGTCATTGTCATATAAAATGTGTTACCATAGCCTCTTATAGCCTCAGTTCGAGGCTTCTGGGCTCTGGGATGGTGTTTTTCCCCCTTTTTTTTTGTTTTGCTTCTCGATTTATTTTTTATTCTTGTGTCTTCATATCCTGTCCACCCACCTCTGATCTGTACATGATAATATCAGATTACTACCTCTCTTTGTTGTCATGGTTCTGAGAAAATAACCAGAGAAAATTGCTGATTCCAATCAGTTTTATGTCTTACTCACAACACTGTAAAGTTCTCAGTGTATGCCTATTATAGGCTCCTTCTAATTCTTTCTCACCAGAAAGATCACTAACGGAGCCAATTATAGATTGAGAACTTCTTGTAGTTGAGAGCAGTTTAAGTGATGAAAATTGGGATCAGCAATTTTCTCTATTATACATAGTCACATCCCTGCCTGTTTTAATCATGGCAAGCAGGACCTCTGGAGATCAGAGGTAGGTGGACAGGACAACACTTAGAGAGATCAGAACAAAAATAAATCGAAGCAAAAAAAGACAAATGAAAGACAAAAAAAATAAGATAAATATATCAAAAAGCAAAAAGGGAAAAAAATACTATCCTAGTGCCCTAACGCCTCGAACCGAGGCTAAGCCTCTTAGGGACCGTTCATAAATACTTTGGTGGGGGGACTGGGCAAAGTGTGGGGGGACACAAAAGTTTTGAGTTGCACAAAGGGGGGACCAAAAGTTTTGGTTACTAAAGGAGGGGGGTCAAAAAGTTTAAAACAAAAAATACCAAAACAACAAGAACATATTAAATTTTTGGCGCTACGCGCGCATATGTACCAATAAAGCCCTTTTTAACACGATGCACGATTATGGCCCAAAATAGTGTAAAATAAATTTTTGGCGTGCTATGTGTGCTCATTACCGGTGTCCCATTAAAGCCTTTTTGGAATCTCAAAGACTTTACATGTATTCTACAGTCGCTATAAGAAAAGGGTGATTATGTATGTATCCCACTGATAATACCGGGTCAAAATGATGCAACCAGGATTTTTTTGTCTTTGCCCCAAAATTTATATTTTACCCCCTGACTAAGAAAGCTGGCTACGCCCTGATAAACAAGAAAAATCTTGAGTATGTGCCCAGATGTTGCTCTGAATTTCCAATGGATAGCGACGGGGGCAGGTGGGGGCATGTGTCCTGGGCGCCACTCTTAGAGGGCGCCAAATTGACCAATTCAGCATCGATTCTGAGCCACTCTAAAAGCGATGAAATTCAAAATTTTCGCGCGCTTTGCGCGCATTTCAGGACAAAGTCATTTGAAACATCAATTTAAGACCGATATTCTTTCATTATAACCAAAATTAATTAATGGTAGCCCCTATTTGTGCTCCGGGCGCAATAATTATTTCAAGAATCAGGAGCGACACCTATCCTTAGCCCTGGGTGCCACAAGCCCTAGCTACACCACTGTCAATTTCCCTTTTTTGTGTTACTTTTATTTATTTAATCATGTACACTGGTCACAAAAATTAGAATGCATAAATTGAAATTAAACTTCATACAAGTCACAGCATATGAAAAACACCTTGAACTTTCAGGCCTATAATTGTGACTGAGTTTGCACAAATGGAGTAGCCCCCTCCCCAGACTGTTTTTAACCTCTTGGAAAGGGGGGGGTCAAAAAGTTTTATATGTCTAAAGAGGGGGGGCAAAAAACTTGTAGGTTCTCTGGAGGGGGGGTCAAAAAGTTTTGACTCAAAATTCCAAGTGCCCAGCCCCCGCCGCCCCCCCCAACCAAAGTATTTCTGAACGGTCCCTTAGTGGTTCAGCCGAATGCCATGTATTTAAGACAAAAATAAGGAATTTATATGGATTTATAATTTAGATACTGACAGTATCTAAATTAGCTACATATAATTGAATGGGGCTTGAACTTCGTCAATACTGTTGTTTTCTTCGTTTTTTGCCAAATTTTTCATTTCAAAAATACTAAATGACAATTTGAATGACTTATCCTTCACTTTTAAGCAATTTATGAACAATTTCGATTTTTTACACTTTTGCTGGGATCACTGAATGGGACTTTAATGTGCACCTAATTTATGTCTTTTGTTTCTTATTAAGTTCTAAACGGGGCTGTTGTGATAGATATCAAAAGAATATACAGAGCAAAATATATATAATTGAATGATTTGAATTTAGTTGACCATATAATTTTATAATATAGTTCAATTTGATCAACATTTATTTTGTATCATTGTTCCAACCTATGTAAACTGATATATTGTATGCGATCAAAACAAAAATTATGGCAATAGGTCACCTTCAACTTGAATGTATAGTAGAAGATATATGTTATTGAATAACTTGACTTTTGTCGACCATATAATTTCATAAAATAGTTCAATTTTCACCAATATTTTTTTCATTGTTTAGACCTATGCGATCATAAAACCAATCATAGCAATATTCACCCTTCACCTTGCTTTTCCCATTTAGTAGCAGCTAGTACACTAGGATCCCAAAACATGCTCATCTGTCAGGACACAGTTCGTTAACCCCGCTATTTGATGTAGATGTGACGTCATACCGCTCGCTTTTCAAAGATACTAACAGGTGCGAGTGATCAGCATGATATTGTTCAATGCATAGGCATCGCGTGAACGTTGTAGTGCAGGGCGACATAGTCAAAAACTGCATTCATCTGTTGCTGTAGTTGTTAATCCGATTATTACGTCACTTCTACAGCGAATATTTGTACAATTATAAAATGAATGGATTATGGTGTGCCGCAAGGCTCTGTTAAGGGCCCATTAGATTTTGTTGTTTACACTACTCCTGTTGGCTCAATCATCCGCATGCATATTAAACTATCACGTGTATGCAGATGAAACAAATATATGAGTCATTTGACCCAAATGTTTCGGGTTCATGGGATACAACTGCTCTTTCAAAACTTGAAAAATGTATCTGTGATCTTAAAGATTGGATGGGAAACAACAAACTTAAACTAAACCCAGGTAAAACTGAATTTTTCATCGCCGGAACTTATACTCTGAACAAAATACCACCAGTGACACTCAAAGTCGATAATAACATCATTGTTCCTTCAGATACAGTCCGCAATCTTGGAATTGTTTTTGATAAGCATATGTCCATGACTCCAGATATCAACAGTTTAATATCTTTTCTAAATTTTCATTTGCGTAACGTAAGACGTATCAGTAGATATCTGGACAAAGAAGCCAAACATAGTGTAGTTTGAGCTCTGATTCTATCACGGCTAGACTATGGAAATGCTTTACTTTATGGTGCGAATGCTAGAGATCTTGACCGCTTGCAATCACTCCAGCATAAAGCTGTCAGCTGATTCACTCAGCTGGTAGACGTGAAAGCCCTTCGCCTCTAATGCATAACCTCCACTGGCTGACTATCCGTGATATCAAGTTCAAGATTTGTATGTATGTCTATAAATGTTTACAAGGTAATGCTCCCCGATATTTATGTGTTTTACTCACTCATAGAGAAATACCTTCAACTGGTTGTAGGACAAGATCTTCCAAAGACACCACATTACTAAGAGCTCGTGTTGGTAAAAAATGCATGGTACGGTGACAAATCGTTTTGTGTTGCGGCACCTTCATTGTGGAACAGCCTCCCACGTAACATTAGGGAGGCTTCATCACTTCACTCATTCAAAAAATATGCTGAAGTGTCATTTGTATCCAGAATGTTGATATTTTTGTTGTTTAATTTTGTTTTCTCTTTTTTGTGTGCGCTCTGATCGCTCTGTAAGAAGCGCCTTATAAGAAAATTTTGCATGTTGTATGTATGTATGGTTTTAGTTCTTGCGGGATCAATGACATGGCATCCAAGGAGTTTATTTAATTGTTAGACTTTGATTTTGGTCACCCAATTTTACTGTTTTCTATCGGTTATACTTGTTGGGTGACAAACAAAACAAAAACAAAAGAAAATCTTACCAGACGTAAACGTTGTGAATGTGTACTGAAAACAAAATGTTCTGACTTATGGTATTTCTCAGTTCTCACTTATGATAGTTGGTGTACGTCTATGTCAACAATTTTCAGCACAGCTTTAATTAGGTAAAAGGTATATCTTTGACTTAGCTTATTTTACCAAATTAAGGCCGCAGTGGCTAACCCGAACAGGGTCACTATGAGATCCCTTAAAACTTTTGAATATAATGTTTCACGGAATTCAACTGAAAGGCGGTATGTCATTAGATGAGGTGAAAATTCTGTCATAATACGTCTTATACCTCGTATAAAACAAGTTTCATTCTGGGTAGTGACTGCTTTGTCTCATGTCCTTACCGACATTCGAACAACACTTTTGTTATTAGTGTCAATAAAATAACTTACTTCAGCTTCCATTCATGCACACAGAGGAAAATTTAACAATAAAAACAAAAACATTAATTTAAACGCCCGACCTTAAACCTGACATTCAAATCGATGGTGACAAGTTGAGTGTAGACGTTTATTAATAGATAACACAAGTTCAATGTCGTGGCAACATAACATTGGTTTATAAAATTATTTTTGATAAGCTACAGCCATGTATATGCAGGGCTTCTGGAATCCACTCAGGCAATGTAATTACACGGTGTCCCAGAATGATTTATACCGGGAAAGTTGATTTATTTCACGTATGAACAGCACTCCTATTAGTAGTATTGTTTTCAATTCTAAGTTCTACATATATTTAGCTTTCTTTGGAATTTTAGATTTAAAAACGGGTGTTTCTAATACAAGTTACAGGATATTGGCGGAATGAGTTTTTCCAGTTGAAATCCACACTACCCCTGTGGAAGATTTTGGAAATATCTTCCACAGGGAGAGTATATTTTTCAATTGTAATTGGTCAGAGGTAATCATTTTGTAACCCATACTCCCCCTGTAGTATGTCTTTACCTATATCTTCCGCAATTAGAGTGGGTTTACAAATGGAAGTTACCCAATTGTCTATTAATAGGTATATCACCCCAAAAATAAGCGCAGCAGAAACATGTTATTTGACGCTTTTAATTGAATCATCGTTATGAATGCTTCAAAAAACAAAAAACAGAATTGAAATCGGATAATGCAAAGTGATGCAACGTCAACTTGAAGATACCCGGAAATCGGGTGAAAACCTGCCACAAATTGCTATAAATGGCAAAATGGTAATTTTTGGGATTTGTAATGCTTATTCGGACACTTACTTGAAAAGGTAGCATTGATTTAAGTATCACAGATTAATTGCATATCTTTCCGGACTTCGTTAAAGAAAACAAGATTAAAAAATTTATCCTCGAATAAATGTAATAAATCCACCAAATATACAATTTTAGCCATTTTGACCAATCTGCAGACAAATAAAAGCTTAAAAAATGACTAAGTCCAGCTAATTAATATGCAAAAATAATGCCAACAGAGAACCGTACATGATATGAGGATGCGGTTTTTTTTGGCACACATAAGTACCCAAAGTTCTTTCATTTGGTAACAAAAAATACACAAAAAGTCATTAATTATGCAAATTAGCTAATTACATCTAATTACATATTTATGCCATTCTTATGTTAATTAGGCATATGTAATTTTTACTTTTTTCAATGTTTTATTTATGTTTTATTCATACAGCATGATTTTGTCAAATATGAACCTGCTGTGATGTTGAATAAAGAAACTGCAGTTAATTGCCTAAGTGCACCGAGTTTTCAATTGGTATAGGGAAGTGTTTCACTCATTGTCCAAAAAAAAAAAATACATGATAACAAACACTGGTATTTCAGACCGGTGGTACTAGGTCCTCTATTTCGAGAGACCTATATTTATTGATTTATGGACGATCTAAAAAAATTCATAAAACAGGTCTTAACTCTTAAACTAGGCAGTGTTTAATTTCGGCGTAGTTGATAGTGATTTAGGAAATGTTTCACCTACCATATATTAAAAAGACAAATTATTGTGATCAATGAAACATAACGAGGAAATCGTTTTTTGACAGGTATGTTTTCAAAATTGGCCAACTTTGATCCGCGCGCTTTTTGATTCACTGTTATGTATGCGTGCACAGTATGACAGAATTATTGTGCAGCCACTGTGACATACCTACTATTAATCTTCAACATGGGTAGTGTCGATTTTATATGGAATAGCCCAATCCACGTTTTGACAAAACAACCTATTTTTATCATTTACCAAAAAGTAATTACTCCCCTTTAAATGATTCCTAAACCGTTGATTGTGTGCCAAATTTGGAATATGCAATCGAATTAAAATTGATTTCTGCGCATTATGAGACCTCATGTCCCAATGGTCCCATTAGAGAGATTGTGAAATTTACGTGAAACGTGACACGGGAACGCCAACGGCAAGCTACATTAGTCGAAAATCGGTTAGTATGCCCTCTAGAGGGTGATATCTATTGTGAATTGGTCAATCGTGGAATTACCGTAAGGCGATTACGTTGCGGTTGGTAGCAAAAAATGACGTTCCAAAATGACAAAAAAACGCATTATAAAATGCAGTAAAATGTTATGTTTATCATGTTATGAAGCGAAGCAAAGTATCCTAATAAAATCCATTTTGTGAGTTAAGATTTGATCTCGTATAGACAAGAAGAAGTGAACAACCAGAAGTGTAACCTTACACGTGTAAGATGCAATCTTACACGTGTAAGATTGCATCTTACACGTGTAAGAATGCATCTTATACGCGTAAGATTGCATCTTATACGTGTAAGATTGCATCTTATACGTGTAAGAATGAAGCGGGATTTTTGAATTGACGAATCACAGAGTAAGAAATCAAAAACAACCAATCATCTCACGCGTAACAAACTTCAACCAATAATACGTAAAGACGTTTTGTGATTTGTAACACCCACGACTTCTTATACGTGTAAGATTTAGATTTTAGTGATGGACGATACGTGATATTATTGGCGGCGTACCGAGGATAAGGAGAACTCATCACCAAAATCGTAAACGAGGTATTTTTTTTAATTTGTATGAGCGCTACAATGTCGTGTATTTTATGACGAATCTCTGTCAGGAAATTATCTCACTTGTTTGCTACTTTTTTCAGTTATCTGGAGTTAATTAATACTCATATCAATTAAATTTCAAGAGGTGATGCTAAAATAATCACGTTTGCGCAAACTACCGCGGTGCAGATCGATATCGAGACTGAGATTATTCGACACTCGTCGTACCAGTCAAATCGGAATACCGTCCATCCCTAATAGGCAATTCTTACGCGTATAAGAAATGCTATGGTGAGATTTCATTGGTCGAAGATGAATACGTGTAAGATGATAGGTTGTTTGGGGTTTAAATATGGGTTCTTTATATATGATTCGTCAATTTAAGCATCCCGCTAGATTCTAAGACGTATAAGATGCGATCTTACACGTATAAGATGCAATATCGATGTATGTTTATATAAAAATCATGAAAACTCGTGTTATACTGAAAAAATAATACAACATTTTAAGCCAAATAGTAAAATATCATTTGGCAAACATATTTAAGTGTCCATTGTGTTAGAATGTTTATCAGCAAGTTTTGAACAAAAGGTTTTTTGTTTGTTATTAAAACTTTTAATGCCCTTGACCCTCACATAACCTTTAACCCGAAATTTAACGTTTTCTATAATATATTTGTGTTTGCTGGGTAGTAATCGAACTAGCCATATTGATTATCTAATTTAATTTTGCTTTAGAAAGTAAACAGGGTATTATTTAGATGATAATGGAGTTTGTTTCTTGTTATTCGAATAATACACACCAAGACTTCCTAGGCATCCAACACCAAACTCTGTTTAGATTATTTAGACAAATAGCATACACGTGTGAACATAGGCCTATACTCATTTTCCAATAGCCCGCAAAACTCAAATATCGCTAATCTGGACTGAATGCTTAGAGCATTATAGATACAGTCAGTAGTAGTGAAAAAATAGGACTCTCCAATCCCTTAAAAGCATGGCATTTTATTTAAAATATATTTATTCGCATGGTATACTTCACTATTAGGTACAAGCACATTATAATAAAAATATACTGCATGATTACTCAATCCAATATTGTATTTTCTGAATGAATTGAATTGTCAAATATTATATAGGTCCTAAAAACTTTATTTGTGAACGGATTTTCATCGTTGACAAACAAAATGTATGTTGAACGTATCAATCATTTCAATGATATAGCATCTCCCTTAAATTTCATCCATAAATAATCTGTTTACAAAATAAGCGGTTTTTAAATTGTATGTTCAGATTCAATTAGCAACTCATTATCAGTACTTCCTGCTGAGGCTACAAAAAAGTCAAACATGACCTTGCTCAGGTTTACATCGCTATAGTTAAAAACAGATAATATGAATTGATAGTAAAATCCGTTTCTGATACTAGTATACCAGGGATGGATGTGGTATAACTGGTATGAAATTTTGGCTACTAGGAATTTTATTACCATTCGATTGATATGACAAAAACAAATGAACAATTATTAAGTCAAAAATAAATATCCTATTTTCGCCTAATTTTAACCGATTTGTATGTGTTAGGTGTCAATTTGGACTGAAAATGAGTCATTCGCTAGATATTGTTGATTACAGCAAAATATGGGATTAAGTAAACAATCATCATTGATGTGAAAAAGACTTTTTTTATTGATTATTACATGTTTTGACCTCCTCCAAATTCAGGAAACAAGAAGATTAATCCAATGAGTGCAAAAAACATTTTAGCTAATTTAGATGTTTGGAAATACCATGGACAATGAATACAAGGCAATAGGACGTTGCTGCAACTTTCAAATCTTGACTTACTTTCATTTAAATGTACGCTTCGACTGCATATTCCAAAGTGTGCATGCAATCAACCGTTTAGAAATAATGGCCGTTATTTAAAAGTTGTAATTACTTTTGGTACATGCTTTGAAAATGTTATGCAGGTATATTTTTGCTGTGTCCTGTTCTTACTTGCCCTAAATAGACACTATCAATTATCTAGGATGTTAGGAAGCAACTCCTGTATGCAATAAAGGATTTGTTACACTTAGGTGACCTCCCAGCAAACACAAAAACGTTTACAAAACGTTTTAAATAAGTTATATTTTGGCTTTTGGTTTAGGTAAAAACGTTTTAATAACATTAAAATGTCGGGTTATATAAAGGTCATGATAACGTTTTAAAACATTTTGTATGAAAACACACTACAACAACATTTTTAAATGTTTTCAAAAAATGTTATTGAAAACTATTTTGGCAAGCATTTTTGCCAAATATGGTGTCAATCCTTAAATAACATTCTGTTAAAATATTTGAACCCAGCAAACACAGAAATTTTCTTAAAATGTTTTTTCAAAACCTTTTAATAACATTTAAATGTCGGGTTATATAAAAGGTCATGAAAACGTTTTTAAAACGTTATTGAAAATATTTTGGGCAAACATTTTTCGCAAAATATTTTTCAGCTCAAAATAACATTCTGTTCAGAATGTTTTGTATCAAGTTTTCAAGAATGTTTTTGGAATGTTATTAAAACGTTTTTATACCTTTATATAACCCGACATTTAAACGTTTTCTGTAAAACATTTTTGTTTGCTGAGCAGTAGATTATCAAAAATGTTTTTTAAGGTTATGAAAACGTTTTATACTCTTAATACACCCTTTATATAACCCGACATTTAAACGTTTTCTGACAACCTTTTATAACCTTTTGCGAATGATGTCGAAAACGTTTTGTGTTTGCTGGGCTTATACTATTTTTCTTTGGCGGCAGCTTTTAGAATAATATTGCGGAGTGTGAGTTTCGTCATTTTGAAATGCCGATAGAGATGGATGTGTCTTTAAAACAGAAGATTCGTCCTTAGTGCAGTATGTATTTATGTCCACAGTACAGTAACAAGCCCGCAAAGGTAATGATTACATTTGCAGCAAGATTTCCTCGAGGAAGTTATATCCTCTCTAATTATGAAAATGTTGGGTACAAATTGTGGTTAAAATGTTTTTCAACCTAAATATCTGAACTCATATTAAAATGTTAAAGAATTATTCTGTGTTGTAAGTGCTACATTTGTGCCATATTTGGTGTATTTTCTATAAAATAATGTATGATTTCTCCAATATATTGCACGCACGATGGACACTGGTGATAATGATTTCTAGTTAGTTGGTCGTGTGACATCTGCAGGTTTTCAATGCGAGTCTATTAAAATAGTGCGTAAAAATACACAGTAAATGGACTTTTTCAACTTTTGTGTAAGATATATCATATAACACGTGCTTATAATTCTCGCGATGCTAAGTTGTTGGAATTTCGTCAAATATTTGTACTTGAAATCAATATTCATCAAAGAACTCCCGGTAGAATTTCACACGAAACGCTTTTGTCCAAAATAGTGCTACGAATGTTATTCAGTTTTTCTGTGTAAAACAAGAACGCACGACAAGGAAAGCTGAAATTGTATATTACACGTATAACTTTTCGCTTTGTACTTTTACCCTGATTCAATACAAAAGAAGAATTTTCATTTATTAATTTTACCCATCGACACAAAGCGTAATGTGCAATTTTGAGATTAAAAACAAAACCAATATAGCTATTAACACACATGACAGTCATAGACAAAAGTTTGAAATAGTTTTCACCTTTTTGCAACGTGTATTTAAGAAATAAAGGTATGGCATTATCCTTTACACCCAAATAAAGTGTCCAAGGCAGTAAAAACGTAACGAGTGAGGCGCAGGATAATGCTACACCTTTTATTTATATTCTATCACCACAAAATAATGCGATTTAAAGAGAAAATATCGCATTTTGCCCACATATTTGAAGTTGTTTACCTCAAGGTGGATCGCGTACGATCGCGGGTAAGCTGTACCAACGATGCGACTATGGATATGGCTACATAACCCCAGCAGGACAATTTGCCGTAATAAATCGGATTAACTGGTAGGTCTGTAATCATAGCAATAATATAAATACAATTTTGATTATATCGCCCTGCACTGTAAGCAGGTTGCACTCGTCACATGTGTAGGTCTGTAATCATATGTTGAATACAATACCGGTCTTTTCAAAGATACTAATCTGACAGGTGCGAGTGATCAGCGTGATATAGTTTAATGCCTAGGTACCGCATGAACGTTGTAGTGCAGGGCGATATAGTCATTAATTGTATTCATCTATTGCTATGGTAGTTAATCCGATTATTACGTCACTTCTACAGCAAATAGGGTTGCCTCATACATTACAAAGCTATGGGAAGATCCATATCTGGTCATACTCTCACTGAGTTCTGTAACATACAGAA